>NW_021703774.1:166632527-167038516 GCF_005190385.1 Monodon monoceros | reverse complement strand
CCCCCCCCCCCCCCCCCCCCCCCCCCCCCCCCCCCCCCCCCGCTTCCTGCCCCCAGCTCCAGTTTCACTGGCTCACTGCCACTTATCCTTGGGGGAGGGGGGGCTCTCCCCTCCAGACTCAGTCAAATGGCCCTGTCTTTCAACTTCTCCAAGGCTTTCCTTCCCCATGAATTAATTCAAGCAATGACTGCCTTCCTCCGTGGACTGAGGGCTCCATAAGGTCAAGGGCTCCATCTGTCTTTTTCCTCAGTGTGGTACCCAGCACTTAGCACATAGTGGGCACCCAGTGAATCTTTACTGGGTGAATAAACGAGTTAGGACAACCCTCGGATCTCTCTGAGGACTGCCTTGGGGCAACCTACATGGCCATGTGAAGAAGCTGGGCAAGAATTATCTGGGGAAACCGAGGCTCAGGGAGGACCAGTGACTTGCTCTCAGAGACACAACTAGGATGTGAGGGGGTCAAGACTCCGACTCAGGTCCGTGCAGCAGGCCCTGGGTGTTCCACCAAGACTGCCCAGGGCAGAGGGTATCCTAGTGACACCGCTACCATCTGACATTGATGACCGGCTCCAATTAGCGTGGCAGCATAAGCAGCGATAGATCCACAATTGGTTATAGATTTCATTAAGCAAACCATGTCCCAAGCCACCTATTGTGTAACTGGCCTCATAAGACACATTTTCCTTTGCCATTCCGTTACAACTTAATTTGCCGGGTCAGCAGTTCTGCCTAAAGTCGCGGGCGGCAGCCTGGCTGTGAATACCAACTGATTCTCCAGCATCACGCGATGCGGTGGGTTCATCAACCCTTCCCAGGGGCGAGTATTCGACAGAGGAGGAAACTGAGGCACAGAAGGGAAGGGACTTACTCTAAGTCGCACCACCAGTAGGTGCTGGGTTACAACTGGAATTCAGTCCATGCCTCTCTGATCTCACCCCCCCCATGCCTTCCCCACAGCTTTCCATACACTACATGTGGCTGGTTGTTTTGTTGGGGTCTTTTTTTAGCAAACATATAAAGCTTCTCTGAAATTTACCACCTCCCTCCATCCTAATTCCAGAATATAAGCTTCTCTTTATATGTATGGAAATCATAGCACTTACGGTGTATTCGGAATCGTTTGCCTCTGTTCCCAGTCCCTGCACACAGCCTCCCAGTGAGAGCTCCTGGGGGTCAGGGAGTGTGTTTTCCCTGGTATTGAAGGAGCCCTACACAAGCCTGGACCAGAGGAAGCCGATCATCCATGAGTGCTTCCTGGATGGAGTAGTTACTTTCAGAGCAGTCACCTTGTATATTATTAATAGTGAAAGTGCTGAAATATTTATGGGAGAATGATGCGATGATTGAGATTTGCTTTAAATGAATAAGCGATGAGGTGCAGGGGCAACGGATGGGGGTGAGGGTGGGGCAGGGCTAGTCAGGGGTTGGCGGCTGGAGGGGTCGGGGTGAGGTATACGAGAGTTCCTTAGAACCCCTTTCCATGGAAATTCAAAAGTCTCTGTAATCGAAATTTTAAAAAAATTAAATATCCTTCCCCAAAGGGTACCAATCATGGTCATCATAGTTGCTAACAGGAGAGACTAAAGCCATCATTTATTGATCACTTACTATGTGCCAGGCACTGTGCCAAGAGCTTTACGTATCACCTCATTTGATCCCCATGCTACCCCTATGAATATGGTGTCCAGTTTACACCCAGGAAGCAGAGGTTCAGAGACCTAGATAGAGAAACCTGGTCTCAGACCAGCATCGGGGTCTCTACCCTCACGTCACATCATGTGTCATAGTGACGTTGGCAGTGCCTGGGGCATCCTGGCCTGTATTTTGGGAGAGGCACGAGAGACGGCACCTCATGCCTTTGGACAACCATATCTTCATCCTCTAAGGGGAGTGAGGCTGATTTTCGGAGTCATCCAGCAGTCACTGAAGCTAGAATCTTATGGGCCACAAGGGCTGGCAAGCTGGAAAAAGCTGCCTTGAGTCAAAAATGAGCTGCAGCTGTGACTCTGTTTCTGTTTTGTAAATAGATTCATCTGTATTATTTTTTAGATTCCACATATAAGTGATACCATATAATACTTCTCTTTCTGTGTCTGACTTACCTAGTATGATAATCTCTAGCTCCATCCATGTTGCTGCAAATGGCATTATTTCATTTTTTTATGGCTGAGTGGTATTCCATTGTGTATATGTACCACATCTTCTTCACCCATTCATCTCATGACAGAATCACAGACATAAAAAACAAACTTATAGTTACCAAAGGGGAAAGAGAGAGGGGGAGGGATAAATTAGGAGTATGGGATTAACAGATACACACTGCTATATACAAAATAGATAAGCAACAAGTTTTACTGTATAACACAGGGAACAATACTCAATATCTTGTAATAACCTATAATGGAAAATAACCTGAAAAAATTGTATATATTTATACATACATATACAGAACTGAATCCCTGTGTTGTACAACTGAAACTAACAAAACATTGTGACTCAACTACGCTTCAATTCAAGAAAAAATGAGCTGCAGCTGTAAGCAGTGAGCCCCTGGCCCTCCTGGGCACCCAGGCTTCCACCATGTTCCTCCTTCCTGGTTCTGAAGTTTGCCCCTGTCTCCTGCGCCCCTGTCCCACCTTTGTTCAGGCCTTGGCCTCACTCACCCAAGTTACCCACCCTCTTGGTCCACCTGCCTAGCCCCGTCCCCAGTCTGGTTTGACCTCTCCACAGTCACCGGGGAGCTCAGTCTACACCCCAAACCTGACAGGCCCATCCCTTATCACAAGCTTCCCACACTGCCAGGGGATGACACCCAAATTCCTTACTATGGCCCTCAAGGGGGGGATCTACCTTCTCCCCACCCTCTCACTACTGATCTTTCAGCCTCATTTATCTCACTCTCCCCAGCTCCCCACATCCCAGGCACTCTCCTCCCCACCCCAGCCAGACTAAAAAATTTCCAGGCAAACAAAAGTGCCACATTCTCCTATAGGAATGGCATTACCTGTCTTGTTACTTCATGTAGCTTGGACAACACCTCCCTCCTCAGCTGCTATCCCCCCACACGACCTGACAAACTCCTACTCACCCCTAAGGCACAGCTCAGGTGTCACCTCCTCCAGGAAGCCTTCCCTGATGATCCAGGTTGGGTTGTATGTTCCCACAGGGCACTATGTTTGTCTCCAGCACTGCACACAACCCACTGGGTTATACATGTCTGCTGATCTGTCTCCCACACCAACAGGAAACTTCTCGAAGGCAGGGACCCATCTCTGTGTCCCAGACCTAGCACATAGTAAGTGCTAAATAGACTTTGGATATGCAATTATGGGCTGGTCATTTAGTCTCCTCATCTGTAAAACATAATTATTTGTACCTACCATGTAAGCACGTTCATTCATTTACTGAGCTCCTACTATACACTAGGCTCGAATCTAGCCCTGTGTTCACAGCTGAGAACAAAGCCTCTCAGCTGGAACTAACATTCTTGCAGAGGGAGACAAACAAGACATAAAATAAGTGCAATGTATAGAATGTCATATGGCAATGATGAAAATAAAATAGGAGGGGTGGAGCAAAGTAGCCATTTTAAATAGTTCGGTCAGAAAAGCCTTCCCTGGGAAAATGACAGTTGAATAAAGTCCTGGTGGAGGTGGGGAATGAACCACGCAGTATCTTGGTGAAGTGCAGTCTCAGCAGCAGGGAGAGCATGTGCAAAGGCCCTGAGGTGGGAACGTGCCTTGTGAGAGCCAGGTCAGCCAATTAAGGGAAGGAGGGTAGGGAGAAAACGTTGGACCAAGGTGATGAACATTTTACTCAGAGTTTGATGGGAAACCAGTCCGGGCAGCCGAGTGGTGTGACCTGACTGCCAGCAGGACAGAGAGCAGGCACAGAAGCACCTAGCACCGTGCCTGGCACCCAGAAATCACTCAACAGGCGTTGGCCGTGGGTGCTCACATCACCATGATCGTCCTGATTAGTAAGGCGTGAATGTTACCTGGTTCTGATGGCACTTTCCAGAAATGTTCTGCCAGCTTCTGTTGAAGGAGCCCTCGGCCCTCGGAGGGGGCTTCTTTGAAGGACAAACAACCATGTGTCGCAGTGAGAACACAGAAGTCTTTCTACCTCCTGCAGAGACTCTGCTGGTGACTGGGGGGCTGGCTGGGCGGGCTCAGCACCATCATATGCCCTGGCAGGCAGAATGCAGGGCGAGGGCCTGGCGCCCCCAGGGACGTGTCTGGGGCTGCGATCGTCAAGGGCGAGTGTGGCTCCACCTGTGCCCGGAAGGGCTGGGTGAGGTGGAAGGAGGGGGACGCGTGGGTAAGGACAGCCAGGGGTCACTGCTCCCACATTCCCGTGCATACAAGCTGTGGAGGCTTCTGACAAGGGGACAGCTGGATCCCCACGTGCCAGGGCTGACCTTCGCCCAGGACAGAGGGGAAGGGCTCCCAAAAGCAGGATGGGGGAAAGGAGGAGAAGAAAAAGGAAGATGAGAAGAGGGAGAGAAAGAAGGAAGGGGCTGCTTCCGGAGCAAGAGGCATGTGGCAGTCTGATGGCGGAGACACAACCCGTGTCCTGGGGAGCTCCAGTCTGATGGTGGAGGCTCACCACCACCATCACCTGCCCTCCTTCATGAATATATCCCAGGAGACTTCCAGAGCAGGGAGAGCTTCCCAAAATGAACAGTCCAAATAAAATATCTTGAATGAAATCAAGGCCAAGAAGCAAACAAAGCACAAGTGGAAGGGAGCGGCTGGTTGCTGACTTTTCCAGAAGTTTCTCCTTAGGGGACGATCGTGGTTTGTTTTTAAATTCCAAGGAGCAGAAATAAAATGAGCCTCAGCCAAACCCAGAGTGATCTTGGACAGACTTGCAGCCAAGCTGTGTCTTCATAAGGTCTGGCCTTTCTTCTAATTATGAAATTAAGACACGCTCCTCCCAGAGTCCAAACTATAGATAACAAAGAAGTCGGTTTAGGTGACCTTTTCTTCCCTTCTTTACTCCATGCATTTTTTACGTTGTTGAGTCACACCTCATGCATCCTCGCACTTATTCATGCCATGTACGTGCCAGATACGCTCTGGGCACGGGGGATCCTGCAGCAAACAAGACAACAGACTCCTGCCCTCATGGAGCTTATGGGGAAACTGGCAAGATGCCAATAATTCCATGCATCAAATAATTCCAGTGGGTGATAAATGCAGTGAAGAAAATAAAATAGAATGACAGAGAGAGTGACTGAGGGGCATGGGGCAAGGCGATCAGGTAAAGCCCCTTTGGAGGGAGAATATTTGTGCTGAGCCCAGCCACGGAACGGCCAACCACCAGACCAATCCAGAGAGGCGTTCCAAGCAGACGGCACAGCGGGGGCAAAATCCCAGGAACTAGCTCTCGCTTGGCATTTTCAAGGAAGAGAAAGCATGCCAGAGTAGCTGGAGGCACGCCCCTGTGCTATGAAAAACTCAGGAAGAATTTCTTAGACATCAAAGGGCTATAAGAGTGGATTGGGTGACTGGGGGACTTTGTCTTGAGCAGGCATGAGCATCACGCAACCTGAATGTATCCTAGAATCATAGCGTGAAGGAATGGTTTAGAAACTGCTTTTCAGATTTTCAAATCAAGGTGCGGGTACACAACTGGGTGCTGGGATGATGCTGCCTAACAGCCGCTGAAAGCTGACTCTGGACCAGGCACTGTACAATAGCCCGGAGATGGAAACAACCTAAGTGTCCATCATTGGATGAATGGATAAAGAAGATGTGGCACATATATACAATGCAATATTACTCAGCCATAAAAAGAAACGAAATTGAGTTATTTGTAGTGAGGTGGATGGACCTAGAGTCTGTCATACAGAGTGAAGTAAGTCAGAAAGAGAGAGACAAATACCGTATGCTAACACATATATATGGAATTTAAGAAAAAAGAATGTCATGAAGAACCTTGGGGTAAGACAGGAATAAAGACACAGACCTACTAGAGAATGGACTTGAGGATATGGGGAGGGGGAAGGGTAAGGTGTGACAAAGCGAGAGAGAGGCATGGACATATATACACTACCAAACGTAAGGTAGATAGCCAGTGGGAAGCAGTCGCATAGCACAGGGGGATCAGCTTGGTGCTTTGTGACCGCCTGGAGGGGTGGGATAGGGAGGGTGGGAGGGAGGGAGACACAAGCGGGAAGAGATATGGGAACATATGTATATGTATAACTGATTCACTTTGTTATAAAGCAGAAACTAACACACCATTGTAAAGCAATTATACTCCAATAAAGATGTTAAAAAAAAATAAAGTCTATTTTGTCTGATATGAAAAAAAAAAAAAAAAAAGAAAGAAACTTTCAACTCATTTCATCCCCGCAACA
This sequence comes from Monodon monoceros, assembly GCF_005190385.1. Taxonomy (NCBI): domain Eukaryota; kingdom Metazoa; phylum Chordata; class Mammalia; order Artiodactyla; family Monodontidae; genus Monodon; species Monodon monoceros. The sequence goes on along the minus strand of NW_021703774.1, from coordinate 167,032,146 downwards.
GCCCCATAAGAGAGGTTAGTCTCTCATTTTACCGATGAGGAAACTGAGTCTCAGAGCTGAGACATACCTTGTCCCAGGAGATCCAGTGGTTAAGTGGCAGGCCAGGATTCAAGTCCAGGCCACCTGCTTCCTGAATCCACATGGAACTATTAACCACTGCCTCCTCTGATGGAGCCACAGGGGATTTAAAACATGACACTTCTTCCCGGACCTCCCATTTTGCTTGACGATTTGGGAGAAAGACGCTAAGCAATTTAACTGATAAGTTCCCCAACACATTATTTTTGTACCCAAACAAGCATGAGTTGGTGACAGGAGTACAAGGCAAAATGTGCACGCATTTTTCAGGGAAAAATTTTGTCATGACTTTGACAAAAATTGTTAGCTTCTTCTAATTGCCTGAGAGCGACATGCCATTATACAGATGAGCCAGCTGAGGCCCAGCCCAGAGAACAGAGATGATTCAACCCCAGGGCTGTCTCCCAAGGCAGGAGGCTGGCCCCTAAGACCCTGAGACCTGGTGATCAGTGACCAGGCGACCTGAGAAATTGTAGGAAGCAGGAAAGAAGACGGCAGTCGCTAGCCCACCTGCACTGACTGTTTGTTGGCTCCGATAGCACACCCAGGACAGATGAGAGAGGCTAAAATCCACTTCTGCTGGCCAGCACCACGTGGTATCTGATCAGGAAGACCTCACCCAGAACCAGGGACTCTGAACCTAGGTTGTAAAGTCAACACGGCACCCCCGCCCGGAGAGGAACCGTGCAAATGTCCCAGAGGAGAGAAGGCAGGCACGGCACCCAGCCATACCACCAGCCCAACGCCTCCACTCCCACCCCACACAGAGGGGAAAGGGTGCAACACAGCAGTGAAAGTCACTGGACAAAACAGCCTGGATTTGAGTCAACAAAGAAACGGAACAGAGAGCTGGATGGACAAGTGGGTGAATTTCAAATAGGGAGTGACATATTATGATAGATATTATAATTATCAGAGCTCTATCAGAGAGGCGGAATAGATTATGTATCCTTATATATGTATTTATTTATATATCGTGTATCTCAGGATATTTTCCAGATTCACAGATTATATGTTTCAGGTAGGTGGGTAAATGCAGGCTAGAGCCAGTTCCTACCAGCTAGAAGGAACCAGTTATACACATTTCTCCCTAACTCTGTTAAGTGATAATATGTTGGTTACTTGAAATCAGCTTTAGTGGGAATGTTTACACCATAGAAATACACAAATCAGGTCTTACTTTTTTTCAGAGAGTTGATTTACTAACACACCATTCATTATACATGGTATATGATGAGTTGGCCAGTTGCATATATCTCAGAAAGATTTTATATATATATGTGTGTGTGTGTGTGTGTGTATGTAAAACATATATAATACATATAAATATATATATTCATGTATATACACACACACATATAAGGGGGATTTTATGTGCAAGGTAGATGGATTATGTTTATTTGATAGATAGACAAACATAAATATATATATTTGTATATATTTATAATTTATATTTGGCTGAACCTTATGAAATTGCTGTTACTCAATTCTTTTCGTCAAAAACATGCAATTTCATATGGCTATAAAAGTATATACGTATGTATATGTGTAGGTGTGATCATTAGAAAACATCCCAGACTGAGAGTCAGAGAGGAGACTTGGGGTCCAGGAACAACCCTACCACTTACAAGCTGTGTGACTCCAGGCCAATGGCTTGCCCTCTCTGAGCCTCTGTTTCCATGCTGGAAATGTGAGGGCACTAAGACCCTGTTCCAGAGCCGCTGAGGGGACCATGGGAGGAGAGAGCCCAGAGCCAAGCCCAGGTGAGGCCTCCAAGGGGACCCTCAGGTCTGTGCCAGACCCACCAGCACAGCCCCACTTCCGACTGGCCCTGGGCATCCAGGGGCCTCAGTCCGGAGGGCTCCAGAAGATCTCCAGAGAGCTTTGCCTGAAGAAACAGACTCTCCCACGAGGGAAGCAGCACCTTTTCTGATCCTCATCTCTTCCCCCTGCCTCCCAGTTAAAGAGTGACGTGGCGCCAGCTGACAGATGTCCCAGCCGCGGCACCATGCCGAGTCTGGCTGTGGGATGACCTCCCTCGACCATCAATCAACAGAGCGGTGACCAGCACTCATCCCCAAGAGAATCCGTCATCGGTTCCCTGCTCACCCATCTCCTTCCAGCAAACTCCCTCAGGGGAAGGGCCGGAGGGAGTCTTTTCTTGGGAAGGAGACAGCGCGGACACCAGAAGGAGCCCTGGGTCTCAGTGTGGCCAGTGTCCCTGAGCAGGTCCATTGCCCTTCTGGGCCTTGGTTTCTCTTCCGTACGTTTAGTATAAAGGTGCTAAAAAATCAACTCAAACAAAAAGAAAAGAAAACCAAACCCTGCCAGCCAGAGAAATCTGCCTCTGGGTGATCCAGCCACAGACAGAGAGATTGCAACTCTGCCCTTGACAGAAATCAGCTCTCAGGATTCTTGCCTCCGTAGCTGGTGTTAAGGAACACACACAGATTCAAACTCCAGCTCTATGACTTACTAGCTGTGTGACTTTGGGCAATTTACCAACCTCTCTCAATCTCAGTTTCCTCCTCAGTAAAATGAGGATAGTAACACCTGCCCCACCTGCCCTGAGATTCCCATGATGATTTTTTAAAATAACATAAAGATGACATCTGCCATTTTTAGTGCAGTGGTTACATGCCAGGCTCTGTGCCATAAACTTTATATATTATCTCATTTCTTTCTATAATACCCCTGTGAAGTAGGTACTATTATTCTGCCCACTTTACAGAGGAGGAAACTGAGCCTCTAGGAGGTTAAGTGATGCGCCCAAGGCACACAGCTGGCAAGTAGCAAAATAGGGATTTGAACCCAGGCCGTCTGGCTCCAGAGGCTATGGGCTCACCCACTGTCACACCAATAATAGATGTAAGATCCCTGACATACAGTAGATGTTGTCCACATCAATTACTGGCTAATCGTCGTTAATTTTTTTTAACATCTTTATTGGAGTATAACTGGTTTGCAATGGTGTGTTAGTTTCTGCTTTATAACAAGTGAACCAGCTATACATATACATATATCCGCATATCTCCTCCCTCTTACATCACCCTCCCACGCTTCCTATCCCACCCCTCTAGGTAGTGGGATACCTACCCACTGAACTGGTACATTTCCTCCAGGGCTATGCCTTGGGGCTTTTGGATCAAGTCTGTGAAGGAAAAGGAATTCACCCATCTCTTTTGAAGTAGATCAAAGACTGAAGGAGATCAAGACTGTCTCTTGATTGGACACAACCTTGCTGTCCTCTGACCTGTTTGCCCTGAGCCAGGTATAGCTTGGGGCCTCACTGTGTTGGGGACATTTGGGGCTGTGCAGAGACCCAGGGAAGGAAGCAGGGGAGGGAGGGGGCAGCAACAGGTAAGGCTGATATGTAGAGCCTCAGCCTGGTCCCCTAAGTACCCACTGGAGAGACGAAGGGGGGGGGCATCAGAGAGACTTGGGATTAAACCTGGGCTCTCCACTGGCCAGCTGTGTGACCTTGAACAGATGAGTTGACCTCTCTGGGCCTCTGCTTCATCCTCGGGAAAATGGGGATGTTAATGCCAACCTTACAAAGTTCTGATACAAAAAGCACCTAGCACATAGCAGATGCTCAAGACACCGTGGCTGTCAACATTTGTTATTTTATTTAGGCAAGCCACTGTTTCTGAGCCAACTGTGGTCAGCCTGCTTCAAACTCAGTAGCTGTTAGCCAAAATCTGGCTGGCTGGTTTCAATATACTCAGGAGTTTGAAGGCCGCCAAAGGCTTTTCGGAGAGCTGGTTGCGTTTCACTGCTAGTTATTTGCAAAGTGTCTGGAGGCTCAAACCCAGCCCAGGTGGCTGGTTCTTCAGGGACCAATCTCTGGACTGAAGGGTACAAGCTGTGTGCAAGAAGCCAGCTGTTTCTTGCACATCTACAGAGCAGCCAGGTGTACAATGGAATTTCAGCTCTTCCTTTTCAAAACACGGATCTGTGGGCACAGTCAAAAACCAAGCCTGGCTAAGCCCCAGAGGCAGCTAAAGTGGCACTCAGCCTATATCTGCAGAAAGGGCAGGTTGGTGCTGACAGCTCGGGGCCCTGATCCAAACCTGTCCCTCTTAAAAGAGCCATCAGCCAGCTGAGCTGTGACCTTCCTGTAGAACGTTCCAGTTGGGGTGATCGGGTGCGAGATGCTGCTAAATCCCATAATCCATCCTGGAATAATCCTTGATAGGTAGGCAGGGCAGCATGGAAACAGCCAAAGAAGGACCAATTCTCTGCTCTGAGCAACCCCCAACCCCACCTGAGTGTGTCCCAACTTCTGGCCATCAGTTAAAAGCAAGGATAGAGCAGCAGAACTTGGAGAGGAGAGGAAGGAGGCCAGTATGCTTAGAGCTTCATTGCAGGGGTTGGGGGAAGAGGGGTGGCCGGGAGGGACTGATGTGGCTGGGAGAGGGACAAAGCAGGAGGCCTGGGAAGCAGTGTAGGTTTTCTTTCCACCTCTGCTGTGTGATCTTGAGTACCCCGTTGGCCCTCTCTGAGCCTTTTCTACCTTATCTGAGAAACAGAGAGTTGACACGACTGCAAGTCACATGAGATAACTCGGCTTTTTTCACTGCTGTATCCATGGCACCCAGCTCAATGCCCGGCACACAGTAAGCCCCCTATAAATAATTACTGAATGAATACGCCTCTCCCTCCATCCCTTCTTCATGTAATTTTCCCATAGGCGAACTTCTAATTAGAGAAGAGTTCTATGTGGGTACAGACTGTTCCTGATGCAAGAAGCCGTCAGTATGTAGCTGATTTTGAAAAGCATTGATCTAGCGCATTTCGATCCTAATGAGGCAGAGACATGAGAGAAGCCTTGGTTCCTGCACCCCTCTCTGGACTCGCTCTTCTTCCTCAGCCATGGTGGGGCTGACAGCTACCGCAGCCAGAAAGTTCCTCGCACCCCAAAGCCAGGACTGCAAGCCCGCACACCTCCAAGACTGGGCAGGTAACGGGAGGGAGGGGCACAAGGTGACCTCTGGGCTGGACCGATCAGTATTCGCCCCGCCACAGGGAGGTTCCCATCAGGCCATCATTGCTGCAAGAAATGCAAGCTTGGTGCAGCCAGCGCTTAGATTTTTTAGAGATGAAAATCTAAATTCTTAAGTGAATTGCCTGATTTTTGTGTCTGTAACTAATTCAACAATTTTTTTAAAATACTGGATGAGGCAAACAGAACACTGTGCAGGCTAGACTGAGCCAGGCTTCTGCGGTCCGATGGGTCGTGAAGACAAACCTTTTCAAAGGGAGAAGACTCGGTCCTTGCCCTAAGGGACCCGTCAGTCTGATGGTGGAGACACAGCTCTGCCCTAGGGAATCCCCTGGTTCTGATGGGAGAAGCAGAAAGAGGCAAGCATTCCAGATCCTTCCAGAGCAACCCACAAAAATGTGCAGATGAATTTCATGAACACTGAAACCACAGGCTGCTAGCAGGGAGCCACAGGATGGAGGATGAGTGTGTTGGCAGGGGACAGCGTCCCACGTGGGGAGCATGGCAGATGCAGAAACCCAGTGGCAGAGCAGAGCAAGGTGGAGCGTGGACAGATGCAGCCCTGGAATATCTAAGCCAAAAGGACTCCTATGGATCACTTGGTCCCATAATCCCAATACACAGACAGGAAAATAGAGGCTCAAAGACAGGAGGAACTTGCCCAAGGCCATGCAGTAAGCTGTGACACAAACAGGACAGGAATGAAGTCACAGGATACCAGGTTAGGGGTGGGAAGGGGGCCAAAAAGCCTACCTGAGAGATGGCTACTTAGCTACTTGGCAAGGTGCATGAGGAGCCTCTGGCTGGTGACTCACCCCCACTCCCTTTGGCCTGTGAGCTGGCGCCAGGTAGCGGGCACCATCTCCAGCCACGGCTGCCCTTTGAATTAACCTTCAGACTGTGCAGATTAAGAGTTCCATCCGTCTTCCACCCAACAGGCTCCAGAGGTCTGACAGGGGACGTGAGCTGGGTCCCGAAGGGGCCTGGGACTAAGGGACAACTGGGAGGATGTCCCAGACACAGGAGGCCTTGCCTGCCAGGACTCGGGGCCTATGGAGGTCTGGGAGGGAAGCTGAGTGGCCCCGATGGAGAGACAGCCAGATGTCCAGGGCCAAGAGTTTCACCAGCATCCATGTCCCTGACTCTTCTTGGCAACCCTGCAAGTCCAGGACCCTAGGGACCCATTTCACAGATGAGGAAACAGAGGTTTGTCCAAGGCCACCCAGCCAGAGTAGCAGCTCCGGGATTCTGAGCTTTCAAAAAGGGAAGCCTCGTGGTGTCACATCCCTCCTCAGAGCCTTTCCCTGAACCCCACCCATCTCTCCTGCCTCACCTCCCCTCGCTCCCGCCCTCAAGCTGGCCCACCACCCTCTCCTCACTCGGGGGCTTTACACTTGCTGTTCTCTCCTTCTGGAACTCTCTTCCACCATCTTCCCTCCACACAGCTGGAGACATCCATGAATCTGCAACGTTCAGGGCAAGAACAGCAAGAACTTGGATTTCCCTGGTGGCGCAGTGGTTAAGAATCCACCTGCCAATGCAGGGGCCACGGGTTCGAGCCCTGGTCCGGGAAGATCCCACATGCCGCGGAGCAACTAACCCCGTGCACCACAACTACTGAGCCTGTGCTCTAGAGCCCTCAAGCCACAACTACTGAGCCTGCGCTCTAGAGCCCTCAAGCCACAACTACTGAGCCCAAGCACCACAACTACTGAGCCCACACGCCACAACTACTGAAAACTACATGCCTAGAGCCCGTGCTCCATAACAAAAAGAAGCCACCGCAATGAGAAGCCTGTGCACCACGACGAAGAGTAGCCCCCACTCGCTGCAACTAGAGAAAGCCCGCACGCAGCAACAAAGACCCAATGCAGCCAAAAATAAATAAAAATAAAATAAATTAATTTAAAAAAAAGAAGAGCAAAAATTTGAACCAGAGAAGATGAGGGGGTGGGTCTGGATGGGCCAAGCTGCCTGGGCAATTGGGAACCAGCCGAGGACATTTTCCTTCTGTGTTATTGCAGTTGAATTTTCTCTAAAAAAGTTTTGAGATATAAAATGCATAAAGGTGGGTGCGGAATTTAAGTGAACAGCTCAGCGAACTCACATATCTTCGTCCATGTAATTTCCACCTCTATCCAGGCATAGCTCATTTCCTGCACCCTGGAAGCATCCTGTGTGTCCCTTTCCAGTCAAAACTAACTTTCCCAGGATGCCACAGTATTCTGACTTCTGTCACCTTCAATCCCATCAATCAGTTTTGTCTTTTCTTGACATTCATACAAAGGGGGTCATAAAGTATGTGGCCTGCGGCAGGTGGCATTTTCCAGACATGGTTGCAAAGATAACTCCCATTCCTCTTCTTGCCATGGGACACTGACCCTACTCCCATAGAGTAGTGGGGTCTGTGCCCCCCCCCACTTGATTCTGAGTGGACCCTATGACAGCCTTGACTAAAAGAGTATGGTGGGAATGATGCCATCTGACTCCTGAGTAGACCACGAAAATGCCGTGCACATGCTCTCTTGGGACACTCGCTCATGGAACCCAGCCACCATGCTAGGAGGAAGCTCAAGCAGCCTGTGGAGAAGCTCATATGAGAGGAATCATAGCACTGGTTGAGCTCCTGGCCAACAGCCAGCACCAACCTGGCAGCCATGTGAGTGGTCCATCTTGAAGGTGAGTTCCTCTGCCCCAGTTGAGCTACCCATAGATGGCTTGTGGAGCAGAGACAAGCCATCCCCCACCATGTTCTGCCTAAATTGCATCTTGTTAGCAAATTAAACAAGTGTTTTTGTTTTACGCCATTAAGTCGGGAGTGATTTATTATACAGCAACAGATACTTGAAATCTGGTCCATAAAAAGGTTTTTAGCAGAACAGTGATGTTCAAATAAGTCTCTTACCCTTATATACAATGAAAGACTCAACACAAATTGGCTTAAGGAAAAAAAAGAAAGAAGAAAGGTATAATGGTCTTCATAACTAAAAAGTTCAAAGCGGGGTTTGTATGGGTTTGCTTGGGCTGCCGTAACAAAGTACCACAGACTAGGACAGCTCTGGAGTCTGGAAGTCCAACGGCACGGCTGGTTCCTTCTTAGGGCAGTGAAGGAGGATGTGTTCCAGACCTTTGTCCTTGGCTTGTACATGGCTGACGTCTCCCTGTGTCCTCACGTCATCTTCCCTCTATGCGCATCTCCATGTCCAAATGTCCCGCTTTTATAAGGACACCGGTCCTACTGGATTGATTAAGGGTCCACACTACTCCAGCATGACCTCAGCTAGCTACATCTGCAACAACCCTCTTTCCAGATAAGGTCGCGTTCCGAGGTTCTAGAGGTTAGGACTTCAATATTTGAATCTGGGGGCACAATCCCACCCATAACAGGGTTAATTCAGGCGTGGCCGGGTCCAGGCTCTCGTGGCTGCTACCAGCCTCCTACTTCTCAGCTTGCTTTTCTCTGTTTGAGTCATTCTCAGGCTCCATGTGATGAAAAGATGCTCCAGGCCTGCAGTTCAAGGTCTGAAGTACCAGCAGAAAAGAAAGCTGCCTCTCTCTCAACAGCCCCAGCGTGAGTCTTCTCCCATCTCATTTCCTGGGATTGGGCTGTGTAGCCACACTGAGGTTGATTTTAGTGGCCAAGGAAGGCCATGCTTTAATTGGTTGAGCCCGAGTCCAAGCGGGGCCGGGATGGGCATCAGAGTGCAATTCCCGGAGAAGAGTGATGGGGCCAGAGGGCCCACCACAGACACAAGAGGACGTTTTGGACACATGGCTCGTGGACCAGAGCCCTCCGGTGAGCAGAAAAGGGCAGGAGAGTGTGGATGGCTTCGTGTCAACCTCCCCAGTGGCCGGCAAAAATCCTGCAGGACCAGGTCCTGCCATTCCCAGATCTCCTGTGTCACATTTCCACTCAAAGAACAGCAGGCTGAAAGCCCAGCCCTGAGATTATGAGAAAAAATAATATGTTAAGGCACTTATTAAAGATACCCAGAAGACCCTTCGAATGTCAAACAGCTGTGAGCAAACACTAATTTGATGATCTGTGTGTTAATGAATCCCAGACATAAGGATTAAATTCTCTGTAAATTGCACGTGGTTTTAAAATGTATTTCCCTCTGGTGTGTCTGGTTCAAAATAAGGTTAGCAAAACACCTGTGAGGCAGGTCTGACTGAGCAGGGGCTGAAGACAGCCCTGGCTCGGGCCCCGGGGAGCTTATAAGCTGGATAAAGAAAGAGATACACGGAGAGATGGGTTATCATCGGTGTGGACCAGCACAAGTCAGGGCATGCTGAGAGGGCAGCTCCCTGTGTGTGGTTCTCTCACTTAGCAAATATTTACAGAGCCCCTATGATGGGCTAGGTACTTCCCAGGGTATTGGGGATGCAGCAGTGAGGACGGAAGCCACAAATCCTGCCCTCCTGAAGCATTCAGGTGAAGGGAACAATTAATAGTGAGGCAGGTTGCTCATCAAGGTAATTTCAGAGCTTAATAGTGATATTAAGGAAAGAAACACAGTGATGTGATACAAGAGTAGGTTGGGAGGCAAGGGAGAGGAGGTCATCTGAGAACAGGAGTGAACCGTGGGAAGGCTGGGGTAACAGCAAGTGCAAAGGCCCTGGTGTCAGCACAGTCCTGGCCCGTTCGGGAATTGAAACAGGCGGAGAGGGAGTGGGGAGGTGGCACATGGCAGACACACACAGCAGAAGTCTCCACAGCTGGGGGTGTTGTCAGAACAGCAACATAGATGCACCTAGTGCCGGGAGACCCAGGTAAGAGACAGAATGAGAGCTTTAACTCAGTCACCACTGGGAAATCAGCACTGCATGCACGTTCTGGAAGGGGGTGTGGTGGGGCTGCTGGGCTGCTCGTCACACTCAGTTTCCTGATCCCAGGCTGGTTACATGGGTGAGTCCACTTCTAGGAAAGTCTTCAAGCCACATGTGTAGGATCTGTGCACCTTCCCATGGGTATATTGTTCCTCAATAAAATGTTTACTGAAATTAAAAACTTAGGTGCACAGGAAACAGCAATGTACTTTTTGCAAGAATGCATACCAAATAAAGATGGACCTCAGTGCATTGGAGTGGTCGTCTGGGAGGGATGGGGATGAGAGGTTTGTAAAAAATCTTCCTGGAGTGCTCAGACACGGTTGCAAGGGACATATGTGTATCAGCTCACTCACGTATTTTACATTCTCAACAACCCTACGATCTTGGTAAAGCTTACGTTCACGTGGAGAGGGTAGACCAGTTATCCCTATTTAATAGATGAGTTGATTGAGCCCCTGTTAATGAGTGAATGAGTGAGTGAATGAATGAGTAAGCAAATGAATGAGTGAGTGACTGAATGAATGAGTGAGTGAGTGAATGAATGAGAATAAGCAAGCCCTGGTGTCTCTGAGTGACTCTTGAAGTGCAGGTGGGAAGTTACCGACAGAAGCTTCAAAAGCCAGTGCTGAGTGTTTTGTCCACCTCCTGCAAGTAGGATTCCCTGCTCCTGGACCCCGCTCCAGTCCACCTCCGGTCAAGGTGAGAACCAGCCCCTTCTATAACTTCCACAATCTGCACGTGGCACCAGACAGGTGCCCCAACAGCCAGCAGCTCTCTGGAGCCCAGTGACAATATGACGGATGGGGAGCCCAGCTGCTGGAATGACAACAGGAAGGATATGATAACTTTCCCCGTCCCCCATCTATTTTTATTTCTCTCTGCACCTTGAAAGCCAAGGGTTCCGGCAAGTCGCTCTCATCTGCTGATAGAGACTTGAAGTGTCTTGAGCAGCTTATCGACGTCTGAGCCCTGAGTTCTGAACCCGGAGGCGAGGAGCCCGGCTGCGGTGGGGGAGGAAATGGCCCAGCCTGAGCCCCTCCAAGTGGAAGAAGCCCTTGCAAGGGGTGCAGGGGAGGCCGGGGGAGGGGAGGATGCCAGGCCACATGCGTGAGGGCTCTTCTGTCATGTCCTGGCCATGTGACCCCAGCAGGCCCACCCACGGTCCTAGTTGCCACATCCATGAAACAGGTGGGGTCATCCCAGGCCCTCCCCTGTCACTGGGATGTGGTGGGGTGGGGGTGGGGGCGAGTACTGTGAATCGGTGGCCAGATAATGTTTGGCCAACCGTCCAAGCTGATACCCTGAGACAATATTGCTCCTGTGCGCCCTCAAAGGTTCTCAGTGCCTTCATTCCCTGTCCCACTGTGTCAGGGGCAGACCCCCCACATTTGGAATGAGGCCAGGCAGCAGCTAAATCCCAGTGCCTCCATTCTCCAGCCTTGTGAGCTGGACAGGTGCTTTCTCCCTCTGGGCCTCAGTCTCCTCAGCTGTCCAATGGGGCTATTGCAGAACATCACTGGTGAGAGGCAGATACATGTTAAGCACTTGCCACTGGGCATCTGGCACATAATAGATATCAGCAGGTGAGGGTCACTGCTATCTTGTGATAAAAATTATCTAGGAACTAGGCTGAGCAAATGAGGCACCTGGGATGTAAATTTTAAGGAGGCACTTTCTCGCCAACCGTGCAGTGAGAGCCTCCTTAAATTTTAATCCGTTTCATCCTCCCTTAGTCTCACCCTGTGGCCCAGAAGTGTGGCCTGAGGAATGATGGTGGGGCAGCTCCCATTATTTACTAAGTGCTTGCTGGATGCTGGGCACTGTGTTCCCTGAGGGTCTTAAGGTTCTTTGTTACCCTAGGTGTCCTCATGGGAGGAGATGGGTGTCAGCTCCCCAAAGCTGTGTCTCTGCATTGCCAAGGTCCCCAGCCCAGAAGGGGCAGAGTCCAGATCTGAGCCGGGCGTCCAGTGATTCCACAGCTGTAATCATTCCTTAGCAGTTTGCTCTCCTTTGCTGGCTCGGGCTTGCTTCCCTGGGGAACGTGCAGGGTAGCCCTGTGCTGCGGGTCCCTCCACACCCACCCTCACACCCACATTCCCCCACCTCTGGACTGGCTGGGGTTCCTCCCCTGGTGCTCTAACTGGCCACCTCTACTCCTGGCCCAGGGCTCAAGGCCCCAGTGACAGGGACTAAGGTCACTCCTATCATCTTGAGGTACCCCTGGGAGTGGACAGGGCTCCGCCTCTTGTGGGCTGACAGGTCTGTGGGTTCAGCCACCTGCTGCCAACCTGGTCCAGGGGTGAGGATGGTGAGCTAGCATTGCTGAGGGCCAGACTTGCCCACGGCACTGTTCCTTTCCATCCTAGCGCATCCTGTAATCCACGGTTATCTTATTTATAGATTGGCTGATGTGTTTATTTTCTGTCTCCCCCATAGGAGATAGGCTCCATGAGAGCAGGCCCCAGGGCGTGCCTCATCATACTGGGTCCCTAGGGCATAGATCCACCCCTGCCTGGTGGTAGAAACTCAATAATTATTTGCTGAATGAGAGAGTGCCTCGGTGAAGGAGGTAGGGGGTCTTCCCATTTGCAAACAGGAATCAAAGCTCCAGGGAAGAGCATTTGGACCCAGGACTTGGGAGCTGCAAGCCCTGCATTGTTCTTCCTCTCGAATGCCAGGACTGATGTCTTCTCAGGGACCTCGCTTGAGAAGGGAGTGTGGTATAAACTGGTGCTTGCAAATAAAATGCAAATGACAACGCAAATATCACAGGGCTTCTTCCATGACGTCTGGCCTCTAGGAGAACTCTCTGGGAGCCTCTTGTCTGTGGGAAGTTCTGCTGTAAACTGGCTCCCTCCAGGTGACAGCTGGGGGTGGGAGAACCCTAGAGGAGGCAGGGTGGGCCAGGGGCCAGGTTATGACTCTGGCCCTGACCGCAGTCGGTCCGGGTGCTCTGAGGTCTCTGGGTGGTGCGCACAGTCCTGCGGACTCAGACCCACCCTTCCCACTCTGCAGAGAAACCCAAGTGCTGGAGTGAGGACCCTGCTGTGATGATGAGGTCTAGAATCCTCATCCCTGCACCAGGCTTTACACCCATGATCCCATTCGATCCCCACACAAACTTGAGCAAGAGGAATTTGTGTGCCCATTTTACAGATGAGAAAACGGAGCCTTGACCAGGTTAAATAACTTGCCTGAGGCTATAGAGACAGCAAGTGACAGGGCCAGATGTGCCTGCCATTGAAGCTGCCCATCTGAACCCCTGCATGATGTTGCCCACTCACCCCTTCATCTCCTGTCCTCCTTGCCCACGCATGCCCATGTGGTTCCTGGCAGTGCCCTCTCTGCTCTCCCTTGTGCTACATCCTCCAGCCGGTGGAAACCCTCCTCCTTCAGGCAGCCCTCCTTCCATCTCTCTCTTTGGGGAGCTCTGCAGTGAGGAGAGGCTGCACCCACAAAGCTGTGACTCCACTTCCTCCGCATTTCTTGCCTCTGTCATGCCTCCCTATTTCTTCAGCCCCCACCCTAGTCCAAGCCACCATCACCTCTCACTGGGACGACTCCTACCACCTCAGCCACACAGGCCTGCTTTCTGTGTTTCCAGCGCATCATGCCGTTTCTGCCTCAGGGCCTTTGCACCTTCTGTTCCCTCTGCCTGAAGCCCAACGTTTCTAGCGGTTTGCTTGGAAATGTCGTAATTCAAGGCCTTAGCTGACTGCTCATCCTCCCCAAGGTTACTCCCTATCTTGTCCCTCAGATTACATTTATGTCCCCCAGCCCCCAGAGATCTGTCTCTTTCCTTGTTTCTTGTTCATCTGGCTCCCTTAAGGTATGATCCACAGGGTGGGGACCTTGTTTCTCTTCTTCTGGCCCAGAGCAAGTTCTCAATAAATATTCGTTGAATAAATCAACCAATCAATTGAAAAGTTAATCACAAAAGAAGATTCTATTTTTTTTGAAGAGGCACTGGTTCCAGAGCCACATGAAGACCCAAAGCCAGTATCCCAGAGAGCTGATGGGTATCACTCAGTCAGTCAAGTAGTCGGTCAACAAACACTCACCCTGTCCCCTGAGCTTGGAATCCAAGAGAGAAGAGAAGTTAAACAGCAGGGGATGAAGAGTCCATAGCAACTCGGGCTCCAGGAGAGCTGGCATCTTGACCATCTCTGCACTATGTCCAGCCTTTGCCAGGCTCTGAGGCACCAGGCCAGGGAACCCATGCATTCATTCAACTTTTACTCACTGGAAGGGGTGAAATGATTAACCCTGTGGACCTTGGTTCAAATCCTGCCTCTGCTACAGACTGGGAGCATGGTTCTCAAAAGCTTTCCTTGTTCTCTGGGCCTCAGTTCACCCATCAGCAAATGGAGGCGACAATGGTATCTGCCCTGGCAGGCCGCCACGAAGAGGAGTTAACACAGCGGGGGACACCACGGTCCCTGGTGCGTGTGAGTGCTGTGCGCTATCACCAGCCCCCTGCAAGGTGCCAGCTGGGCCCTGGGCGTGCAGAGAGGACCTAGATGCTCCTGCGGGATATTCCCGGACACACAACAGAGCAAGAGAGCCACAGTGAGTGTGCTGAGTGTCATAGTGGACAGAGGTGAGGACACCAAGCTCACCCTGGGGGCCAGCACAAGCGCCCCGACCCGTCAATCTCCCCGTCCACATCCCCATCACACTTTTCTGCCTTAAAAACATCTTTCCTGAGAGCTGACATTATCGGCTCATCCCCTCCCTGCCAGTGGCCCCCAGGCGCTCTGAAGCCTCCTTCAAGGGGCAGCAGCCTGCCCTCCCCTGTCTGCTGAAGGTCCAGGGTCTCCTCAGAGAGCGGCAGGGGTCTCCTGGGTAAAGGCAAGAGAGATGGGAGAAGCCTCCATCCAGCCCCCTGCACGTGGGACTTCCCGGGCTTGGCTGGGGGGGTGGGTTCCATCCTACAGGGGCAGGGCCACCTGGGGCCTGAGGGAGCTTGTTCGGGAGTTCCTTGTTTTAAGGTCCCACATAATAACAGAGGGGGGCAGGGGCACAGCCCGAGATGGGGAGGGGGCGCCAGACAGCCTCATCTCCCCTCGGCAGCCTCAGAGACTAGCGAGGTTCAGAAACTAATCAATCCACCACCTCCTGCACAAATGGGGAAACTGAGTCCCAGGAGGCCTAGGGAAGGGTGACACCCAAGGTCACACAAAGAGACAGGACCGGCGCTCAAGTCTCCTGACACCCTCGGGGACACCCCAAACTAGAGGGCACAGCACGACGCTCTGAGTGAATGGCTGGGAGTGTACAGTCTGGCAGTCACGGGGTCCCCACCTCGCCCAGCCTCTGCACTCCTTGTGTGTCCCTCTCCCCCCACCCGACAGCGGACCAGAGACTTGGGACCTGGCTGAGTCCAAGCCTTTGACTCTGCTGCCCCCAGGTGGTCACTGGCTTCAGTCTCCAGCTCCAGGTCCCTGATTTGGCTGTTGGTCCAGGAATGGGTCCACGGGAACAAGAATATGGGGAAATGAGGAACCAGGAATGAGGGAGATGGCGAGAGGGAGGTGAGAGAACCACAGAAAGAGATGGAGGTTTGGCCTCCTGCTTCTGCAGTTACACACGCACACACACACACACACACACACAAACGATCCTGTGGAAAGAGCAGAAGTCAGTCAGTGTGGAGGTCAGGACAACGCCTGTGCGGGGATTACAAACGGCAGCAAATCCTTGGAGCTCCTGACACCCAGGGGTGGAGTCTATTTCCCTCGCCTTGACTCGGGCCATCCCTGGACCAGTTTTGGCCAATAGAATGCAGCAGAAGTAATACTGTGTAAGTCCCAGGACTGGGCCGTAGCTTTCCCCTTTGAGAACACACCTTGGAATCCAGTGGCATGTTACCCAGTAAGGAGGCCACGTGCAGGAAAATCAGCTGAGCCCTCAGCCAATCCAGCACCGAGGGGCACCACAGGGGTGAGCCACCCTGGATATTCCAGCCCCGGCACAGCTTCCACACAACAGCAGGGCTGGCCGACACTGTGCAGAGCAGAAACACCACGACCATGACAGATAACAAGAGACAGTGCTTTTTTAAGCCACTAAGTTTGGGGTGGCTTGTTACGTAGGAATAGATACACAAAACAGAGCTCCCCCACCCTTAGCAGCTGTGTGACCTTGGGCTTGTCACTTAGCCTCTCTGAGCCTCAGTCTCTGCATGGCGTCACAATGCCCAGAGTAGCTGTGGAGATTAAATGAGATGGTGTGTGCAATGCGCTGAGTACCCAGAACCCACTATCACTAAGGTACTGAGCACACCCCAGGTGCCAGCCAGCCTGCTTGGCACCCTGTGCCCATCATCTCATTAAACCTCACAACAGCCATTGGAGGCACTCAATTTTACAGCTGGGGAGGCAGGTTTCCCAAGTAAACACTCCCAACTCACACGGAGGAAACTAAGGTATAGAGGGGATAAGTAACTTGCCCCAAATCCTTAGCTGGTAGAAAGAGCCAGGATTCGAATCCACATAGTAAGCACAAAATAGAGGACAGCTATCATCACCATCACCATCTCCACCATCATCACGGCCAGCATCACCATCACCATCACATCTCCATCATCATAGCATCACCATCACATCTCCATCATCATAGCATCACCATCACCATCACCATCAACATTAAGCTGTGTGTCCACAGGAGACTGGCAAGGAGGAACTGCCATGTTTCAGAACAGCAAGAAAGCCAGAGTGGCTGGAGCAGGGGGAACTAGCAGGTGACAGAACCTCGTAAAGAAGAATCTTGTAAGGCCTTTGGCTCTACACTGGAGCCACGGCTGGGAGTTGAGCAGAGCTGTACCAAGATCTGACTCATGTCTTAAAGAATTCCCTCTGGCTGCTTCTCAGAGAGCAGACTTGTAAGATGGAAGCAAGGAAACCAGTGAAGAGGCTGCCCAGCAACACAGGGCGAGACAACGGTGGCTGAGTCAGGGTGGTCCCAGTGCAGGTGGGAGAAGCAGTCAGAGCCTGGATAGGTTCTGCAGGTGGAGCGCTGACCAGGACTCCATGACAGGTTGGATATTGCTTTGTTTCAGCTTCCCAGCCCCTCTGAGAGTATGAGTGATTATTCCCATTTTAGAGTTGAGTCGACTGAGGCAGAGGACCCAAGTGTCTCTCCTCGGCTTACTCAGGGCAAGGGTGGCCCAGTGTAGCTCTGCAGTAACTGGCGCTGCTTGTGTCCAGAAGCCCCAGAGATGAGCTTGGGGCCTGGGACAGGGTGCGGTGAAGGGGGCCGACACCTGCTTACCCAGCACCCCATAAAGCAAGCTGGAGCATGAATTGATGGGCCATTTAATGGCCCAGAGCTCAGAGCAGTCATGTCCTCAGCAGTTTATAAACTCATGAAAACGCCGTGGTCATGGCCACACATCCCTGCCTCCTTCAGCTGAGAATGAATGGGCTTTCCGGGGGCAAGAGCCCACAGGCTGCTGGGGTGTCTCTGAGCTGGGGCATGACTGAGCTCTCATGTCACTTCTTACTTCCCCTCCAGCCCTGCCTCGAGGGGCCTCCTTGTGGCCACGTCCCCATTTCCCTGCCTGCTGGCTCTGTCTCCCTTCCCTCACTCTAAAAGGAAGCCCCCTGGTGGGGGTAGGGGAGAGGACAAGGGAAGGAAATTTACACCTGACAACACCTACCAGGTGCCAGGCATTACCTGTGATCATCACAGCTTCCCGGTAATGTCAATGGAGGGGTGACAGGGTGACGCCTGCAGCGACTGGAGAGGTGGTGGCTGGGGATGTCCCCACCCCCCCATCCTCAGGGACTGGTAAGGCTCTGCTCCCACCCCCAGAGGAGCAACAGAGCCCTCTCCCCTCAGAAGCCCACCTCAGGGTACCTGGAGGGACGTCCTGAAGGGCACAGGCATCCAGGGCCTGAGAAGGCGCGATTCAGCCCACACCCACTACAGGTGGGGCCCTAGCACCACCTCGTGTCCTTCCGCGGCTACAAGGTGGCCGCGGAGCCGGTTCAGACACGGGCTGGGCTTTGAAATTCTGCCTTCAGATCCTTCCTCGCCTCCTTCCCTTTCTGCTCTGTCCGCATACCATCTGAACTATTATGTACTCCATACATAGCTGTTTAAATCAACTCACATGTTTTACTTAGCTTCATCCATCAAATCCCAAGTCTGATGTGTTAGTTGCATTTTTCCTAATACGTTTTAAAAGAAATACTAAATTCACAATTTCAAAAATTGTATTCATGTGCCTCATAAAATCTCCTCCCCACTCACACTTTGGACAACACTCCCCACTCAAGAGCTGACCACTTCTTTCTCTGGGTCATTCAGTGAGGGTGGATCCCCTCCCCTATGCCCGGGGAGACAGACATGGCCCTTGTCCTCTCCCAACTTACAGCCCAGTGACAGAGCCATTAATCAAAGAATTGCAAAAATAAAGATAGAATTATGAAAATGTTATTAAATTATAAAATTGGTTTGCTATCAGGAAATAGGAAACACTGGATAAGTCCCCATTAAAGGGATTTGACCTGATTGGGGAAGTCAGGGAGGGCTTCCCGGAAGAGGTGGTGCTTGAACTGAGACCTAAAGGAAGAGCAAAAGCTAACTTGGTAAAGAGGGAAAGAGAGAGTGTTCTGGGCAGAAGGACCAGCATTTTCAAGATCCCCAAGGCAGGAAGGAGCCTTTCCATGAGTTCTTAGTCTCTGCCTTGGAACTTGGCTCCCTGCCCACAGCCAGAGTGGGAATTCTGCCTGTGTAGCCTCCTTCCTTACCCTCAGCTCCAGCCTAACTCACCCATCCACATCTTCAGCAGTGCCAGGCACTTTCTACCTCTTCCCTTTTCATCCTGGTAACCCTGCAGTTTTACTCTCAGGATCCCCATTTCCAAGTCAAGGAAACTGAATTTCAGAGATGCCAAGTTACTTTCCCACGGTCACACAGCTTGGCAGAGCCAGGATTTGCCCCTCAACCACCAATCTGATGGGAATCAGAGGCTGTGCTCTCTGACTGATGTCCCAGCTCTTACTCTTGTGGACTTCAAATCAGGAGACCTGGGAGCAATGCTTGACTGAGCACAGACTTGCTGAGCAAATTTGAGCAGGTCATTGCTCCTCTCTGAACCTCAGCGTCCTCATCTGTAAAATAATAAGGGTGCACAATAATAGCTAACACGTGTTGTTCCTCACATCCACCCTTTACAGTAAGCACTAGTGTTATTCCCATATTGCACATGAGGAAACAAGCTCAGAGAGGTTTAGTGACTTGTCCAAAGTCACACAGCTGGTAAGTAGCAGAGCAGCATGGAATCATTTCCAAGGTCTTTTCTGATAATAATGTTCTCAGCCTGATTTTCCCAAGGAATCCCAGCTTGTCCCTGGAATGTCAACCAACCTCTGACCCCTAACACAGTGCTACGTGCCCATTTAGTTCACTCCATGCTATCCGTGGGTTTGAGACTTCTCTCTCCAAAGAGGTGGAGGCCCAGGGTGCCACCTGCCTCACATCGCCAGGTCCATAGCAGGCTGAGCCAGGTCCCTGAGGTTCTGGCAAAGCCCATCACAGCTTCCCAGGCCACCCATGCAGCCACCATCACAGAGATGTATTGACCCATTTAGAGTCTCTGGGACAAGGCTTTGCTCTTTCTGGGGGAATCTCATTCTTCTGATCTCCAATCAATACATGGGTTTGTTCGTGGATCGGAAAACATTTAATTGCCAGCTCTGCAGCACTCTGTCAAAGCCGCCTTCACTCCCAGGCACAGGCCGGCTCCTTTGGGAGCCCTGAGGCACCTGGGCTGACTCTCTCTAGCCCAGGGCCAGGCTGGCCTGGCAGGAAGGGGCAGAGCCAGGGCGTGAGTGCAGTTCTGGCTGGGGCCTCCCCTGGGGCCTGTGGGGATTGAAGCGACACAAGCTCTAACAAGGCCATCAGGAACAGGGTATGCGAACCCTTCAGCCAGCATCAGGAATTGGCTGAGGCCCTTTATGAAATATGAGGTCCTGGATCCTCCACTATAAGAGCCCCAGTCAGATGGGAGAGACCTAGCTTCTGCCTTTAGGGAACCCCAGTCAGATGGGGGAAACCAAGCTTCCACCTCTGGTAGCTTCAGCCTCAAAGAAGGCAAGACCCCAAGATGAAAACAGCATTAAAGCAAAGCTACAAATAGACAAAGGCAAATAGATGCCCAGGAAGTGGAGGCTGGACCATCTGAGCTAAGAGTTTGACAAGGGTTTGGACTCAATCACGGCTGGCTCCAAGGGGGAGGCAAACATAACACTGTATTTTGAGCAAGGGAAACTATGGACTGGCCAAAAATATGAGGGCAAGCATCTTGAGAAAGGAATACCCATGCAAAAGCTCAAAACCTGGAATGAACTGTATAGACTGTGCAAAGGCTGGCAGTTGAGGAGTTGAGGGGTAGATCTTAGACTGTCAAAGAAGAGCCAAGTTTTACTAAGCACTTAACTATGTTCCAGCTCTGTTCTAAGGGCTCCACGGGTATCATTTCACCTGGTCCTCGCAGCAACCCTGTAAGCCAGACGCTAACATGTCGGTATTATCATCCCGAGGTTAAGATGAGGAAGTTGAAACACAGAGAAGTTAAGTAAATCGCCTAAGGTCACAAGATGGTAAGTGGGGAAGCTGGGAAGGTTCTAAAGAATGACCCCATTTAATCTCTCTGTTACAAATGATGCCTAAGACCCAGAGAGGGGGGACTCCCTGGTGGTCCAGTGGTTAGGGTGCGGTGCTTCCACTGCAAGGGGCGTGGGTTCGATCCTTGGTCGGGGAACTACGATCCCACGTGCTGCGTGAGGGGCAGCAACATGCTTAGTGTCATACAGTGAGTGGGAGGCAGGGCCAGAATGGGGGCTGAGGCTGTGGTTTCCTGGACCCCAGGAAGGGACATCAACACATAGAGTTCGATCTTCTCTAGACCTGATTGATTCAGGGAGCGGGTGGAGGTGGGGTAGGTGGGCAAGAATGATGCGGAAGGATTGTCGTCAGCAGGAAGGGAAAAGGCAGCATTGGTGAGGAAGTCTTAGACCTCTACAGCAGCTGTCTGCCAGAAGTTTAACGTCATCGTGTATTAAATGCTTAAAACAGG
Source organism: Monodon monoceros (assembly GCF_005190385.1). NCBI lineage: Eukaryota > Metazoa > Chordata > Mammalia > Artiodactyla > Monodontidae > Monodon > Monodon monoceros. The sequence continues at coordinate 167,011,144 of NW_021703774.1, read as the reverse complement.
CAAAGGATTTAGATGACATTTCACCAAAGAAGGTATATAGACAACAAATAAGCACATGAGAAGACGCTCAACCTCATTAGCCATTAAGGAAATGCCAATTAAAACCACAATGAGATACCACTGTACACCTGTGAGAATAGCTACAATTCAAAAGACTGACCATCCCAAGTGCTGGTAAGGAGGTGGGACACTCAGACACGGCTGGTGGGAAGGCAAAACGGCGCACCCACTCTGAAAACACTTGGCGGTTCCTTAAAAGTTAAGTTAGCACCTACTATGTGATAAAGCCATTTCATTCCTAGCTATTTACCTAAGAGAAGTGAAAGCACATGTTCATTGAAGCTTTATTTAACTGGCCCAAAGCTGGAAACACCCCAAATATCCATCAACAGGTAACAGATGAACTGTGACGTATCTATACGATGGAATACTTGGCAACAGAAAGATACAAACTATTAATGTACATGACAACGTGGATGAATTTCAAAATAGTTATGCTACAGAAAAAGCTAGACAAAATGAGTACATCCTGTATGATTCCATTTACATAAAATTATAAGGGACACAAAGTAATCTACAGTGACAGAGAGCAGAGCAGTGGTTGCCTTGGGGATGGTTGGGGCCCAAGGAAACTTTTAGAGGTGACGCATGTGTCCATCATCCTGAGTTTGGTGATAGTTTCAACAGTGTGTATACAAAGAGCAAAACTTGTTGAACGGCACGCTTTAAATATGTGCAGCTCATTGTATGTCAACTGTATCTCGATAAAGCTCTTTAAGAAAATAGTCTGGCGTTGGACTTCCCTGGTGGCGCAGCGGTTAAGAATCAGCCTGCCAATGCAGGGGACACAGGTTCGAGCCCTGGTCCGGGAAGATCCCACATGCCACGGAGCAACTAAGCCCGTGCGCCACAACTACGGAGCCCACCTGCCACAGCTACTGAGCCCACGTGCCACAACTACTGAAGCCCGAGCGCCTAGAGCCCGTGCTCCACAGCAGGAGAAGCCACCGCGATGAGAAGCCCACGCACCACAATGAAGAGTAGGCCCCACTCACCACAACTAGAGAAAGCCCATGTGCAGCAACGAAGACCCAACACAGCCAAAAATAATTAATTATTTTTTAAAAAAGAAGAAAATAGTCTGGTGTTAAGCAGCCTAGAGGGACAGAAAGACCCCCCTGAACCAGAGTGGTCTGAGGAAGGCACCTACAGACCCTCAGTAACCCACATAACCCCAGCCTCCAACACAAAGCCTGGGATTTCAGGAGGCCTTCAGGCAAAGGAGTTAGTTAGCCCAACCCCTTATGGTACAAAAGGGGGAACTGAGGCCCTGTCCACTGCACCACAGCTGTCTCCAGGTTCAGCACAGTGGTAAGTGCATCCTACTGGCATCCCCACCTTTCACATTGGTGGTAAAACACTACATGCCCCAGAGCTGGGCACAAGCCTGGTCCAGGGCCACTCAGGTGACCAATGTGCATCATTCACCCTGTGCTCCAGTTCTCCGTGTGTAAATGAGGGTAAGAAAGCTGCATGCCTTCTGAGGACGCTTTCAGGAAACCCACTTCTATCTGCCTTAAACCACAAAGGGAATCCACTGGCTCACATAACTGCAGCCCAGCATTGTCTGATCAGGTAAGGTTTGATCCAGCAGCAGCTCAGAGATATGACCAAGACACGGGTTTCTTTCCATCTTTGCTCTCTGCCTTTTGCAGTGTGGATTTCCCCCACAAAGCTGGCAACTTACGTGGTCCCAAAGAGTGGCTGGCAATAGGCCAGCAGCTGTAGACATCCTTGGTCATACCCTGTGGGATAAGAGGGCATCTTTGCCCCGGCATCCCCAGACCAAGAGGGAAGGTGCTAGCATTCTCTGATGAGCAACATCATTCCCTGGACAAGTGCAGGCCTGAGGTATCCATATCCCCTGGGAACTAAAGGGTGGAGTTCTAGGAAGGGGAAGCAGGGGAAAGAGACAGTGGGGGTGGGAGTCCTGAGGAAAGGGGGAGGGAAGTAGGGAGGGCGAGCTGCAGCAGCGGCCATAACTGGCCACAGCCAGGTCTCTGGTTAATCCAAGAAGATTCCTTGGAAGAAATGGAGTTTTCCAATTTGTGGGAGGAGGGAGGCCGAGCCAGACAGAAGCCACTCTCCAGGTTCATATTTTTAAGTGTGTCTGAGACGGTGAGTTTGAGAACAGAGATTAGTGTATGAAGCGTAATGTGTGCATCCTTGGGCAGTTTTATTTTAAACTTCATTTCATTTTAATTTTTGAATAACTAATGCATTAACTTGCTTCAAAAACCAAAAGACATAAAAATGTACACAGCACACTCTGCTCCACCTCTGTCCTCCATCTGTCAATTCTCAGCACCCTTCCCCCACAGATAACCACTGTTCACAGTTTCTTATGTAACTTTCCAACATTTCTTCTGCATATCCAGGCAAATAAGCATATACATTCTCGGGCTTCCCTGGTGGCGCAGTGGTTGAGAGTCCGCCTGGCGATGTAGGGGACGCGGGTTCGTGCCCCGAACTGGGAAGATCCCACACGCGGCGGAGTGTCTGGGCCGCTGAGCCTGCGCGTCCGAAGCCTGTGCTCCGCAGCGGGAGAGACCACAACAGTGAGAGGCCCACGTACGATTGTTTGACTTTCTCAAATCAATCTCTATAAGATCTTCTGGAGAGAGATTATCCCTTTGCCTCTGATATGAATTGCAAACATTTTTTTCCCAGTTTGTCATTTGTCTTTTGACTTCGCTCATAATAAGATTTTTTTCAGCATGCAGAACATTTTTTATTTTTATGTAAGTAAATTCACCAGTCTTTTTTAATGGTTTCTAGATTTTTGAGTCATAATTAGGAAGTCTCCTTGCACCCCATCACTCCCGCCATGTTCAATGTCGCATTATTTACAATAGTCAAGACATGGAAGCGACCTGAGTGTCCATCGATGGATGAATGGATCAAGAAAATGTGGTATATACAACAATGGAATAGTACTCAGCCATAAAAAAGAAGGAAATCTTGACGTTTGCGACAACAAGGATGGACCCTGAGGGCATTATGCTAAGTGAAAAAAATCAGACAAATACCATATGATCTCACTTCTCTGTGGAATCTCATAAGCAGCAACAACACTGAGCTCATACAGAGAGCAGATTGGTGGGCAGTGGGCAAACTGGGTGAAGGTGGTCAAAAGGTACAAACTTCCAGTTATGAATAAATCAAGGGGATGTAATGTATAGTATGGTGACTATAGTTAATAATACCGTATTGCAAATTTGAAAGTTGCTAAGAGAGTAGATCTTAAAAGTTCTCATCGTAAGAAAAGAAAATTAAGTATAAAAAAGAAAAAGAAAAAAAATACAGAAGAAAGTCCCTGCACTTTAAAATCATAAAGGAATTCTTCCATGTTTCCTTTTAAAATGTCTATGGTTTCGTTTTCACATTTAAATATTTGATTCCTTTGGGGTTTGTTTGTTTTATTTAGAAACTTTAATTGAAGTGTAGTTGATTTACAATAGTGTGTTAGTTTCAGGTGTACAGCAGCAAAGTGATTCGGTTATACATATATATGTACATGTAGGTACTCTTTTCTCCATTCTTTTCCATTATAGGTTATTACAAGATATTGCACTGTTCCCTGTGCTGTACAGTAAATCCTTGTTGTTCGTCTATTTTTATTTATTTATTTATTTATTTATTTATTTATTTTTTTGCTGTACGCAGGCCTCTCACCGCTGCGGCCCCTCCCGCTGCGGAGCACAGGCTCCGGACGCACAGGCTCAGCGGCCATGGCTCACGGGCCCAGCCGCCCCGCAGCATGTGGGATCTTCCCGGACCGGGACAAGAACCCGTGTTCCCTGCTTTGGCAGGTGGACTCTCAACCACTGCGCCACCAGGGAAGCCCTCGTCTATTTTATATAAGCTAGTGTGTATTGATTAATCCCATACACCTAATTTATCCCTCCTTCCCTTCCCCTTTGGTAACCGTACATTTGTTTTCTATGCCTGTGAGTCTGATTCTGTTTTGTAAACAAGTTTGTTTGTCCTGCCTCTTAGAGTCCACACATAAATGATAGCCTATGATATTTGACTTACTTCACTTAGTATGATAATCTCTAGGTCCATCCTTGTTGCTGCAAATGGCATCCTTTGTAATTTAGTTCAGGGAAAGAGTAGAGATGTAAAAACTTTTTTCCAGGTGGCCATTCAGTTGTCCCAGCACCATTTATTGAATAATTCAGCTTTTCTCCATCGGTGATGTAGTAACATTATCAAGTGTTAAATACCTATCTGAATTGAAGCCAATTTCTGGGTTTCTATCCTGTTTCATTGGTCCATTTGAGAATTCATGAGCCAAAACCACATTGTTTTAATGATTGGAGCATCATACATAATACGGTTCTTTCCTTCAGTGCTCTCTTTTTTCCAGAGTTTTCCTGGCTATGCTCACTGGTTAATTTTTCATGTGAACTTTAGGATAAACATCCAGTCCACTGAAAACGGTTGACATTTTTCCCAGAATCAAAGTATAGTTATCAACTGGCTTTGAGAGAATTAGAATTTCATGGTGCTGACTCTCCTTCCTCAAACATGATCCACCTTTCCACGATGCATCACATCTTCTTGTCTCTTAATAGTTGTGTTAATTAAAATATGTATTGAAATATAACAGGAAAACAGAAAAGTCACGAATCTTTAAGGATACAGCTGGGTGAATTTCCACAAAGAGAATATCCCATGAAATTTCCACCCAGATTGAGAGATAGAAAATGGTTAGCACCTCCTCCAAGCCCATCCTCCCCAAAAGGAGCCACTTTCCCCAATTCTACCCTCAGGAGTGTTTCCTGGTTTTGAACGTTGCCATTTAGATCACACCGTCTGTACTCTTTGGTACCTTCTTTCACGCAACAGTGTGTTGGCAGGATTTATTCATGCTGCTCCGCGTGGCAGTACTTTGCTCGGTTCCATTACCGTATCATTTTTCATCGTGTCCAAGCATTCTACTCCTGGTGGATATTTGGATCGTTTCCAGTTTAGGGCTAGTAGAAAGAGTGATGCTTTGAATGTTCTAGTCCATGTTTTTTGGTGCACACATGAGCTCATTTCTGTTGGGCCCTCTGAGGTGTAGCATGGCTGGGTCATGGGGTGTGTGTTTGAGAGCTTTGCCAGATACCACCTAATAGTTTTCTAAAGTACTGGGACTCATTTCCACTCCATGAGCTGTCTTCTCAAATCCCTTCCTCCCTTCCTCCCAGGCACACGGTGAGACTACATTTCCCAGCCTCCCTTGCAGTTAGATGACATACGATGCCAAGTCCTCACCAATGGCCCTGTGTGCCCCTTCCATGCTCCACAGAGAGCGCACCTTCTCCACACTCCCCTCTCCCTGTCCTCTCTCTGGAACCCACAGTGACCCACGTCAACCATGTAGATGATGGCAATGCCCAGTGGGAGGGCAGAGGAGCCTGTTGGGTGGGATCTGACTTCCTGAAAACCTCTCCGGAGTACAGCTGCCCCCACCAACCAAGCAGCTGTGAGAGAGGAGGTCTTCCTTGTTCTTCAAGCCAATTATTTTGGGGTCTTTTGGTTATAAGAGTTAGACCTTTCATCCCCAATAATCCAGGAAATGGTGCCTGCGGTGGGGTACCAACAAGTGACGTGGTCCTAAGGGTCAGTCAGTGGGTAAGAGTGATTAATCACGTGACAGAGACACTCTATACCCTTTATCTGTCTTGTAATGAAGCAAGTGAATCGAAGTGTGTTCTCCTTGTAGCTCATGTAACTTCTCCTTTGTAAGTACACCTGCTATGTTATTTAGGGCATTGGTGTTCATAACTCTTATTATCTCCTTTGTGGATTACACACTCATATGTTCTAAGGTGCCTTTCTTTATCTTACTACTTTTCTAGTCTGAACTCCATGCTAATATTAAGATGACGATATATTAAGATTTTTTTTTTTTTTGCATTTGCCTAGGATGCCTTTGCCCAGTTTTTATTTTCACCTATTCTGAATTACGTTGGTTTAGGTATGCCTCTTATCTAGAGCATAGAGTTGAATTCAGTTGTAGACTCCAAACTGGATTTTTTCTTCCTTTTACTGGGCAAATTGAGCTCATTTATATTTATTGACATTTCTAATATCTCTTCTTGTCACATTTTCATGTCACTTTTTCTGTTTTTATGGAGTTTTTTAAGCCTTTTACTATGTGAATCATTCCCTTTGCTTTTGTATGTGGTTCTTCCACTATACAAGGAGTTTCATACATTTGTTTATTATTATAACTTTACGTAATATTTTTGGTCCACCATTTCTCAGAATGTGAGAAAATCAAGGTGTTTCTTCTTGCCCACCCCCACCATTCCCTTTCCTCCACCATCCCCTTTTGGGGCACTAAAGTTTCCTACCTTAGTGACGTCCTGTGTTCTGTTACGTGTTTCCATATTTCATGTTTGATTTGTCAACTTTGAGTGATGGTCTTTGGTTCCCAGCAACTACAGACCAGGCGTTCAGCAAACACACGCTTCTCTCTCCCATCCCTCCCATCGTTCCTCACACTGTCAAGGGAACGATCATTCACGCTCCTATCTGCCCCTCTATTCCCCACACCTGTGGAGTCTTCTTTCCAAGCTTAATCACAGTCAACACACCCCCCAGCTCTCTGTCAGTCACTTCTCAGTGGCCGAAGTTCATCTTCACCTTGAGTTTCCTCAAGACGGACCCCATGGGGACAGCACTGGCTGAAATGGTCAGAGTTGTGTTGGGGACCCTTGGACTTGAAGGATGGCTCAGCTCAGTGTAAAACCCTGCCTCACACTTTCTTTCCTCACTTCCTCACTTCCCTCGCTGGGGTCCACAGAATGGGGAAAAGCCAGGTTCTCCCAGTCTGGCTGTCTGTAGGCGACTCCTCCGGCTCCTGCGATATTCAAGAGAGAGACGTTCTCACTGCAGGGCGAGCCCCTAGCTGACAGGAAGTATGTTTTTACTCATGTTTTCTGAGCCCTCCAGTGGCTGACAACCTTGCCATCTAGATCCTCCTGCGTGGTTTCTGTGACCCTTCACCCTACACAGCTTTTATGCCCATCATAGCTGCTATGGGCAGCCTTTGTGTATTATTTTTGAGTCTGCATTTTCTGATTTCTAGTTTTGCTGAAGGTGTTGTTTGTGGGGACCTTTATTCACCTTTTGTATGGTCTCCAGGAGGACAAATGAAAATTGCCGTCTCATGCTGACAAGCACACATCAGCATTCTGTGGAGTCATCCCAGCATCCGCTCTTCCCCACCTGCTACACTCCAGGGGCCGTGTTCTGGGGTTACAGCTCCCACCTTCAACAAGACACCGTCAGTCTCCTCCCAGAGCAGGAGACCTCCATCGGCAGAAGCTGTTTATCCCCCAGCAGACTGAGACTTCTTAAAGGACCCTAGTGATGTCTCCCTCTTCGGATCAGAAAACTCCCAAAAGTAGAAGCTATGTCTTCTCCTGGTGTCCCCCATAAACATACAAATTTATAGTCTGTTGTGAGTCCTATGAAGAAAGGAAAATAGGAAAAGGGAAATAAAAGTCATGGAGGCTACTCGTTTCGTTAGGGCAGATTTCTCTGAGCAAGTGACATTTAAGCAGAGAGCTGAGTAACACGAGGGGCAGTCCAGGTATATGTCTGGGGGAAGCGCATTCCAAGCAGAAGGAACAGCAAGTGCAAAGGCCCTGGGGCAGGGGGAGTCATGTCTGTTTGAGCAATGGCAAGGAGGCCAGCAAGGGCAAGGTGAGGCGTGAGAGATAAACACGGGTAGGGAGGGTCATCATGGGCCAGGATGCTGTCTTTGGCTTTGCTGTAAGTGGAGCCACTGTGTGATTTTGAGCAGAGAAGGGACCTAATCTGACTTATTTTTAAAAGGATCAGCTCGGAAGCCACGTAGAGAACAGACTATAGAAAGGCAGGATGTAGAAACAGGGTCAGCCTCGCTCAAATGAGTTTCTTGCCTTTGACACTAACAGGCATCCAGCTGCTGAGGTCCAGCTGAGGTCTGTGAGCCTCTCAGACCTCTGCTTTCACACTCCCCTCGCCATGGAATCTCAGCTGATGACAGCAGGGACCCTACATCCTCACTCCCTTCTTTCCCCACAGCAATATTTACCCTCCAATGACCAGATACGGAATCCCTGACCATTAGGAACTTTGAGGGGCGGGGGAGTAATTTGTAGAGCGGCTACTGACGGCAGCTCTCAAGTCTAGCTGAGCCTCAGCTTCCAGAAGAGAAAGACACAAGGTGACCACTAGGTGGCAGCATTGCTCTGCTGAGAAGGTGGCGCTGCGCTTCCAGAAGCTGGGAGTTTCAGTCCCAGAGAGAAGGGAGCTGAAACTCTCCCTGCCCCTTGTCTCCAAGGGACCCTTCACGGACAGGGATGGTGGCAGTGTGAGGATTATTCCAGAGGGTTCCAAGACAATAAATACCTTCCACATCAATTGTGACCACAGAAAATTCTATGAGATCACCATATTGGGACCTGGTAGCCCATTTTACAAGTGAGAACAAAGGTCCAAAGAGGGGAGTATGGCAGGCACAAAATCCTCCAACGGCAGAACCTCAGCCTCTTCTCCGATCTTTCCATGCCTCCCTGAATCTAAAGCAGTGGCAGGGAGAGCAGTGGGGGCAGAGGTAGCGGAGGAAAGTTGCCTTTACCTGTCCTGGTTTACGGGTCCAGGAGGCATAAGCACTTCTGAGGATGAGAAGGGAGAGGAGTTGAGCGCAGTGCACATTCTTGGGGACTCTTTTAGGTTCCATCAGAACCCCAGCACATCTGCTTGGAGGGGTAGCTAAAGTCAAGCTAAATTAAAACAGGATCAAAAGTGATGGCAAAGCAGGAGGAATTATGTTTGTGATTGCCTAGCTGTCTTTATAAATGCTCAATTAATGGTACTTTTTTAATCACTCCAAAAAGAGGGTGTGGCTTCCTATATGCCTCCCCCTACAGACCCAATCAAACCCTATATTATAGGGTGCCACGTACTTCTCCTTTATCACCATCTAAAGGAGACCCGCTTAACATTCTCTTAAGTAACTATTGGATTAATGTCTCTCTCCCCCACCAGAGTGTCAGCTCCAGAAAGAAAGGAGCTGGTCTCTTTGTGCTCCAAATTATATTCTCATCTCCCAGCACTGATGTGTAGCATGTAGCGGAAGCTCAGAAAGCATGAATGAATGATAGCGTGCATGAATGTCTTGGCCTAATCCTGTGGCCTCCACGAGGTCCCCCTGCCCCCAAGCTTTGCAGAGCCCATAGGAAAGGAGCAATTTGTTGCTGCTTCAAGGGTGACTGTATTCTATGAACCCAGAACGGAAGTTTGTTCCATGTCAAAATCTCCCCCAGCCGGTTTTGGACCTGTTCCCCCGCTGATGGGCAGATAGAGCAGAATGGCAGATGACCCAGTGACACCAGCCCCCATCTCCACTCCTGTATCCCCGGCCCCACCAATGGCTGGGAGTCCTGCCCAGGCTGCAGGATAGAGAAGCCGGGACAGCCTTGCTCATAAATTACATTTCAGGCAGTCTGCTGGGAAGATCAGGATTGCAGTGGTTTGGAGCCAGGGCTTTCCATTGTCTCTCTGCAGGAAAAGTGGTTCAGGGATAAACAGATGCAGCAGTGAAAGGGAAGGAGAGAAGGAGGGGAGGAGGAGAGGAGAGAAGGGAGGAGGGATGGGAAAGGGAGAAGAGAGAGAGGCAAGATGGGAGAGAGGGAAGGGGGAGAGAGAGAGAAAGGCAGAGAGACAAAAGACAGAGAGACAGAGCAACCAGAGAGATGAGGACTAGAAGTCACAGAGCAGGACCTGGGCAGCAGAGAAGGCAATGGAGGGATGGCTAAGACACCTGTACAGGCAGGTCAGTGAGCACAGCCCTTCTTACTTCTTGCATCTATTTTCCAGATCCTAGGTGCCAAGGGGAACGTATCAGCGTCTCTCCCTGGAAGACAAGACTGATGGTCCTAATAGTCCTGAGTACCAGGGAGGGAAGATTCTTCCCAACCACATCCCAGATTGGGGAAGATGTTTGCCCAAGGTCACACAGCAAACCTTTTGGCAGGTCCAGGGACTTCAGGACAGGATACCTGAGCCAGTGCTAAATGCTGTTCTCAGGGTCCCCTTGTCAGGAAGAGGGAATCTACTGATCATTCAGGACAAGTGTGCAAGGCCACACATTCCCACACTTTCTCTGTTTCCATCTGTTGCTGCGATCACCTTGTTCTCACCCCTGGGAGCCGTCACCATTTCCCCATCGTGCTGTAATGCCTCATACAGAATGAACATTTGCCTCCAGAAAAGAAAGCACCAGGTGGAGCAAGATGGACTTCACTCCAGCCTCACCCAGCAGGCTCACTCGGATCCAGCAACCCTGGTTAAAACAAAGGCACTATAATCTCTCATCCACTATTGCATTTGAGCTTCCCCACAGCCCTGTGGGTTAGACTTTATGATGGTGCCCATTATACAGATGAGAAAACTGAGGACTGGACAAAAGCGACTCAGCTCAGAAGTATCAGAGCCAGGAGGAGTCCGATGGATGCAAGTCTGCCTTGACTCCACAGCCCCGGCTCAACCCTGTTCTACGCACAGGGAAGTATCTGAGCAGGGACGGGAAGAAATCCAGAGGAAGGAAAGGGAAGCTCACACACCCTCCCAGGGAACCACTGACCCATCCCCTGTACTTAGGCAGTCTTTTGGAAATTCCAGAGAATGTCTTGTTCCTAATCTCTCTTATGAAAAAAGATTTCTGGGGGAATTCCTTGGCGGTCCAATAGTTAGGACTCTGTGCTCCCACTGCAGGGGGCCTGGGTTCGATCCCTGATGGGGGAACTAAGATCCCACAAGCCGCGCAGTGTGGCCAAAAAGAAAAAAAGATTTCTTGGAGAGACAGAAAAACTAAGGTCCAGAAGAGGCTCCATAACTCTGAGCTTCCTTTCTGCTCTACCCATAGGATTACAGTTGCCAAATAAAATACAGGACAATGTTGGGGCATATTTACACTAAAAAATGGTGCATCGTGTATCTGAAATTCAGATTTACCTGGGCATCCTGCATTTTTATTTGCTAAATCTGGCCACCCTACGTGGGACACCACCCACACTTCTCCCATCCTTTAAGATTAGAATAGGTGGGGTGACACGAACCCAGAATTGGTGTCACTCCCTTCCCAATCGGGGCTATATTCACCTGGAAATCTGGGCCCTGCCGTGAATAAACATTTGAATGAACACTCAGGAAACTATTATTTTCCACAAAGCGTTGAATCCCAGCCATCTCTAATATACACCCCAACTCTCTGGGGTTGTCAGAGGAGGAGGGAGTCCAAATGCTCTTCCAAACCCCAGGATTTCTCCAGGCCTCCATGTTGGGGCAGCCAGTGGCTCTTGGAATCAGCCAAGGCCTGACCTTGTGACCTTGAGCAAGTCTTATCACCCCTCTGGGCCTCAGTTTCCACATTTGTGAAATGGGAGCCGGTTCCCCCTTTCCCTGCAGCCCTAGCCCAAGAAACTTAGCTCCAGAAACATCTTCATGCCCCCCGCCCAAAGAAAGGTCACTGTGCATCCGGGGCCCTGGCTTTGGTCCGTGTGACAGCCTCATGTCCCCTCCTCCTGGGTCAGATGGAGGGTTGAAGGCTGGAGGAGAGGCCCTGCCACCTGCCACCAGGAGATGCTGCTTCTGCCTCACTTCCGGTGAGCAGGTAGGCTCTGGTGGACACGGCTGTGTGTGTCACATGTCCCCAGCCCCCAGTGTAGGGCCCAGCGCAACAAAATTCCCGCTAACACTGATTAAACACTGTCTATGCACCAAACCCCACATAAAGCATTCTCTGTGGATTACCTGGTCTAATCCCCACAACCATCTCACACTCTCAGGTGCGTCCATCACCTGATGGTTAGAGAGTTACTTGTGCGGGGCTTGTCTGCCTCCCCCACTAGGTCACACGGGGCCTGCGGCCAACCATCCTGTCTGCACGGCTCACTGCCGTCTTCCAGGTCGGGGAACTGGCCTGGCTCAGAGCAGGTGCTCAGGACCTGGTTGGAGAGGGAACCTAGTGCCCGTTATTGCCCCCCTTCTCCAGGTGAGGAAACAGAGGCTTAGAGAGATAAAGTCAGTTGCCCAAGGTCCCATAGGGAGGATGTTTTGAACCCCAGCAGCCCAACTCCAGAGCCCACGCGATTAACCTCCACCCCATACAGGGGGAGCACAAAGCATAACTGATGAATACATGCACTTATAAATGAATGAATGAATGTATGATTGCAGCACCCTCCTTTCTCACCCAGTCCCCTTAGGGGCCTGTGTTTCTCCACCAGTGTGGAGCAAAGCAACCCCTTCAAATCTGGAAGCAAGCACGAGACCTAAGACCCTGACCTTGGAACATCAGCTCACGGGTCCCACTCAGAGATGGGCAGCAAGGGTCCTGAGTCACACAGCTCGGTGATTGGAGGCCAGACATCCCATCCTGCAAGCCCAGGCCCTGGAACCCAGTCCTGCCCCCCAGCTCTGAGACAACCCTGTGCTTGGTGACAAAGCAGCAGCTGGGGGTTAAATTCCAGCCTTGCTCTTCACTCGCTGTGCTGTGTGACCTTAAGTGCATCATTGCCCTCTCTGAATCTCTCCCACTGTAAAATGGGAATACTGCTCCTGACACCCACCACCACCACCACCGGGGCTGTTCTGAAAATTAGGAAGTGAAACCACGGACAACCAGCTCAGTCAGAGAACAGAGCTCTGCTCAGCAAATGCCACCAGTCCCACCCGGCCTCTGGCCTCTGCCCTACAAGCGCTGACTGGGGCCCACCAAACCCCAGAGCCAACCTGACAACTCTGTGAAGTCTGAATCCGAGGAAAATAATTGAGGTTAATTCCTCAGCATCTCACACATACCACCCACCTCTCCTCCCAGCAGGCCAGGGAGGATTTATGAGTTAACAGCGGCATTGTCTTGTAAAGGGCTTTGAGATCCTTGGAGAGAGAGCCCTGGGGACATGGAAAGTATGAAATAGGAGGCATAATGGTATTAGCACCCAATTACTCGAGGATGATCACTCCAGCTCCCCCGAGCTAAAACTGAAGAGCCATGGTCTCCCTGTGACCTCCTCCATCGCCCCTGCCAGGACCAGGCTGGGGCAGGTAGGTGCCATCTGCTTGCTGTGTGGCCTTAGGAAGTACCCACACCCTCTCTGGGCGTCTAGCCTCATTAGCTGTCCTGAGGGCCCCTGCAAATCAACAGGCCAGTAATGCACCGCTCCTGCCCCTCTGCCCCTGCATGGCCCACAGCGCTACCCCAGGGCTACATCAATCATGCTTGGGTGTCCACCCAGAACGGAAGACGGGGAGCTGGCTCCCAGCCCAAGCTCCTTCCCCACCCCCCCATGTTAGACATCCCCTGAGCACACGTGGTCAAATGCGTATCAGAATCTGTGACAGGATAGCTCCCACTTAACGCACTGCAGCGGAGTACCTTCCATAGCAAGGCATTTAATCCTCACCACAGCTCTGTAACGTACCTACCGGTATCATCCCCAATCTATGGATGAGGAAACTGAGGCCAGAGGCCACGTCCTTGCCCAAGGTCCCACAGCGAGGACGCAGGCGACCCAGGATTCAGATGGAGGAAATCTAGCTCCTTCCCCATGCTCTCATGCTCAGAACTTCCCCATGTGCGCACCTGCCAGCTTTGCATTTGCCCTTGCTTATTAAAAGTGAACAAAGCTTTATTGAGCATATACTACACACCAGGCTCTGTGCCGAGTGCTGGTCCTTTATACCTAGCTCACCTCTCGGAAAATGGAGTGTTTCATCCCCAGTTTACAGGTGAAGAATCTGAGGCATGGGGAGCAGTCCTTTGCCCCAGGTCTCATGGCTGCAATGTGGCCGCTCCACTACCTACGGCCCCACCAGATTTCATATCCTTTACAGGGCTTTCCTCTCGGTTTATCTTTCTGCATGTTTGTGTGCAAGAAGGTGTCTATTTGGACTGGCCCCGATTTTGCATCCTCATCCGGCCCCGCCGGTCCTACTCTTTGCTGGGTCCCCAGTGCCTGGAAGAGTGACAGGCACACAGTAGGTGCTCAACAAATATTTATGAATAAAGGTTGGAAGGAAGCATTCTGTAGGCCTAGGAGCCCTCCGCACAGGGGTGGGAATCTTAGACTTAGCCTGAACGAGGGAAGGAGGCTGGGATAGGGGTGGAAGCTGCTCAGAGAGGGAGAATCAGCAAAATCATATCAGGGTAAGGATCCCTCCCTCCCAAAGCTGCACGATTTCTGGGACAAACGGGCGGCACAACTGGCACCCGGAGGGGGAACGCAGATCCCCCCCTCAGGCAGCTGGGGGTCCCGGGGTCCCAAAGCCCCTGCCATCCACCATTCGGCTGCCCTTTCCCCCAGGAGCACGGCTGGCCCACTGTCTTTCCCATCGACGCCACGCGTCCCTTCCGGATAAATGCAAGTCCTTGCCTTACTTCCCGGATGCTGCCGGTGCTCTCCTTGCCTTTGCCCAGCTCCCCGTCTGCCTTCTCCAGCTCCCCCACCCCCTCCCTGCCCACCCAACCCCACACCACCTCTCCCACCCATCACAAGCTAATTCCTCGGAAAACTTTCCTTGGGAGCAATTTCCACTTCTTATTATGCCCGCTGCGCCGGCCCAGCTCGGTGCTATCTGGCCCCCTACAGCAGGGAAGACGTCTGACACTCGCCTGGAATAGCAGAGGTGACAGGGGGGGCAGCCGCCCACTGGGATTACGATAAGGGCTGGCAGGCCGTTTGGTATGCCGGCCCAGGCCACACGCTCTCTCTTCCATATTGGGGTGATAAAGATGATTTTCCATGCTGGTCCCTATCTCCTATCAAGACCAAACATTCAAATGCAGCCCTACGTTTTAAACCCTCCTTCCCCCTGCAAGATACCACCTCCTCCAAAGGAAATTGAACCTTATGATTTGAAAGGGGAAAAAAAATTAATTGAAGTAGCCAGGTCATTCCCTCCCTATGACTCTGGATTTAATGAAAAAATGGAGATGATTTTGAAGCTCGGTGTGCTTGTGGGGTGTGGAGGGAGAGAGAAGGGGGCTGGGAGGTATTTATTGGGTCAGCTCTGAGGAGACTCCCCTCCATCAGGAGGGTTGGGGACAAGGGCACCGCGTCCCAACCCACTTGCCGGCGCTCTGACCTCAAAGTTGTAAAATCAGACATCAGTTCTCAGCCCAGGAGGAAGATCTTGACCCAGAAGAGAGATGCCGGCGGGGGGGGGGGGGGGGGGTGGGCAGGGAGGGGGTGTGACTTCACTTCCCATCTTCATAAAATTTTCCCAAAAGAGAAAGGCTTCAGGAAGGTTTGGGTTCTTTTTCTTTATTATTTTTTTTTTTTTTAGAGTTTCAGAATTGTTTCCTGGGTTTGGAGTCCGTCAGCAGAATATTTATTGTACTTTATGGTACATTAGTAACGAGATTGTCTTCCCTTTCCACAGCTGACTTCAAACCCCCCCTTCTATCTTGGAAGGAGAGTGTATCAAGTAGGAAGATTCCTTTTTTGCCAAAGTCAGCAGCTACGGCAGAGACACCCCAGCTCCCGGACCTCCGGCTGCAGTGGCATCACCCATGGGACCTTGGGGAGCAGGGGAGGCGGCCCTGGCTGGACCTGGCACCCACTGCTGTCCTCATTCCTCTGGGCCACCGTCCAACCCCCAGCATCAGCATCCCAAATTCTTCAGATGGCGGCAAGGAGCCCCTGCCCCTCGGGGTCTCCCCACGCCCCCAGCAGAGCCCCACACCCCAGAATGGCCTCAGCACCAGGCACAAATTACAGCCCAGACAAGCGTGGATTACTGGCCAGCAGGAAAGGGCTGGGGGGCGGAGGCAGGATGGGGAGGTGGCCCATTCTCCCCTTCCTGCAGGAGCAAAGGGACAAAGGGGACAGAACAGAGAGGCTGGCCGCCCAGCCAGCTGCCCTGCCCACAGCAGCTTCCCATACAGGTTTTACAGGTCTGCCGCAGGGAGCAACATGGCCACAAGCCATTAATTACAAATTGGTTCAGGGAAGGCAAGGCTGGAGACACTATTTACACATCCCCGCTCCAACTTCAGGTGGAAATTCCTCCTCTGGACAGGATGGGCCCCAGAGCGAGCACTGGGCTGCGAGCAAGAGCCCAGCATATCCATCTGTTCGCTGGGTGATGTCGAGCGGATCCCTGCCTCTCTGGGCCTCGCTTTTCCCCATCTGGCAACCAAGCAGTTGGATTAGATCAACTCTAGAGATATTCCTGATTCTGATCATAACAATAATTAAATAGTAATAATAACAACAGCCATAAGAACTACCACATGGTGAGAGCTGAAGGGTGGCTGGCGCCGTGCTGTCACATATATTATCTCATTGAATTCTCCCAAGAATACTGTGGGCTGGGTATTATTATCCTCACTGTGCAGATGAGGGAGCCGGAGCAGAAGTAGCAAGTGCGGCGGCCCCGGGAGGCGGAGCGAGGGCGGCGGCCCCGGGAGGCGGAGCGAGGGCGGCGGCCCGGGGAGGCGGAGCGAGTGCGGCGGCCCCGGGAGGCGGAGCAAGCCTTGTCATCAGGCAGGCAGTGACAGTACCCAGACCTCTGTCCCGCCTGACTCCAAACCCTCCTCTCATGACACTCGGTGTAACCACCTTGGATGGTTCTGCGGGTCTAGGATTATCCATTTATTTTCCAACTTTTCCTCATCAATTAAAAACAAAGAAAGAAATGTGTCTGGACTCTTAAAGACTTCCGAGAGTTTCCTGTGCTGGGTAGTACTCCCCTGCGCCTATGCAAACGTCAGCTGAAAGATGGGGAAATCCAGGTCTGGGTCTTTATTCTAGGAGGTGGGGAGGGTGTGGAGAAGGCCACCAAATGCAGTTAGTGGAGGCCCCACCTGCCCACGGACCCTATTATCATGTTCCCCATCTTCTCTCCTCCTCCAGGACCCACCCCGCCCAACCCACCAGGCTCACCTCTCCTCCCACTGCACCACCAGCATCTGGGGCAGGGCTTCTCAACTTCAGCACCACTGACCTGTTGGGCAAGTAATGCTATGCTGTGGGAGCCTGCCCTGTGCACTGTAGGACACTGAGCTCTGGCCTCTACCCCCTAAATGCCAGGAGCTTCCCCCTCCTACCCCCAGAACTATGACAACCACAATTGTTTTCAGGTATTGCTGAAGGTCCTTTGGGGGACAAAATTCCCCCCCCCATTGCTCTAGTAGCTAAAAGTACAGGGACAAAGTTACCCTGGTTCAAAAGTCCCTCTGCCACTTAGAGGATAGCATTTGGTGAGCCACTTTACCTCTCTAAAGCTCAGTCTCCACATCTGTAAAATGGGGATGGAAATAATATGCAAAGACATGGTCTAAAGAGTCCATGAGATAAAGCCTGTGAGGCGCACATGAGGCGCTTAGCCCAGCACCTGGCAAACATGCTTAACCAAGGTCCTGGGATGAGAGGAAAAGATAGTGTCACCCAGAGAAGATTAACATCAATGACAGAAGTCACCGGAGCCGGGTCTGATGTCTTCGTGGGCTGGGAACAGCACAGGCTGAAAAATGTGTGGACTTTGAGATCTAATCCTGAAGACCTTGCTGGTCACATTGTCCAGTCCTTTATCAGAAGACCCCACATCAAGGATGGTTTCCTTTCACTAGATCATCAGTTCTCAACCAGGGCAGTTTTCACCCTCAGAGGACATCTGGCATTGTCTGGAGACATTGTTAATCATGACAACTGAACAGGGAAGGAGCTGGGAGATGCTTCTGGCATCTAGTAGACAGAGGCTAGGGATACTGCTAAACGTCCCACAGGACACAGGACAGCCCTCCACAACAAAGAGTCATCCAGCCCAATATATCACTGGTAACTAGGCTGAGAGACCCTGCATCAGATTGATTAAACCACTTGCTTTCCCTTTTTGCCTTGTCCACTAGGAAGCTCAGAGCAAAGTTCTCAATTGCCATAGCTTCTCTCAGCCTAGGTTTCTGAGTCAACTCCTTCCTCTACTCCCATCTTCCATCTTTTATCCTTCTTTCAATAGGCCTACAAGATTTTTGTCTCATTTAATTGTGTTTTATTGTTCTAGGGAAAAGAGGGTGTATAAACCAAACCAAAACTAAACTCTATTTGTTTTTTAAGTGATTTTTAAAGTTGTTTATGGTTTGCAGTTTCATTTATGACATTTCATTCTCTCAATAGCTGTGTAAAGCAAGCAGGTGAGGAAACAGGCTCAGCCAGGTGACTTTATGAGTAAATGATGAAGCTGGGACTTACACCTGCATTAAGTGAGTTGTTGGAGACTAAATCGTATTGATTTTCTTAGACAGGGAATAGTAATAACTCTTAATGCGTTATTGGACTTAACCAATTAATTTTCACAGCAACCCTTTTTAAAAAAATGACATTATTACATTATTTCCTTTTTTAAGGGGAGGAAACCCAACATACCTAAGGGACCCAGATGATTAGCACATTTGATGCTGTCAGCCCGTGTTTCAGCCAGCCCTGTCTTCACCGTGCTCCCTGCCCTCCCATCCGAGCCACCAGGCTGCCTGATGGGACCACCAGCCTCAAAACCGCAGATATAGGTATATGCGTACAATAGAATATTATTCAGCCATAGAACGGAATGAGGAGCCGATTCCTGCCACAACACAGACGAAGCAGGAAAGAGTTACGCTGAGCAAGGGAGGCCAAACACTAAAGGACACGTATTTTATGGTTCCATTGATAGGAAATATTCACAATAGGCAAATCTACAGAGACGGAAAGTAAATTAGTGGTTGCTAAGGACTGGGGTCAGGGGAGGAATGGGGAGTGACTACTAATGGGTATGTGGTTTCCTTTTGAAGGGGTTAGAATGTTCCAGAACTACATAGTGGTAATGGTTACACAGCATTGTGAATGTACTAAATGCCACCATATAGTGCAGTTTAAAATGGTTAAAACATGGTGGGGTTTTTTTGTTTGTTTTGTTTTGTTTGTGGTACGCGGGCCTCTCACTGTTGTGGCCTCTCCCGTTGCGGAGCACAGGCTCCGGACGTGCAGGCTCAGCGGCCATGGCTCACGGGCCCAGCCGCTCCGCGGCATGTGGGATCTTCCCGGAGCGGGGCACGAACCCGTGTCCCCTGCATCGGCAGGCGGACTCTCAACCACTGCGCCACCAGGGAAGCCCAACTTGGTGTGTTTTATATATATGTGTGTGTGTGTGTGTGTTTTCCCACAATTGTTTTAAATGTAAAGAAAGAATGAAAGAGAGAAAGAAAGAAAGAAAAGAAAGGAAGGAAGGAAAGAAAAGAAAGAAAGAAAGAGAAAGAAAGAAAGAAAGAAAGGAAGGAAGGAAGGAAGGAAGGAAGGAAGGAAGGAAGGAAGGAAGGAAGAAAGGAAGGAAGGAAGAGGAAGGGAGAGAGGGAGGGAGGGAGGAAGGAAGGAAGGAAGGGAGAGAGGGAGGGAGAGAAAAACCAGTCTGACTCCTCTGGGCCAGGAGTGTATGTGAACATCTTTTTCTTTCTTTTTCTTCCATCTCTCCATTTTGGAATACTGTTTGCACAACAAACCAATCAAAAAAGGAGGAGGAGGAGGAGGAGGGGGAAAGGAGAAAGAAGAACAAAACAACAGCCCAAACCACTGGAACAGCTGAAGTCTCGCTGACGTTGTGGGGAATCAACAGGTCAAAAAGGTGATGCGATCGGTCTGTCAAAGGGTTATTTTGTCTACACAACACGGCACAGCTGGTTCGAAGTTTGGGGTTTTGTTTTCTTTTCCCTCGCTTTGACTAGCTGCTTTAACTTGGTGAATAAGCAATTTGAGAATGACTAAGGAAAAATAATATTTTTACACAAGCCCAGGTTTCCAAATTGCCCAATTAATAGAAGAGGGAAAGTCCTTTCTTTGAAGGATTTGGCCTCAGGCATTTGAAGCCAGAGTGAGTTTTGGTCCCACTCCAAGCCATGGGAAAATGATGCAAGGGGAGCCCATGGGGCTTCACTGTTCCCTGGGGCCAAGAGAGGAGGGTTTTATATAACAGGTGTGCCAGGGGGCTCATCACAGCATTTATCCTGGGGGAAGGGGAAAGCAGCCACAGAAGTCTCAACTGGGATAGCTAATGACACTGCACTACATCCATACAATGGAACATGATGCCGCTATTAAATATGCTGTCTGGCTTAAAACAAAGAAGAATAAAACAACTGAGAACGTGAAGGTATGTTTTCCTATAGATCTGAGTAAAATGGCACTTGAACCCACAGTAGGATTGCAAATGCAGGTACAGGGAAAATATTAGAAGCAAATACATGAAAACAAGAAAATGCAGAGAATTTCATGGTGGGCAGTCTTTATTTCATTCTACGTACTTTGCAAAGAGCAAGTGTTGCTTTTATAATCCAAAAACACTGTTTTCAAATATTTTCCGGGAATATCAAGGACCAGCCTTCCCTTTGAAATGGCTTCCGGCTTGCAAATGGACTAAACTCTTTGCCCTATGCCTGTCATGGCAGCCGCAGTGGGGGAAATCCGGATCACAGGCAGAGAAGCCATTTAGCTGCAGGCTGCTCCTGGCCACCTCCCAAAGATGCTGCCTCGGCAGAGAGCAGCAGACAAACCCAGTCCCAGAGGGCAATGGAGTTTTGGAGGGGACACATAGCCTCCCTCTGGGAGAACGTGGTCCTCTCTATTCTCTGGTTCCACCCATGATGGAATTCTTTCTCAGAGAGAATCAGGACCATCCTTTTCAATCTGAGTGTAGGTGGTTCTCCCCCACCCCACCCCATGCTGCCTTCTATCTAATGCTTTCCGTTCTTGCTTCAGCCGCTTAAGTGGTCGGGTGTCCTTGGGCAAGTCATTTGAATCACCACTGTCAAAAAGAAATAAAGTCTGCCCTCTGTCGCCACGGATGCCGAACCCACAGATATGGACCCGCAGATACAGAGGGTGGGCTGTATTCTGTTGCGCTGTGCCATTTTACATAAGGGACGCAAGCATCCGTGATTTTTGTACCCATAAGGGCTCCTGGAACCAAACCCCCATGGATGCTGAAGAGGGGCAAATGTAGTTGTTCCAGTAAGATTCAAATGCACAAGTCCTCAGAACTCCAGGGTTGCCTGTGACTTTAACCCTGCATTCAGGCCACTCTGGTCTACTTAGTCACCTATCTGGACAACCCTCTGAGGCAGGTGCACCTCTACCGACGAGAAACAGCTGCCCAAAGCCGCACAGCTGGAAGATGGCAGAGTCGGGATTTGAACCCAGATCCCTGGACCCAGGGCCAAAGCCCCTTTGAATTGTTTCTCAGTTTTGTGTCTACATTGTCCCTCTGGCTATGCTGCGGCTTGGCGATAAATGTCACATCTGTTTCAGTAAACATTTGTGACAAATCTTTAATAATAATAAACATTGATTGGGCAACTACTAAGTGTCAGCCACTGCGCTAAGTGCTTTTCACATATCACCTCATTTAACCTTTCATCAGTGGGCATTAGCATCCCCATTTTACAGGTGAAGATATGAAGGCACAGTCACCCAGTATCACACAGCTGGAGAGTCAGGGGATCTGAACCCAAGAGGGTCGGATGTGTAGAAGATTAAGATTATTAGCTCTATGGCCTGGGATTTACAGCTGGGATCTATATAGGACTGGGGGTCATGGGTTCTAAACTGGCTGCCCTGGGTTGGTTCAGCCAATAAGGCCACCGGAAATCTTGATCCAAGGCTCTGGCTTACAGGTGGGCAGCAGTGCCCTGGGCCTAAAGCCATTGGTGCCCTGGGTCTCCCATCACTCAGCAGAGGTTGGAGGGGCAGGGAACACTAGCCAGGCATGGACTGGTGGACACTGTGACCCCGCTGTAGGTCAGCGGACATCACCTAGCTGAAGAAGACAAGGTACGATGCTCTTTAAGACCTTGCAGCCCGAGCACACGGCCCACCGACAAAATGTAGGTGTTCGCTTCCCAACTTTTCACACATCATGGCACGCACAGAAACTGATAATACTTGGGATAAATCAGACGTGCAGCTGGAGGCAACTGGCTCAGCCCCCCACTCGCACCCCAAGTTTGGGGCATCAGATCTTGGCACACGAAGTGGGAGGCTTGGTTCAGGAGCATCCCTCCACTGCCCTCTCCCACCCCTACCCTCTAGGACTTACTTTTCAGTTGAAGGAAAAATAAAGAATTTGCCTCTGGAGGGTTTTGAAAGGACTCCCAGTTCATTCCAAGGACGCTCTGCTTTCATGCAGATTCCTAGCTTTAGTGTAAAAGCTTCGGTGTCCGTGAGCACTTGAAGAAATGTTTGACTTTCCAATGAACAGATCTGAATAGCCCATAATTCATATCAAGCCTCTTTTCCAACCACAATGCTATGAGATATAGAAATCAACTACAAGAAAAAAACTAAGAAACACAAATACGTGGAGGCTGAATGGTCCATATTTCACAACTCACAGCAACCAACCCAGGATCAGTCAACACTTTCTGGTTAACATATCTTTCAGGGAATAAAGACAACTGAAGTCCACTTCTTTTATCTGTATCCGTCTGCATCTTCTATGGATTTCAGCCCACGTCAGTCTTTAGGGCACAGACATGCACAAGTGTGTACCCACACACATTCTCTCTTTACAATTCCGTGAGTTTCTTCCTTAAAATTAATCAATATATGAAACACAGCTCTGGGAACCTTCTCAATCAAACCCAGCTCTGGAAATTCAGAACAGAAGGAAATGTTCAGGTTCCAAGTCACAGATGCAGGCTTAGGGACCCTCAGACCCTATAATTAAACAGAGGAGCACACTGAGTCCCAGAGGGGAAGTGACTTGCCCAAGGTCATCTAGTGAATCTGTGCTGGATCCCAAGTGGGTCCCAGGTCCCCTGGCTCCCAGTCCAGCGCTGCCCAGAGAGGTACAAGAATCAAGGTCATTGTCTAAATTGCAAGGAGATGAATACACTTCTCCATCCCCTAGGAAAGCCAATGGAGGGAATCTTCGCAGGCACAGTTGCCACAGAAAGTTTTCAAAGATTTTCCTAACCTAATATATGTAAAGAAATCTTTGGAGAGCATTCCCCATTAATCAGCTCTCAGCAGCGTTCTAAGGGAGGGGAGACTAACGCATTTCCCAGAGCCTGTCTTCCGGATTTCAAAAACGAGTTTAGCAGAGCCAGTCACTTTGGGGGCATCTGAAAAAAATGAGAAATGCCTCTCACGCCGTCAAATACTCTAACCCAGCACCATAATCCCTCTGATTTAGTGACCCTCACCCTTTACATAAATCAGCATCATCTGGAAGGCTTGTTAAAACACAGATCACTGCCCCCCACCCACCCACCCAGAGTTTCTGATCGAGAAGGTCTAGCGTGGGTCCTGAGAAGTTGCATTTTTCACAAGGTCCCCGATGATCTGATGCCACTTCTCCAGGGAGCCACACTTTGAGGATCAGTGTTCTCTTGAAGCCATTGAAATGGTCCAGACAAAAGAGTGAAAAAAACTACTTTTCCATCTGTTATTCATCTGGGAGGTGAATAACACAGTGGCCAGGCATAAGACTCCAAGTCAAGCAGAGGCATTGGTACCCGAGCTCTGACATAAGCTGCAGGAGTGCCAGCCCTGGGGCTGGCATATCGTGGGTGTAGGGTAAAGGTGTGTTTCTGGATGCTGTCTTGGTTGTTGGGTGGAGGTAAATCATGCGTAAACTATAGCAGTGCTTCCCCACTCCCTAAGTGGAAAGGAAGGGACAGGGTCTAGGAGAACCTCAAGAATGACCCATGAATCTCATTCCTTTGCCTTGATACTGGCTTGGGGGGTAATTAGGTGCTGAGGCACCAACATGGGCCCCAAGTCTGTTTCTTCTCATTTGTAATAACTTTCACGTGGATGTCCTTATTCTTTAAAGTTATTATCCTCATTATAGAACGTTTAGAAAATCCCTGGAGGCCAAAAAAAGAAAACTATCACCCGTAATCTCACCCCTTAGTTGTGCTTACTCATCATTTTGGTCAACATTATTAACATTATTCTGGGATTATTTTTCTTTATTCAAATTTATTTATTTTATTTAATTTATTTTTGGCTGTGCTGGGTCTTCGTTGCTATGCGCGGGCTTTCCCTAGCTGGGGCGGGCGGGGGATACTCTTCGTTGCAGTGTGCAGGCTTCTCAGTGCGGTGGCTTCTCTTGTTGAGAAGCACGGGCTCTAGGTGCGCGAGCTTCAGTAGTTGTGGCATCCGGGCTCAGGAGTTGTGGCTCGAGGGCTCTAGAACGCAGGCTCAGTAGTTGTGGCGCACAGGCTTAATTGCTCTGCAGCATGTGGGATCTTCCCAGACCAGGGCTCAGACCCATGTCCCCCGCATTGGCAGGCGGATTCTCAACCACTGCGCCGCCAGGGAAGTCCTGGGATTATTTTTCTACACATAAGTTTTTTGGGTTTTTTGTTGTTTTTTATTTGTTTCTCTTTTAAAGTAGGATCATGCTGTTTTGGACGCTGCTTTTTTTTCACTCGATGTTTCATGAACATTTTGCCAAGTCATTAAAAATTCTGAGAGGTAGTATAGTTCAGTTAAGAAGACAGACCTTGGGGGAATTCCCTGGCAGTCCAGTGGTTAGGACTCAGCATTTTTACTGTTGGAGCCTGGGTTTGATCTCTGGTCGGGCAGGGAACCAAGATCCCAGCGAGCCACGCAGCGCGGCTGAAAAAAAAATAAAAGACAGACCTTGGATCTAGACTACCTGAGTTCACACTGAGGTCTGTCATTGACTAGGTAAGAGACCAAGGAAAAGTTAACCTCTCAGTGCCTTCTATTCTTCCCCAATTGGGATGATAATGTTAGTATTTATCTCAAACAGTTGTAAGAATGAAATGAGCTAAGCATTTGGAATGGTCGCTAGCATGGAGTGAAAGAAACATTACCCAAATGTTACTTCTTTTACTACATGTCTTTGTCATGGTTCCAGAGTACTCCACTATGTGGAAGTTTCATAACATATTGGAAATATCCTCTTATTAAAGATTTTTTCCTGTTTTCCCTACAGTAAAAAAACAAATGTGATGAACATGCTTGTTATATCTTTGCCCATATGCATGATAAATTCCTAGAAGTACAAAGTAATGGCCCGATGATGGTTCTAAACATTTCCAGAGCTCCTGAAACATACTTTCCAAGTGCCCTTCAGAAAGCTGATACCAATGTACTCTGCCACAAACAGTATATGAGAGTCCCAGCTTCCAGAACCCTCAGCAACCCTGGATAGTATCATTTTCCCCCTCACAACTGCCACTGTGATGGATGAGCATGGTAACTCATTAATTTCTTTTCTTAGGTATCTGGTAAGACTGACAATTTTTTATATGCTTCTAGCCCTCACATATGTCTTCAATAAATTGCCTGTCCATGTTCATTGACCAGGTGTTGTTCATCATCCTTATTGATTTGCAAGAGCTCTTTATATAGCAAAGACATTAACCCTTTGCAGCAGAGATGTTGAAAGTATTTTCTCCAGTTTTTCCTTTGCTTCTCAATTCTATTTTTGGTGGGTTTTTCCACCTTGTGTGTTACTTCATTCTCCTCAGGTCCATTTGGTAACCAAGCAGGGTAGCCATAGCTTCCTCCCCCATCAGCATCTTTCCTGCCCCGTTCCATCAGCCTCGGGCCCATTTAAGTTTGTAGCCTGGGGCTGTCCCTTGGACTTACTGCCCCCTACATAATGAAAAACCCCAGATTGGAAAGTGGTCTCTCAGATCTCTCCAGAAGTCCGAGATGACCCCAAATCTGCTGGGCTCCTACCCCTGCTGGCTGCACAGGTCACAGGTCATCACGCTCCAATGAACCCCAAAAAGGATAACTCAGGCCCCCTGGTGATAGCAGTTGATGCCAGCCAACTGGTTTGGCAGCTTGCATTTCTAAATTTCCCTGATAACTTTTGGTGGAATGTAGGTTATAGCCCAGGACTGCAAGAGGAAAAATACTATCCAGTTGAGGAAAGCAATGAGAGCTGCCCTTACTGAGCCCTACTGAGTGCCATTCACTGTACGTGCCTTCTGTCTCCAGCAATCCCTACAAGCTAAGTGTTTCTGTGCCTATTTTTAAAATGAGGAAATGGAAGTTCAGAGAGGTTAAGTCACTTGCCCCAGGAAACCCAGCTCCTGAGGACTGAGACCGAGATTAAAATAGAGCTCATCAGGATTTAAAGCCTGTGTCCTCTTGCAGAGCCCCACTCACTGGACCTACCTGGATTTAACCCCCACTTTGCCACCTGATTGCTCTATGACACCAGGAAAGTTGATTCACCCCCTCATCTTCAGCTTTCCTTTATCTGGGGAGCATGATAGCCTGCCTCTATACCACACCATATTGAGGTGAGAATCAAGTTTTTAAAACATGGACATGAAAACCCCATAAACTGTGAAAGTGTTCAACAAAGGTGTAAATGCTAGATGAATTCCACAGAATCACTCATTCACTCACAACCTTACAATTTATATCAACTTGTATCAACTTGACTCCATTATATATAGCTGGATACTTATATTTACAGGACAGATAACCAACCCCCTTCTCACCCTCATAATCACACTCAATCATTCAGTCAACAAATAATCACTGTTTCCAGGTCCTGGGGGGAGAGGCAAACTGGGTCTGTAACTTTAGGGAACAGAACTAACGCACGCACGTGCACACGTACTCATGCATACACCATGCACACACGCACACACCACACACATGTGCACACACATTCTCATCTCCCTTTGAGTTTTCCTTTTGAGCGTCTTTTTCTTCATGGCTGGGAACCTTGACTCTTCTGAGGTCTCAGAGACATGGAATCACTGAGTTCACTTGAAACCAGGTCCCCACACCTTCCCCCTCCTCCAACGAGCCCAGCCTTCCCGACACATGGCAAACCCGTGTTCATCTGAGTCCCCATACCTGGGGGTACAGGGGGACCAAGTGTGGCCCTGCCCTTCCAGACGTGGCAGCCAGAGGCACCTCACCTTCTACCCAGCAGAGCATCCCACAGAGGCAAAAATAAGGCCCTTCGAGATCCACTGTGCCTGCCCTGCAGATTAGATTCTTCCCTGCCTTTAAACCAACACTACTTGTGTCAATAAGGATAAATCTCAGAAACATTATGTGGGGCAAGAAAAGCAATTTTCAGGGTGAAACCTACAGTATACCATTACATAAACTGTAAAACCCACATATTTCAATGTAAGAAGATAGTAAAATTATAAAAGCATGTATATTACTTTCCTGTGACTGCAGTAACAAATTACTACAAACTTGGTGGCTTAAAACAATAGGAACTTATTCTCTCACAGTTCTGGGGGTCGCACTATCACTGGGCTAAAACCAAGGAGTCACAAAGCCAAATCTATCCCTTACTTCCTTCAGTTTCTGGTGGCTGCCAGCATTCCTTGGCTTACGGCCACTTCACTCCTATCTCTGCCTCCACAGTCATAGCGCTGTGTCCTCTGTGTGTGTCAAATCTCTTTTTTCTCCTCTCTTATAAGGGTACTTGGGATAATATTTAGGACCCTTCCAGATATTCCAGGATAACTTCCCCATCTCAAGATTCTTAACTTAGTCCCAACTGCAAAAATCCTTTTTGACTTTAAGGTAACGTTGACAGGTTCCAGGCATTAGGACCTGATACCTCTGGGGGCTGTTATTCAGCCTCCTTCAGCATGTATAGAAATGATACACATCAAATTCGTGACTGTAGTTTCTTCTAGGGGAAAACAAAGAGAATGATGGAGCGGAGGAGAGCATGAGGATACCAACCGTGTCTGCAGGTGTCAATTGTATTTAATGTCTGTGTGAAATACTTAATAATTAAAAAAAGAGTTTTAAACCCTGCCACCTCCTAGCAGTGTGACCCTGGGCAACTTAGTTCACATTTCTGGACTTTCATCTCCTCCTCTGTAATATGAGGATACTGAAGCCTACTTCATGAGTGTGTAGGAGCATTCGGTAGTATAATGTGTATAAAGTGCCCGGCAGGTGTCTGGCTCATCACAAGGCATCATCGTTATTGTTGTTGTTGTTGTTGTCGCCTTTCTGAAATTGAGGAGCATTTTCTACAGCACACCTATGCACGCGCGCACCCACCACACACACACACTTCCTGAGTGAGAGAAATAAGTTTTTCTGCTCCAAGCTCTGGTTTCCGAAACTCAGCATTGGTAGGGAGGGGGGGTGAATAGGGGAGCTGAAAACTACAATGGTGGAAGCGGGGTGGGGGGAGCCCCTTTGCAAAGGCACTTTTTGATCTGCTCTAACTGCCGCTATAGAGAATTAGACGGGATTCATTTTTATGATGAAGGAATTAATGGTTATGGAGAGAATCGAGTTCAGGTGGAAGACTTGAATCCAAAGAAGGGAATAAAGCCTTGAAATTCAAATGAAAAATTATTATATAAGCATAAAGGAAACCTATTTTACACCTGTAAGACTAAATGTATAAATATGAACCAACTGCTCCCTCTGGGAAATGGGGATTGTGCTTTTAATTCACCTAGACAAATATGAAGTGCTCTCTCCTTTCCATCTATACATGCCAATGAAGATCTGGCACCTGCCGGGGGCTCCAGAGCACCCCCCAGACTGGCCACCTCCTCCCTCAGGCTAGGCACCTTCTGACTTCCCCAGAGCCCCCAGGAGGGGGCTCGGCTCCTGAACCTGCATCCCTGGACAAGGTCATTTCAAAGGCTCCCTCCCAGCTCTAGCATGCTCTGGTCCTGCCGTCCCCGTCCCCCAACCCACCCCACCCGCACGGACTCCCATACAAGATATAATATCCTATGGTCGTTAGGATATTTCAGTTCATTCATTCATTCAACAGCACCTGCTGAGCACCTGCCCTGTACCAGTCTCTGTGTTCAGTGCTGGTGATTACCCAGTTTACAAAACGGGGAAACAGAGGCAGCAAGAGATGAAACGGGAGCAGGAAATAGGGCAGGCTTTAGAGTCAAGGAGGCCTAAGTTAAAATCCCTTCCCTACCACCTGATAGCTCTTTGACCTTGGACCAGTCTCATTTTGCCCTTGGAAGTCCCTGAATCTCAGTTTCCCACTCTGTAAAACAGAGATGCTGAAATCCACCACCCCGAGTGGCTTTGAGATTAAACGGGCTTGCCTGAATGCCTGGTGCAGGGTTGCCATTCAAAAACACTAGTTATTAACATTGGTGCCCAATGTCAAAGAGTAACGTGATCATTCATCTTAGCCCTTTCTCGATCTTAGCCCTTTCTCGAGCACGCTGTGTGTTCTAGCTCAGCCCCAGAACTACAGAGATAAATACAAAAGGAACCCAGTGGCCAACTATATAGAGGAAGCAGGAAGCAAGGGAGCCAGCACGCGCTGAGTGCCGACAGCAGACCAAACATTAGCCTAGGTGTTTGCACCCAGCTTGCCACTGCTACTCAAGATGGTACAGATTGGCATGTTTTGAATTCCATTTGAGCATCTTTCTCTATGCATATACGGCTATTCACCCTCCTCATGCTCCAAGAGATTGAGAAAGTCTTAGCCCACAGAAGGCACACCAAGTGTTCCATATCCCTACAAATCACTGGCCTCGTAAGATTCAGGCCTAGGTCTCCCAGCCTTTTCCCAAGTCCGGGTATCCTGCTTGAGCTAGAATCATTCATTCACCCATTCATCCAATGAATATTTATTGAACATCTACTAGGGAAATTAGCTGACAGCAGTGAATGCACAGAACAAGTGCTCCTGCATCCAGGAGAAGAAAGACCCCTCCTCACTGAGTAGGCCATGATGGAGGAGGGGGCTTCCCAAGGAGAGGAGGACAGAGGAGCCCTAGGGACCAAAGGAACCCAATTCCATCAACTTCCCCTTAGCAGCAAGCCCATCTGAGGTGGGAACCCGGCAGTGTTTGATCTTTTCATCCTCATTCCAGTCCCACTCTACCCCCCAAAAGCCTAGGGGCCTGGAGGGAAAGTTCGCCTGGGCTTGTGGGCTTCCCTGGAATGTGTGCACAGCCACGAGCTCCGGGCCAGCCGGAGCTGGGAGCCGCCACCCCTTTTTGATTTGTTTAATGAAAATGCTTTGCCGGTTCCATAGATGCTCAGCTGTGATAAGGTAATTGTCTGAGGGCGCAGTCTACAACCCATTAATACTGGACTCAGTGCAATTGAACTTGGAGAAATGATCTAAAGGGGCCGGAGAAGGCAGCCCAGTGCGATCTGACACTTGGTCTTTTGTTCAGGCAGCTGGGAGCTTAGGAGATTTCCCTCCCCAGGCTCCTCAATGGATCCAGCAAACAGAGATTTCTGTTGCACACACACATCCATCTCCTCAGATCTGCGTGTGTGCCTCACACACATAACACGCACACATGCCCACGTACAGTCATTTGCTCTCATACACTCTTATATGGGTGCCCACATGCTCTCAGCCTCACATGTTCCCACATACACTCCGATACACAGTCACCTCCATCCCACTCCATTCCGCTTAGGCCACTGGGGCCAGATTGGAGGGGCATTCTCCTCTTCCTGGGGAGGCCCTTTGCCCAAGCCAGAAATGGAAAGGAAAGAGGGGTTAATGGGCAGAGGAAAGGTTTTCACAGATATTGGGGAACACACTGTAAAGATGGCCTTGACTGCATTTCTGAAAGCCAGTGGAAAAGCAGTTAGCAAGAGAGGGAAGTCCAGAGGAGCAGAGGAGAAGGGTGGGGAAGGCTGGGGATGAAGGGGGGCGCCCTAGCAGTCGGCCACATCCAGGTGAGTGACAGAGGCATCTTGGCACCTCTAGACTTCAGCCTGTCTTACCTCCCAGAATTTCAGGAGGTAAGAGGTTCCCAGGACCAGCCTGAGAAGGAGGAGAAAGAAGAAGGGGGGGTGGGGGAGGGGAAGGAGGAACAGAGGGAGGAAAAGGAATAGGTGGGGAGGGAGGAGAGGGAAAGGGAGGGGGAAAAGGACGATGGAGGGCCAGGAAGAAGCAGCGGGGGACGAGGCTGCCTGAGATCCCGACGAACAGCGGGCCTGGGAGAAACCTGATTATGACTATTGTTTTTGTTTACTTTGGGAACTGGAATCCAATGCATACGATTCTATTTTTCTGGGGAAAATTAAAATGTCAAGCAGGGACACATCCCAGTTTTCCATTTCTTTCTATTTGGGTTTGGGCATATATTTCAAGGTCACTCTGAGAATTAGCGCTACTTCTTAAGAGGAAAAAATAATAAAAGATGCTGGGGAGTGGGGAGGGGAAGGTGTTCTTTCCCAAGGGTGCCTCTTCCAATGCAGCCCTGAGGAATTCTGGCTTCCGGAACCTGGAGCGCCTGGAGGGAGCCTCCAGAGGGGCCTTTGTTCACGGATATCCCATTTCTCTCCCCACCCCCACCTCTCTCATTATCAAACATTTGAAGACTGAATAATTCCATTTGTCGATGTCTTTGGCCGCAGCCTCTGAAAATGCAAAAGGCCCCGCCGAAATCAAAACCGCTGGTTTTCAAGGTGGATTTATCACTCTTTAAAGGAAGATTTATTGGGTAATCGCTTTCAGAAAGTGCTCATAGCACAGGGATCTGAAAGAAGGAGTGTTCTCTCCCTTGGGCAGGGGGAAGGGACCATTGGCCACCTGGGAGCCTGGAAAAGGAGCCCCAGTGGTGGCCCTTACTGGTCTCATACTTCCCATCACTTCACAGCCAGAGAAAGGCCAACTTCCCCAGCTGAAGTCAACCTGGGGTCTTGCCCCGACCCTTGGGCCTATGTCTTTCTCTCCCATTTTAATTGGGGTTGGAGGGTTCCATTTGGGAACTTGGGGAAAGAATTCCTATTTTTAGCATTGTTGTGGCCCTTAAAAAAGAGGTGGGGGGAGATCTCAGACCAGACAGGGACAGGTGGAGGTAGGGGCTGTGGTTCAAGCCTTTAGAGCACTAGGACGGACTGATTTCTGCAAGGAGTGGGTGGTGGTGGGGTGTGGGATGATTGTGTGCTGGAATCAGTCTGGGCTGGGCCTGGACAATCTCCTTTCAAGAGTTTGAGGTAGATGCCAAACACAGGAGGGTCCCTTCCCAATGGTCTGTGTCCAGTCCCATCTGACCAAAGGGCTCCCCAGGGATTCAGGTCTGAGTTACAGCAAGGAGAGCAAGGGAGGCCCATACATACTTCAGGAAACCATGGAGTTGGGGGAAGCGGTGGACAAAATGGGCAGCGGAGGAGAGGAAACCTCCGGGGAGACGTCAGAAAGGCAAGGAGGAAATGAGACAGTGGGGGACAAAATGATGGAGGAGCCCATGAAACTGACTGTAGGGGGACAGAGAGGGACAGAAGAGTGTGCGTGACAGACAGACAGACGGAGAAAGGGAGAGAGAAGGAGAGGGAGGAGGAAAGAAACAGGGAGAGAGAGAGATTGGGGTGAGGGGCTGAAGGGAAAACTTTCCCAGCCACGTCCATCCCAACACACACCATCGCGCTTACAGCAACGACTGGAGGTCTTAGGAGTTGATTAACGTCCTATGGGGAGTGAAATGGGGCAAGGGGGTTAGCGAAGGGAACTGAGAGGAGGGGGAAAGATCCCCCCTCCAGCTGCAGCCGCCCCAGCTCCCAAGTGAACCCCCCTTTCCCCTGCTGGATGTGAAATCGCCATTTCACTCCGCCACACTTCCTAATTGTTGCAAAAATCATTTGTGAAATTGGTCTCCAACAGGCGAGAACGGCCAAGCTCATTCCGACAGACACCCCCCTTTCCCTCCCCCTCCGCCTGCCCAGCGGGAGGCCACGGAATCCCCCAGCAGCGGAAACGCAGGGCTGGTGCTGCCAGCGCGGGGTTTAGGGGAGTCTGCTCGGGGGGTGTCTCCCTCGCGACTGGACCCGCCGCTTTGAGTCTTCTGCAGCAGCGAAGGGCGGGAACCAGGCCAACGGTTAGGTGGCCCCCGCGCGGGCTGCCTGGGGTTCCAGTGTCCCCGGCTGCAGCCGATCGGTGGTGGCCCTGAACCGAGGGGTCCGGCTTTGCGCTAGCCCCACTGCCGAGCCCGCGCCAGCGGCCAAGTCCTCCAGGAGGGACTGAGTCTTCAGCGGCCGCTTCCGGCACGCCCCAGAGGGCTTCTCTCACCACGGGGAACGGACCAAATCACAGCTCACACCTTCTTGATGGGCGCATAGAGCTTTGCTAAGGCAATAAGGAAGAGACTCCAAAATCTAAATGCAGACACAGACCGTCACTTAGAAGCACACACTTACTCAGACTGGCATACAAGCCGACAGCAGACCTACACACACAACCCACCTTCACCTGGTTACAGACAGACGTGGGCGTAAACCTATATTCACACACAAACACACTGGCCCATTCCACCCACAGACACAGAGAAGAGGTGCCTTAAATTCTTACTCGCCAAAACAGAAATTACTGGTGGATGAATGAGTGAACAATATATATGTGTGTATATATGTGTGTGTATATTACATACTTAGGCTTGTGTGTGTGTATCTGTGTATATATATAGCCAACTCTGGAGGTCAAGACAGGCCAGACCCTCCAGGAAGATGAGATGTAAAAGGGACTCAAGGTTGACTCGTCTTCCCCAGACATACACATCAGAGCTTAAAAATCATCTTCCGATCACTCTTGGGGCCAGTGGGGTAGCACCTCCAAAAAGGAAAGTGTCCCAGAAAACCTTGTAGGGTCCCTATAACTCAGGTAGCCTGGCACCCTGGTTTGGGAAAGGCACTCAGATGTCCTCCTTTCCAATTCTAAAGCAACTTGGCCTCCCCCCACCTCAATCCTGGGGCCACTGAGGGCGTGTTTAACAGCTCTTCAGCAGGCCCCCATTTCCAGAAGGCCTCCCCCACCCCTCCATCCCCACCCCCAGCCGGAGAAGCCCCTGGTACTGGGATAGAGGGGAGAGGAGGGAGTTTGTCACATGCTGAGAGGGGCAAAGGTCACAGGTGAGGAAAATGGGAGGGGAGAGGGGCACGCGGGGGCCAGCCTGAGGAGCGCTCCCAGGCCAAGAAGAGGCTGACCCCAGCACCGGGAGAGGGCGGGCAGGGGGCAGGCTGCGGGGTTGGGGGCGAGTTTGAGGGCTGGGTTTATTTTATTGTATTTTGCCTCCAGCGCTGGGCCGGAGACACTCTTTCCCGGGGGAGACAAAAGACCTGCAGTCATGGCGTCCTGCCCCGCTGGGAGGGCGTTTCGCCCCCAGGCCTCGGTATCCCTGGGCAGGGATGTCTGGTCACTCTGGCAGGGGGAGAGCAGAGAACTGCAGGGCCTCCCATCACCCCACTCCCACTCCCCACTGATTAACTCGGGCACCCTCCCCCTCAATCCAACAGTGGAGGAGCTCCGAATTGGGGAGCTCAGGGTGGTACCAAATCCTGACCGCCCCATCCCCCCAACTTCCCACCCCTCTGGACCCCCAGATCCCGG
The DNA here is from genome assembly GCF_005190385.1 of Monodon monoceros. NCBI lineage: Eukaryota > Metazoa > Chordata > Mammalia > Artiodactyla > Monodontidae > Monodon > Monodon monoceros. The sequence goes on along the minus strand of NW_021703774.1, from coordinate 166,976,737 downwards.
GCACCCACTTGCTGTTCCGCCTCAGGGCACCGGACTACCTGCTGGAGAGGGGATCTGGATGTGGGCTGGGGGCCCGAAGAGGGGCACGGGTTTAATCCCGGCTGGGGATGGGTGAGGGGAGGGGAGGAAAGAAAGAAACGGGTCCCTAACACTCCGCGGACCTCTTTCTAAGCACTAGGCCCGGCCATCATTCTGGGCTTCTCAGACTGCAGGGGGCCAGGCAAGAATGGGACACCGGGGCTCAGAGACTATTTCCCAGAGAAAGTCACAAACCCCTCCCATGAAGCCACCTAGGCCAATTCCCGGTGGGCCCCACCGGCGGAAGTTTCAGAGTGTTGTGAGTGAGATGAGGGTGAAGACGTGAAACACAGCGGACTCCGATTCTGGGAGGCTCGAGAAGACGCGAGAATCCAAGGGAGCCACCAGCGGGAGGCGGGCATTCCCATGCAGCCGGACTGCAGAGCGGGGCCGTGGGCGACCGGGGACTGGGGACTCCGCGGACCCGGCCCATTCGTCAAAGGAAGACACCGGGACTGAGTTGGGCCCTCCCTCCTCCCCGCTCCCCCCTCCCCCAGCCCCCACTCCCCGCCGTTGCTCCCTCTGTTTTAACCGGCAGTCCAAATTCTCCCCCAAAAGCGAGGTGAGCCGGGGATCAGAAAAGAGGAAAAAAATATTCGTTTAAGGTTTCTTTTCGTTATTGGTCCTCGGCTGCCTTCCGCCCTGGCCCCCTTCCCTCCTCATGAATAAAAGAAAAGTCCGAACCTATCAGATCTCATTCGCTGCCTCCCCTCCTCCTCCTCCTCGTACTCCAGTTGAGCACTTTTGCACAACTTACCCGGCGGATCGCTCGCCCCCTCGCTTTCCCTCTTCTCCTCCCAACCTCGTCACCCCTTATCGCCTCCCCTCAAGCCCAGAAACCCGAGAGGCACCTTCTTCCCTCCCCAAGTCTTCTGGGGGGCGGGGGTGTGAAAGCTGGTGTTTAAGGGAGTAGCGAGTGTGGTCTGAGAAAGAAGGCGTGGAGAGGAGTGGGAGAGGACAGGGAGGGAGGGGAGCGAAAGCGAGGGAATAAATATATAAATAAATACGAAAAAGAAATCCACTCCGCAGCCTCTCGGCTCAGAAACTTTGGCCCGGAGCGCGAGAGCGCGTCGCTCGCCAGTCCGAGGCTGGGGGCCCTGACTCCGGCCGCGTCCCCCCGAGCCCCGCTGCGCGGCGCGGCCTCGTCTCCGGCTCCTGCCCGGCGCATCCGCCCGCACAACTTCTGGCCCAGCGGAGCGGGCAGAGGAGGCCTTGGGGTTGGTGTGTTTGTTTGTTTGAACTTCGTTGTCGCCACCTTCCCTCCCCCCCCAACCTCCGCCCCTACCTCACCCCCCTCCCCAGCTTCTGGACGCGAGCGACCGCAGCCGGGGGTGGGGGGATGGGGGTAGGGAGTGTTTGCGGAGGGGAGGGGGAAGAGGTTTAAAAAAAAAAAAGAAGGAAAGAAAGAGATCGCAGCAGGGGTAAAGGGAGCGGACGGGAAGCGATTTTCGCCGACTCTGGATTCGTCCCCGGCGTGCGCAAGAATGGCGGCCCTACCCGGCACTGTACCCAGGATGATGCGGCCGGCTCCCGGGCAGAACTATCCCCGCACGGGATTTCCTCTGGAAGGTAAGAGCGTCTGGACTTGCCTCGCTTCCCTCCTCCGCCAGGACCTCGAGGTCCTTGGAGAGGTGGCGATCTTCACGGGGTGGTGGCGGCGCCAGCGGCAGCAGGGGAGTCCCCTTCCCTTCTGGATCCAAGTCCGGGCGCCGGACCCAGGAAGTTTCTGGGACCGACACTTGTCCGTTTACGCGTGGGTTTCCCCCACCGGCGGCCTCAGCTTCACAGGTCCAGGACTCTGGCCTTTACCCGCGAGGCTGAACTCCGAGTAGATTTCGGCTCCTAGTCAATTTCAAGTCCTAGTGAGTTTCAACTCTGTACGCTATTTTTAGATACTTTCCACCTAATACTTTCTCGGCTCTCTGCGTTCGCCAGCTACGTGCTTTCTACTCTTGTTTTGAATTGTTCTTTTCACCTCTGGGATGGTCTTCCAGCCCCTTCTATTTCGAAATACCAACAATGTGTGATATTTTATGTCTAAACTAGGACTCTGCTTTGGGGTCTGGAAACTAACTTGAAACAATAAATAGTAACGATTTTACCCCAAAAGTTTCCACTCGGGCTTCTGAACTCCGGAAATCTCTCGGGGGAGACCTCAAGACGGCTAGAGGGCAGGGAAATGTACAGACAAGGGAAAAGTGTTAGTTTTGTAATGTGTCCTCCCTAAATATCCGGCATCCGGGGTGAACCGGCTCCGGGCTCCAGCAAGGGCTGGGAGCGCACCTTTCCTGCGTTTTTGTTTTGTTTTCTTTTTAAACTAATAGAAGGCCTTCAACCTGTCAACTGAGGGATCACTTGGTTTCTGGGGGTAGGTAGCCCAGGATGTCAGAAGTGGTTAGAGAGAGGTGCGACTTTTATTTTTTAATTACTCTTCTTATAATTATATGAGCCCCTTGTGCGTGAAGGAGAGAGAAGGCAAGGAGGGGACGGATGGACAGGCAGCCTGAGATCTGGGGAGGCGGGGGGGGTCCCTCCAGCAGCTAGACGGCGCGGGTCCCTGAATTAGACAGAGGCGAGGAGAGTGGCTCCGTGATCAAGTGCGCGCGAGCAACCACGCAGGCGGGAGAGCGCACAAGCCCGGGGATTTGCCGTAGCACTCTCCTGTAGCGAATGCAAGTAAAACAGGCGGCCGAGGACGCGCAGCGGATTAGGACAATATTTGCCCAACATGACGGAGAATACTGAGGAGAGCCGAGTGCCGGTCGCTAAAGAGACTCTTGAATATAAAGTTGTGCGCTGGAGAGCTCTCCAGCGCTAATGGCATATCCCGCCACGGAGACCGAGTGACTCGGACTTGGCGACGCACGATTTCTGATTAAATCCGAGGGTGGCTTCAGACACCTACTTTTACGAAGAGGGGTGTGGGGACCGGCAGAGCCAGGGAGGAGGCGGTAGGAACAGCTCAGCAACGGAGCCTCTTCCCGCCTCCTCCCTTCCAATTATACTGTCAGCTCCCTCCACTCGGGCGGCTGTGAAATCGTTCTAATCTGCCAGATCTCCGCAGCCGCCGAGTCCCCAAATTGGGGGGATCGAGGCCGGATTAGTGCACCGGGTGTCCTCCAACCTTCTGGGAGGAAATTGTGTGGACTTTACATTAAAGCTTCCCAGGCGTTCTCCCCTCCCTAGCACACATCAGGCGAGCCTGTCTTCCTGGTTCCCAAAGTCACCCACACCCAGGGACTCTGGCCCATCTGTGCACCAGCCTCTCTGAACCTGCAGGGACAGTTCATGGGTAGAAGCTTGCCGATAATGGGGCATGTCCCCAAATCATCCCAAAACGAAATTCAAACTCTCAGAGGGGTTGGAAGGAAGGAGAGTCCCTCAAGGGACAGCCAGGTGCCCCCAGAAGCAGCAGCCAACGGCATTCTGTTGCTGGTCCCTCTGCTGTGCCTTGGCTGTTCAGTTATGGGTAGGACAATTCTGCTGCCCAAGCCAGGGCTGTAACTACTAGTAATCAACCAGCCTCTTCTGGGCCCCAATAAAATGGATCAGACTTGACCACTTAGAGCATGGAACTGACCAGATGGGCCACATCTCACCCATTATCGGCCTCTATAAAAGGCAAGTGGACCTGCCGCCCAAGCTGTGGGTCCAGAGGACCATTGGTCCCAGAGTCCCCAGGCTCCGCCAGTCTCTAGGCTCTGCCCTCTCACCTCTGTCTCTCTCCCTCTCCTTCTCAGAGGCATTCAGATCCCCCAGGTGTGTCCACATTCCCCATAGTGTGGCAGGACTGGGGACACACAGCATCTGTGGGGACTCTTGCAGCCAACCCTGACTCCTCTCTCCGTCTCTGCCAGACCTTCCCTTGACTTCATGACAGGTTTTTTCCTGACCTCCGAACTACCACAGCTTCAAACGTGGGGAACTGAGATCTGCTCTCAGGGGTCTTGGGGCTCAAACAAAACTGGAGTCAAAAGGCCTGTGTACTCAGTGTCTCCTTCCCATCTTCACCCTGTGCCTCTCTTTTTCCTCATCTCCCCCTTCCTTCTCCAGTGTCCACCCCACTTGGCCAAGGCCGGGTCAATCAGCTTGGTGGGGTCTTCATCAACGGGCGACCCCTTCCTAACCACATCCGCCACAAGATAGTAGAGATGGCCCACCATGGCATCCGGCCCTGTGTCATCTCCCGCCAGCTGCGTGTCTCCCATGGCTGCGTCTCCAAGATTCTCTGCCGCTACCAGGAGACCGGGTCCATCCGGCCTGGGGCCATTGGCGGCAGCAAACCCAGAGTGAGTGTCTTTGCTGCAGAGCTGGCAGCCAGCCTTCCCGTGGTTGGGGTATCCTGGCTGTGGCCCCTCTCCCTACCCGGTGTCATCCAGCAGCACCGGGGAGGGGGTCTATATGCTTCCTATGGGAAGGACAGTGGAAGAGGGTCCCCACTCCCAGGCATCCTCCATTATTTGAATTTCTCAGGGATGGGGATAACTGATGTCCCGATTGCCTGAGAGGCCAATGAGTCATTCCTGTGCTGTCCCTACATCTTCCCAGATCCCCTATCACCATCCCAGACCAGGGGAAATCTTTCCCCAGTCTTGCCTGGAATAGTGAGGGGGGACCCCAGTCCTAATTAGGTTTCTATTTTATTACCTATCACTACCCTATTCCACATCCCTCAATCCCGGCCGCCTTCCTGGGAGCCAGTAACAGGTTTCTTGAAAGGATAAAGCCAATCTCAGAATGGAGGCATGGTGACCAGAGCCACCAGCCTGGCCTGGGGCTCTTGGGAGGTTGATATTAAAAGTATCTCCCTCCCCCTACCCCATCTTTCCACTCCTACTCTCCCACCTCCACCTCTGAAGCAGGTGGCGACTCCGGATGTGGAGAAAAAGATAGAGGAGTACAAGAGGGAAAACCCAGGCATGTTCAGCTGGGAGATCCGAGACCGGCTGCTGAAGGACGGGCACTGTGACCGCAGCACCGTGCCCTCAGGTGAGAAGGCAGCTGAGCCAGCAGAACTTGCCCGGAGTCTGGCCAGGGCTCAGGTCATGTGGGGCTGGAGGTGGGAGAGGAGGGGAGATGATGGATGACAGGGAACTCAGAGAAAAGTGAGAAGGAAAAGAACCAGAGCGCAAAGAGGGTGAGGGCACAGGAGGGAATCAGAACTGAAAGGAAGATGGGAAGAGGGAAGAAGGAAAGAAAAGAAGTCAGGAAAGAAGGAGAGAGGAGGAGAAGGAAGAAAGAAAGGGAGAAGGACGACGGGAGAGAGGAAGGAAGGGAGGGAGGGAGAGAGGAGGAAGGAAGGATGGAAGGAAGGAAGGGAGGGACGGAGGGAGAGAAGGGGGAGGGAAATGCGGAAAAAGTTATCCTATAAAGTTGTGTGGTAAGGGAAGCTCCCTTGGCGCCTTCTCAGAGAAGTGGCCTAGAGAGATGAGTCCGTCCTAGGAGGATAGATTGTGATCTGCCTGGATATTTTTCTCCAAGTCACCATTTCTATTCTGTTGCTGCCACCAGCCACAGTGGGTCCCAAATGTGGAGGCCCTGAATTTTGCTGCCTGTGTGGGAGAAAGTGGCCCCAGGTGTCTGTGTGTGTACCTGAGCATTCAAGTGTGCAGGGCTGGGATGCACACCTGGGTGTGGGGACTACAGCATCAGGGGCTGGAGGGGCTCCAGGGAGGTCCTGGGGAGGTGGGTGTGGGTGTGAGTGCATCTAGGGTACGTGACAGTGGAAAGCACAAGTGTGTGCAAGGACGTGATAGGAATGCACTAGGTGGGTTCCTCTGCCACCGCCTTGCGACCGTGTGAGTGCCCCAGGTGTGAGTATGTGAGTGACTGTACTTGTGCCTCCCAGTAGGTGTAAATGTTCAACGGTGGGGGTGGGGGGGAATGGGTGTGAATCCTCCTGAGTGTACTTAGGGGGGAAATGGGCTCCGCTACTTCTCCCAGGGTCCCAAGGCGGCCCCGCTCCGCGGCCCCAACGACTTATACTCGCTCTTTTGCCTTTGAATTTCTGAGGTTTAGTGAGTTCGATTAGCCGCGTGCTCAGAATCAAGTTCGGGAAGAAGGAGGAGGAAGACGAAGCGGACAAGAAGGAGGACGACGGCGAGAAGAAAGCCAAGCACAGCATCGACGGCATCTTGGGCGACAAAGGTAGGGAGCCGTCCCGGGGCCGGCGACGCCCGAGCCCGCGTCTCCCGCTCACCAGGGTGCGGGCCAGTGGTGGCGCCGCCGCCACCCGGACTGGCGGACAGATCCTTAGCGGGAGGACTCGCAGCCCCCGGAGCAGCCGGGAGCCTCTCGGTGTGTGCGGAGAGCGCCCCCTCGGTGCGCCCCCAGGCCGGGTTGGGTGCGGAGCCCGCGACTCAGTTGCGCGGCGGAGCGGGGTCTTGACGGCCTCTGCGCCCCCGGGGAACCCGGCGGCGGGTTAGGGCTCCGGGCGCCGCGGACTGCGCACCCCGTTGAAGACTCCGGGCCGTGTGTCCTACGGGGCTGGCGTTTTGGCTGCTAGTCCGGGTGTCGGTGTCGATCTATTATTTATAGGAAACTTGGGCAAGGGGGCGGGGGGCGAGGAAAGAGGAACCGGCCCCGCGGCTCCCTAAATGAATTTGTTAAGCAGACCCGCACACGCTCTCTAAACGGTCCCTTGAAACCCCGCCTGACAGTTGACTGACCGCTGCAATCAATAAAAATTAGCGAGGGCCGCGTGGGCCGCCGCCTAATTCTCCGTCCTGTGACGCCGGGGCTGAACCGAGACAGCGCGGAGGTAGCGGGGGAGGGGGCAGAAGGGTGCACTTTTGAGGTGCTTTCCTCTTGGGCACGCGCAGGCGGGGCCAGGAGTTGAGACCGAGTTCTCAGATGCCCAGGGTCGGAGGATCCCAGTGCGGGAGAGAGATTCAGGCTCCACACGCCCTCTCCCCGCTGCTAGCGTGGTTGCCGAACGGGTCTGGAGTGGAGCCCCGCTTTTTCTGGAGATGAACTAGGGAAGGCGTTTATCTTTCAAGCGCCTGCGCGCCCAGGAAAGGGGACTGTGCTTTTGTTTATTGACGGGGTAAGTTTCAAGAGAAGGGAGAGTCCTTCCTCATTACCACTCCCCTCGCAAGTCTCTGAGACTTGGTAAGTGTGCTTCAAGGGAGGACGCGGGTAAAGAAAGAAAAACGGAAGACCCAAAGTCACGTAGACTGACGGGAAAAGAAGCTACGGGAAAAGAAGCTAAGCCTCCAAACACACACGCAGGGAGGCAGCAGGCAGACAGGAAAGGCAGTGGCCACTATAACCTGCAAAAAAAAAATGGTGGATTTGGAAAAAGTGGGGGAGTGTTCTGAACCCTGAAACTTGTAAAAGAGCACAGTTTCATTTGAGTTTCCTTCCAGGGTGTTCTTCTCTCCTCGCCTCCCTGGAACTCCTAGCCTAGGTCTCCCTCCAGCTTTCAGTAGTCTCTCCCAACCTTGAAGATGAACTTCACAGACAAAGCCCGCTTCCAAAGACAACTCCCAGCGAGGCCCAGCCCTCACAGGCCTGGTCCGAGGGGGAAGGATGGTGGGGGGGGTACGGGCAGCCCAGTGTGGGAGCAGTCTGGAGCTGGGGAAGAAGCGGGCTATTGACATTCAGGGCCCCAAGTGGAGCCCAGTCCCACTGGGGACAAAAGGGCAGGGAAGAAAGTGAGCGAGCTGTGCCTGGCGCCCCGCTGTGCGGGCCTGCCGAGGGCCTCGGGGCTGCAGCGGGAGGCGGCCTGGGGCTTCCAAGTAAGCCCCTGGCTCGGCGGAGGCAGCCTAGAGCCCGGGGATCCCTGGCGGGGTTGGGGGGGGGGGGGGGGACCCACTCCTTATTTCAGTTCACATTGGAAAGGGACTTAGTTGAACTTCTTTTTCTTAGGGTGGGGAGAGAACTTGAATAATCTTTCCCTGCGAAATACAGCGCAGCAGACACAGCTTCTGAGAGGTACCCCAGGAGAAGTGAAGGAAGTTTGGTTTTATTTGGACACACTGTGTGTGTTTGTGTGTGTGTGTGTGTGTGTGTGGCAGGGATACCCCAATGTGCTTCCAATTCAGTCTGTAAGGAAACACAATAGATAAATTTCTTCTGAGGAAGAAGGGAAGGGAAGGGATGCGAAGGGATGCGAAGGGAAGGGAAAGGGTAGCAAGTTCGCTTTGGAAATCCCTTTGGCTCAAAGGAGTCCAGGAGTTTCCCGTGCTGATCTGAGCTTATAAAACCAGCAGAAAGGCAACTTCGCTGGATAGAGGTTTTCCCTGCAGTAGAACCAGGAACTTCCAAGTCTCCAAGGGTTTAAGGAGGAGGCTGGAGGTTCCAGATGGGAAGGCTGAAAGTACTGGCGCTGAGTCTGGAGAGGAGTTGCAGAAATGAAATGAAAGCGGTGGGCCTGATGTCCAGAAATCCCCGTGGTTTCTGAGTGACAGTGGGCATGTTGGGCCCTGTGATGGGGAGCTGGATGGCGGTGTAAGTGCATGTCTCTCGGTGTGGCGGTTTGCCCACGGGCCTTTGGATCGGAGCCGTGGATTCTGTGTGGATATTGCAGTATGATTGTAGATGGGTGTGATGGGCAGTATGACAGGGGGGATGAGAGAGGGTTGTCTTTCCATCTGTGGACAAATGGTATCAGCTCCGCATTTGAGTACCTTGGCCAGTGGCTGGCATCCCGGTGAACCACCCAGTTGGAAACTCTCATCTCTCTCCCAGGCCCTGCATGTCAGTTTCACGGCCAAGTTAAAGGTGAAAAGACCTCCCAACCTCCACCCGAGTGGGCCAGATGGGGAGAGGCAGAGATACCCTTGGGCAGAGCAGGGGGAGGGTGCACACCCACAAACCTTGTTTTGGCTTCTTGCTCTTGACAGATGCCTTCTCCGGGGGTTGCCTCTCTCAAGGCGGGGAGCCGCCGAAGAAGGGGTTTAAGAGCTCTCCTCTTTAAGCGCTAAAGAGAGATCCCTCCCTGAGTCCGTTTTTTCCTATCGTCCGCTTGGCATTTAATAACGTTAAGACTTATTAGAGCTGGTAATGAAAACTGGGACTGCTGAATAGGAAACTGTGTTGGAGAGGGGTGTAATAGCTTCCAGGCATGGTAAGAAACTATTTATCCGCAATCAGCCCTCACTCTCAGAGTTTGAAGCACAAACGTTAAGTTGAAGGGTTTTAAAGCGATTAAATTGAGCTTTTATTTCTGTGCACTTTCATCTCTGAACAGCTCACTCCTGCTCCCCTTGGGCTGATATTCATGAGGCTGTTCATATTTTTTTTTTTTTGCCCTTATCCTTGTTAAGACTGAGTTATTAGGATTGTTGGTTGTGAGAATTCTCAGACCGCTTTGGATAGGGGCTCCGGCCATGCTCTGCACACCTGGAAAGGTTCCTTGCCCTCATCCACTTGGACTCTCTCCTCCTCACCCCTTCTCCGAGGATCAGGGGAGAGACAGGCAGGGACTCGACTGGTCAAGGATTTGAGGAGGGATGGGGAAAGAAAAAGATCTTCCCAGCCTGAGTCCAGGGAGACTCTTGTGGGAAATCTGATAGGGGTTTGCAAAGAGTCAAACCATTCCTCCGTGGAGTGAGTGTGAAGAAATAAGCAATAATTTAGAAAAGCAGTAACAACAGTAATAAAGAGTACAGCACCAATGCCTCTTGCATCTGACAAGGCTCAAGTTTAGGCTGAAACTGACCAGATCAGACCACGTTGGTCTCTAGGGTAGAAGCCCAGCCAGGTCACAATTAATATGAAATAAGGTGGAAATTCACAAGATTAAAAAGAAGAGTGTGCATTTTCGGGAGGGGTGGAGTGGCGACGTCAAAGTCCACCCGGGAATATGCTGACTTCCCGCTCTGAAAGACCATCTGAGGTGGAGGCCAAGGGTGTGCGTGCGTGAAAGGCAGATTTGTATTTCTTTGCATTTTTCCTTAATTTGTTTTTAAAGCAGCAAACTTACAGGTGTGGAGTGAGAAATGACGGAGAAGGATCGGAAAGGAGGGGAGAGCCCGAAGTGTCGGTTTTAGACACTTGTAAAAGGAGGTGGGAAACAATTTAATTTGGCAGAGCTGCGATAGCTGCTAATGCGGTTTTCGGTCGTTTGCTACACTGGAGGAAGCTGTTTTGATTGTGTGTACAAGGACCTGCCAAATTTAATTAGGCTCCGGGGGAGCGAATGAATAGGGGAAGGGGGGCACGGCTCCCCTCAGCCCACACCGTTTTTTCGGCTTCACACCTGGAAGGGGCATTGTTTACTGGCTGGGCGAGAACGGGAGAGGGGAGGGGAGGGGCCTCCAGGGAGAGGGGCCTTGGAAGAGGGAGCGAGGGAGGGGTCGAAGATAGTCCATTTATCAAGAAACAATCTGCATTGATTTATACCAACAAGTTCCCTCCTCTGTAAATGTGTGTTTACAGAAAGGTAATTGACACTCCACCAAATCAAAGGATTACCCCGGGTTGGCAATCTAATCAAACAGAGTCCAGGCGGGATTTGAGGCTGTTCAGAGTGGGATCAGCTTCGCATAATGGGGGCTCGGAGGAAGATGGGAGGGTGTCAGGCAATTCCCCGGCTTTAGGCAGAGCTCGGCGGTGGATATTCAGTGAGACCAGAGGGGGAGAGGGAGGGGGGTGAGGGCTCCGCCGCGCCGGGGTGGTGGGGGGATGGGGTGAACGGAGAGGAGGAGTGCGGGGGTCTGAGGCAGATATCTCGGGGGAGGGGGCTCCGGGCGAGGGGGCGAACCCATACTGGGCTGACAAGACTCCCCCTTTCTTTCCTCCATCCCCCCAACCGAAGAAGAGAGAGAGGGTGGAGGGAGCTGGGACTAACGAAGAACAACAATGAGATAACTATTACAAAGGCGAACACTGGCGCGCGCGCGCTCGCAGCCCCAGAACCCGCGGTAAATAAACAAAGTCGGCAAACTGTTTGCCAGATAAACTCGTGCCTAAATCGAGTGTGACGGGCAAGGAGAGAAGAGACAGAAGGAGATAAGGTTGGAGGGGGAATGAACGAACATAATCTAATAGAAGACATTTAGAAAACAAACTTTAAACAAGGGAGAACAGGCGAGCGGAGGGTAATTATCCGCCCCAGAGAGAGAGGGACGCCTTCGGAGGGCTGCGGGTGGGGTCTCGGAGACCGGAGCCGCGGAAGAGCTGCGCGTTAGGGAGAGGGGATGCCTTTGGGACTCCGCGGGGGACCAGGAGAAGGGTGTCTGGGGCGCGCAAAGGAAGGGCTCAGCTCCCAGATTGAGGTTCCCGCGCAGCCCCAGTCTCCCCAATGCATTTCTAAACAGGGTGGGGTCCCCCGCTGCGAGGGCATGCGGGTTTTCTGTTCACCTCCGGGCACGCACTGCCACACACCGGCTGTTTCCAGGCGTCTAAAAGACTCGTGTGCACGGCACAGCCGTTAAAGGAATTAGATATTTACCAGTTTGAAATAAGCCTGGCTAAGAAGAGAGAAGAGAGAGGGGACATTGAAAAGATGAGGCTGGGGGAAGACTTCAAACGAATTCATCATTTGGAATGGTGGAGGGGAGATTTACCAGACAGTATTGGGAAGTTATTTAGATATTAATAACACATTTTCCTGAGGCGCGACCACGGCAGCCATCTGCGCTGCTCTCCGAGCTATTTGGCTGGGTGAAATATGGGCGTCTCAAATGTTGGGAAGAGATAACGCAATCAGGCTAACCCTGGTCCTAAGACGGCATCGCACGTTAAACCCGGATTAACCTCCCCCCTCCTACCCCCGCGGCCCCCTCCCCTGTCACAGCTTTCCAAATTTTTCAGTGGAATTTACATGGAAGGATTTAAAAGCACATATAACAGTAGCCTTAAAGCAGTATGGTGATTATTTGGGCTTTTTTTTTTTTAAAGAATGTCTTTCTGAAAATGATAGTTGTCACATACTACATTTTATATAAATAATCTGTACACACATATTTTTTAATATAGGGAAAGAGGACTGAGCAAATGAGATTTCCTTCCAGGCTGCTTCTTTGGAGCTTCTAGTTACCATCATCAGCAGAGTTGATGAGGCTTCGTTCCTAATGGGCGCCTAAGGATATAAGCATGAAATGTCCAAGACCCCTCCCTGGCTCTGTCCTGGAAGCGCATAGTCTAAAGCCAGATAGAACTCACACCACATAATAGACAGTGCCAGGTGAGGGGGAGCCTTCCTGCTACCAAGAAGAACACAGAAGAGACACCCCAAAGGGGAGGTTCTCCAGGGGCTTTGGGGCCTTGAAGGACACGACTAAGGGGGGGCACATTCCAGGAATTCCAGAAAAATAGCTCGTCTCCCTCTCCCACTCCAGACTAATGAGGTAATTAGGAAACCCAGTTGGGGATGGGAATGAGAGGGACTGGAAGGTTGGGACACCCCCCCCCGAATTTTTGCTGTCGTTGGCCTTTCTTCTCCTTTCCCCCTTCCCCCAACTCTGGCTGAAAGAGGAAAGGTGGAAATGGGGTCAGCGCTTTCTGACCTGCTCTGGAGCGATTGGCCCCGGCTGGGGTCGGGCGGGGGAGGGAGGGAACTTGCCTTCCCAAATCGAATCAAGGCAGAACGGTGACCTAAGGGGGAAACTTCCCCATTAGTAGATAGATCTCTCCAGAACTTCAAACAAAGTGGGGGGAAGGGAGAGGCGAGGCAGGGAGGGAGTCTGGAGAGAGCGCAGGGGGAGCTAGGAGCAAGCAAAGGGGAGGGGCCTGAAGAAGGAAGAGAAGGGGTCGAGGGCAAAGGGGAGGTGAGGGCCAAAGGAAGGGGTATAGGGAAGGGGATGCCAAAGAGGGGTGGGCTGCACTTGGAACTTCAGCCCCGGGGGAGAGGAAAAGCGTCGCGAGCCGCAGCAGCCTCTAGAGGGATGAGGGGAAGTTGTGTGCACCCCAAGTCTCGCTCCAAAGAGGCCTCGAGGGCAGGCCAGGGCGCCTTGGGCCCTCGTGCCCAGCCCCTCTATTCGGCAGCTGAGTGAGCGCGGGTTGCCAGGGCCGGAGAGCCCTGCGGGCCTGCTGAGGATGAATTGGTTCGACTTTCTGAGACTGCGGGTCGGCTCGTGAACCTTTCCAAGATTCGGTTGCCCGGGCTCTGGAGGTGTGCTGGGCCCGAGCCCGGGTCGAGGTTAAGGCAGGGATGGGCAGAGGCCTGGGAGACCCAGAGCCACAGCGGAGGGACGAGAGAGAGTCAGAAAGGAGGAGAGCTTCAGGAGAGAGAGAGCGCGCGCGCACGAGAAAATTCAGAGAAAGACCCAGTGCGGGACGGGAGAACCTTGCCTAGAGCGTTTGAGGACGCTGAGAAACGCGCCGGGTCCGAGGGAGGCGCAGAGCAGCCGGAAGAAAGACAAAGAGACGCAGAGGCACCGAAAGGCTGGCCTGGGACTGGGAGATCAGGAGAGACCTCGGGACCTAGAGACGGCCCGCGGGAGAGCGCGGGCGGAGAGGGCGAGCGCGCAGAGCCGGGTGGCGGCGGGAGGCGGGCGAGCCGCTGTCGTCCTTTTGATCCTCCGCTGCTTCTCCTTATCAGAAGCGCTTTCGGTGACACCGTCACAAAGGCAGTTCATCATATTACAGCGCGGCCGGGCGGCTCGCTGCGATCCCGCCGCTTAATTAGAGGAGAGCCGGTCGGGCCGGCGGGACGGGCGGGAGGCCGACCCCGAGGCGGGGGCCCGGGGTCCGCGCTCCGACCGGGGTGCTGGAAAGGGGCCGGCCTGTGAGCCTGGCCCCGTCCGAACTAGCGGCGAGAGGGGCGGAGAACCCTTATTCAGAGCGCCGCTAAATCAATATCCCAGTCCGGGTTTCACTGCCGGGAGAGTGAGGCTCACCGCCTTATGGTTTTCAGCAGCCGCCCCTTCTAAGTTCCCAGGTTGGGGAAGGGGTGGCGCGCAGGCCACCATCCCCACTCCCCAGCTTCGGGACGCTGCAGACTGGAGGGTAAGAGTGAGGTTACAGCACTGCAGGAGCTGACGGTTTCATGCTGCTCTGGATCCAGTTCCTGGCTGAGTGTTCGATCCCTGCCTCTGATAGCCTGCTCTCCCAATCTCCAGCTGAGCCCAACAGGACGAATCTGGGAGGAGCAAAGTGCACTGCGCTGGGCCCAGGAAGTATACCATCCGTCCTGCCCCCAACTCACTAACAATGCAATCTTGAACAACTCTCTTAGCCCCTCTGGGTCTCAGTTTCCTTCCATGAAAAACCAGAGAATTGCACTAAGACAAAGATTCTTATCCTTTTGGGGGAACCTGGACCCCTTTGAGAATGGGGTAAAACCTAAGAAATTGGCTATTCACAGAGGTTCATACAGGAGGAATTTTACAGACCGTACAAAGGGGTGTGTGGGCTTCTAGAGGCCACACCCCATTAAGAACTTCACATACACATGTTTTCTGGTTACTCTGGTATCCTTGAGGGAGCATCTGAGTCCAGGAGCAGGAACCCGAGCCCAGGAGGGGGAGATGGATGGTGGGTGGGGTGGGGTGGGCTGGGGTGGGGTGGGCTGGGGGAAGAGGTGAGGCTGAGAGCCTGACCTCTGTCTGGCCCTTGCTGCTTCCTTCTCTTTCCAAAACAGAGGCAGTGAATCCCACCCTCCCATCCCCATTTGGTTGTTGGAGGGGTTCTTTATGAGGTTGTTATATGCAGAGATAAGCACAAATGCTGTGCTCCCCTTTTGTATGTCTGAAAGAAAGAGATGGAGAGAGAAAAGAAAAGGGAAAAAAAGAAGAAAAAAAGACATTTTCTCAGGGGGTCAGTTTCTTCATTCATTCTGTAAAAATACTGTTGAGCACCTACTATGTACCGGGCATTGTGTTAAGTGCCCAGGAATACCTGAGACATCAAGAAGGTCCCTGACTTCGTGGAGTTCTGAGCCAGGTGGTGGAGACAGAAAATAAACAGACTGTGCTTCAGTGCATGTGTTTGTGTGAGTGTCGACCCATTATGTCTCCCTGTGCGCCTGCCTCCTTGCCAGACTACCTGTGTGTGTCTGGGTGTTTGTGAATGCCGGGGAAGGGGAGAATGAAGTGTCTGAGTGTGTGTGTGGGTAACTCTCCGGGTGAGCACAACAGCAGGACGTTTGGGGGCCCTTGCTGAGTTTGGCAGGCAGCCTCCAACCTGATCCCGGGAATCTCAGGCGTCAACCAGGGCCTCGAAGCGCCGCGGGTTCCAGCGGGGGGAGGAGGGAGGAGCAGCCCGGCCGCGGGGCTCCGGAGCCTCTGGCCTTCGCTGCGCTCTTTGTCTGACCAAAGATCAAAGAGGCCCCGGGATCGGACAGAAAAGGGGGTGGGGCGTCCGCACGAGAAGTAGCTTGGAAAACCGCCCCCTGAACTTTTCTGGGGTCCTTTCCGTGGGACCCAGACCCGACAGAGCCCCAGACGAGTGGGCGGCCACCTTTCCTCGGGTCCCTCTCCACGGTCGCGCGGGGTGACAGGTGAAGAGGATGTTATGGCTTCGGGTTCGGATTCAGACCGCGGGTCTCTAGGTGACTGAGGAAGGTGAAGAGAGGGCGACATTCCGCCGAGGTTTTGTGGGGTGGACATGTGTTTGCCCGGTGTGTTGTTTATACTTTTGCGTGGAGATGGGATCAAACCTTCCTGTTCCCTGGAAACTTGTCCAGGAAGTCCGCACCGAATTTATCTGGGCTTTGTAGACAAGAACATCAGATTGAAGCTCGAGTTTCTCTGTAAAGCGACAACTTTGGGGTTGGGAGGGGTCAGGGGGCGTCTGTCTTAAGGAACCTTCTGGAACTGTCTCGTTCCCAGTGAAAGGCTGCAGAAGCGCCTCTATCCCCCGGAGTTGTAACACGGAGTTGTAACCACGGATACAACTGACAACGCTGGTCCAGCCGCAGGACCAGAACCTGACCCCCGAATTTGCACTAAGTCCCACCCCTGCGCCGCCCCGCCCCGCCCTTGCGATCCTCATCTTTACAGTTTACCTCCACGTCTGGACTTTTCGAGCTCGGATCCACCCTTCGGAGGGTTAAAAAGTACGACAGAAAAAAAGAAATTCCAATGTACACGTGTGGGAGAAAGGGGCGCAGCTAGGAGAAACCCTCTTCTGCTGCTGCGTTGTCCCCCACCCACCCCCTCTGTACCCCTTCCTCTCCAGCTGCCTGCAAATGCCAAAATTCAAAATCTCTTCTCTCTCCCTCCCATCTTTGGCGGTGGGAGAAGATTCTGAATTATTGTGCCAGCATTTCTGGGATTTACTGGAGGTGTTGAGAGTGAACCCTAAGAAAACAGGCTGTGGGACTTTCTTTAATAAGTGGGGCTAAACTTCCGTCCCTCAGGGGGTCGAATCGTGTTCGGGTTGGACGTTCCTTTCGATGGCCTGTACAGGCAGGCGACAACAAGAGGTTTAGCTGGTGCGCTCAGAGCTGTGCGCCGTGGGCGATTAACGCGATCAATGCCCCTTGGCGTTTCCCCCTAAAAAAACCCCAAAAAACAAAAACAAAACCCCCTTTCCCCTTCTGGCTGCGTGGTGGGTTTGAATCCCGGGAGCCCATCTTGTAGTGTGGAGTCTTGCATCAGTGCCGGAGCCTCAGTTTCCCGATCTGATTAGTGGGGATAAGAGCCTCTCCGCACCTCCCAGGGCGGGAGGAAATCAGGACCTGGAGAGGCTCTTTGGAAACTGGTCAGCGGGTCCGAGGAGGGGGAGAGGGAGGCTCCGAGAGTTTCTCCTCCGCCGGGGCCGCCCCCTCCTCTCAACGCCCTCCCGGCACTGTCCCCGCTCGCGCCTCAATGGCCACTTTAGAAATACAAACAACTTTAGAAATAAAGTAACCAAACCCCCGAAAGGGGCTTTGAAGGGGCGAATGCCTGGTGGCGCTTTACTATGGTGTGGGCCGAGGCCCCGGCCTAATCCCGCTTTCATTTTCACCGACGGCCGCGGGGGAAGCGCTCCCGGCCTCCCGGCCCCTCAGGAGGCTGATTAGGCCACAAAGAGCCCCCATTATCCCGAGAAGAAAACCGGGGGGCGGCGCGGGGCGGGGGAGCGGGGGGAGCGGCCCGCCCGCGCCCGGGCTATTGACTTAGTGGATGAAGTCAAGAGCGGGCACGCTGGGAGCCCGGGAGGGGGAGGGGGAGGGGGAGGGGACAGGGACGGGAGGGGGTGGGGTGGGGGCTGGCCCCGCGCGGGAAGGGGCGGGGAGACCGAACAAAACAGGATGCACAAAACCCCACAACAAAACCGAGCCCCGGGCCAGGGGAAGCCAGGCCCCGGTGGGCTGCTGAGCCTCTGCTGGGTCAGCTGCCCGCGGCGGCCCCCGGAGATGGGAGTGTCGCAAAAGAGCCTGGAGTCGCTGGCTTTCTTGGGAGGGGGTGGTGGAGGAAGCGAGAAAGGTGTCTGTCGGAAAGTGCTGCGTGGCTAGGGCGCGCGCCTCTGGCTCTCAGGCCTTGCTTTCCTCCTCCTGAACCCGCGGAGTCGGGTCCAGAGGCCTCCAGAAGTCACCCCCAGCTGCGTGCACCTGCGGGCCTGTGATCAGTGAGGTCTGGTGGGCAGAGGCCACCCCTGTGACATGCTCTAGAGGAGGTACCTGAGTGGGAGGTGGGGAGGGGGAAGAATGAAGGAGAAGGGGAAGTCCTGGAGCCTGAAAGATCGGGGTGACTTTGAGTGAGGTCTCCTGAGAGCCTCAGGAGAAACTGTCCCATGGATGACAACTTCACAGTGCATTGGGAAGGGTCAACAATATACTTACATAAAACACAGGACCGATTGGGAGACAATAAATACTGCTCTGCAATCCCTTCCACCTCCTCTTCTCCAAGGCCTCTTTCAATCTAGAACCCACCCCTCTATGGCTTCAGAAATAATAGGGGATGGAAATCTATAAGTGATCACCATATCTGGACTGGGGTGGGGCAGCGGGGGGTGAGGGCAGGTGCTCAGCCGGTGCCAATGAATAGTGTTCTTCCCTAACGAAAAGAAATCAGCGGGCCCTGTGGGCAGCTCCTCATTCAACAGAGGCCAAGGGAAGAAGGCAGAAACAGAGCCCAACAGACTTGTTAGGTGTGTGGAGAGACTTTCCTCACCTGAGTTCTGCCCCACCCTCACTCCCAGATAAAGGCTGGGCAGCTTTGGCAGGTTGGGAAGGTGGGCACCATGTGCTGATTGAGGACACGGTGGAAGCATCCTCCGGGCGTAAAGGAGGCAGGTGCGGGTATGTGACACAGGCCCCCAAACACATCCCGTCCCCAGTCATAGCTGCCCCTTTCCCAAATAGGCTAGGTCCAGGCCCTGACCCAAATGACTCGGAAGCGCTTCGAAGGCCGTTCATCCGTTCATCTCAGAAGTATTTATGAAACCCTTCCTTCTGTGAGCCGTTCCGGGGGTGATACCACCAGAGCCTCAGCTGTGGACTCCTCAAGGCTGAGTGAAGGAGTTAGGACTTATTCCAAGGGCAGTGGGAAGCCAAGGCAGGGAAGCGATGGACTGAGCAGAGAATGTACTAGAAGGTGTGGAGAGACCAGCTAGAAGGTTAATGAGAGAGAGAGAGAGAGATACAGAGGGGATGGAGAGCAAAGGATGAGTGGAGAGATTTTAGAAGAGGGCAGGCAGCCCCAGCCTGGGATGGAGAGGAAGGGAGAGAAGCAGCTGTTTCCAGATTTTTCCACCTGATGCCCAGGTGTACTGAGCCTATGGCTGGCTAGGTCAATTAAAGGGACCTTGGGATTCCTCTCTACGCGGAGATCCCAAAGGGTAAGACAGAGTTGTATAGACCTTAGAGGTCATTTTACAGATTGAAAAGCTGAGGTCCAGAGGGCGTGGCCTGAGTGAGCCCAAAGGAGGAGAAGTAACCCCGGTCTGCCGGCAGTTGCACTGGTAAAGGAGAAAAATAAGCTGGTGGAAGTCTTGTCTCTAGGAATTCGAAGGCTTGGGGTGAGGGCGAATACAACCCTTTCCCATCTCTACAGCACGTCCTTCTTTGTGTGTAATATGATACACGCTTTCAAGTTCCATTTCAGAGGGGAAAACTGAGGCACAGAGAAATTAGCCCAAGGAAGAAGGGAGGGGGACGTTCTTCCCTAATAGGGTCTGCGGGACCCCGATGCCTTTACCCTAAGAAGCCTGAAGGGCACAGATCCAGCTGTGCTTCTTGCCCCACCTGAACAATGCAGCCCCCAGCACCCTCCCCATCCTTCAGGAACCCTAGATCCTCAGGCCCCAGGGAGACTATAGCTTAAGTCAGTACCCCCCACTGGGATCTTGAGACTTGACAGATGCTGAAGATTTGGTCCTCTGAGGGTCTATGCATCTTCCTGAGAAGAGTCCTTTTAGCAGCCCCAAGGAAAAGTAACCACAGTATCTTGACTAGGGTTAGAATTCAGATGCTCCCATGAAGAGGCCCTGGCTTCAACACTTAACTGCTGTGTAACTCTGGACACAATTTCTCTGGTCTTTGCTCTGTTGTCTGAACAAAGGCAAGATGCAGTCAGCCTAGTGGTTTTCAAACTGTGTTCCATGGAGCCTTGGGGTTCCAAACAAGAGCTTCAGGGGTGATGCGGCCCATGAGGATCCTTCAGGCTCTGGTGCTCTGGGCATGACTGCGTTGGAGGGGAAGAAGTCAAAACCAGCGTTGTTTCCCATGGATAGAGGAAACTCTGGTGAGACAGGGCTTTGTCCTAGGGAGGAGCTGAGACTACTGTCCTCAGCTACTCCGGAGGGGAGGAGGGACAAGCTCTGTTTATGCCTGGAATCAGAGCCCCGGGGCTGTGGTTATTGGTCTTCAGAGATAAGCTGATATAGCTTATCTGGTGACAAATGGTTCCCCTCCTCTTCCATTGCCCTGATTAGAGAACTTTCTCTCCTGGCTGGGAGGTCTCTCTGGGAAAACAGGCAGAGCTGGGCTGGTCTCCAGACAGTGGGGTTTACCTCTTGAGGCCCTGACCAGCTTGCCGCTGGGCCAGGGGGAAGCAGTTACCCTCTCTGTGCTTGATTGGGGTACTGGTGGTGTGGCTGGGTTGCAGCATCATCTTGGCTTGGTCCTGGAAGGAGGATTCAATGCAGGGTGGGGGAGATGGAAAGACCCGTGAGCCAGGAGGGCAGAAGGGTGTGCCCCAGAGTCACCCAGGTGTTTTTGCCAAGGCTACGCACCTGGGCACTTTCTCGATTTGGGACATCTGAGGGAAGTGGCTTTTGGGTAAGCTGCCCAGCTACCCCACCTGAGAGCCACTGGTCTAGTGCAACGCCCTGTTTGTAGATGGAGAAATTGAGGCCCAGAGAAGGGAAGAGAATTATTCCTTGTTGCACAGCAAATCGAGAACAGAGTCAGAACAGGGACCCAATCTCCACACTGTTAGACCAGGCACCATGAATGGAACATCTTCCAAAGTCTCTGGGTCCCTCGCCTTTTATTAGTGTCACCTGCCCCTATTGAGGGTGTAATCTGCCAGGGCACCATGCTAGGAACCATGGGGCTGACAGGGAAAGCCCCCTACCTGTCCTGGTGTCCCCAACTCCTGCCCACACCATAGGGATGGCCTTCAGACACGCACTTTCATCTCAGCTCTGGGCCCTCAGCCCTTACATCCAAAGGGAGCCGCTCCTGGGCCACAAAAGGAACACTGGACATGGAATCAGTGAGACCCAGGCGCTGCCTCCCTGCTGTGTCCCCTGAGCAAGTTACTTCACATCTTTGAGCCTTAGTTTTCCCATCCATCCAATGGACATTAAAAATTACAGAAGGAGTGAAGGAGTTAAAACACAGAAAAGATGGCTGGCACATAGGGAGAATGTGATTAAAATGAGATAAAAGACCTGAAAGTAATTTGTGTGCGATAGGGGATCCAAAAAGTTTGCTGAGGGTTTCCCAAGCCAAACACACATTGTTTTATCAGGGGCTCTAAAATATATATGCATATATTTTTTCATATGAATTTGAAAGATATATTATAAACGTAATATATACTTATAAAATTTCAAATCAGAAAAAAAGTATATAAAATAAAAACTGAGAATCCTCTCCTTCTCCAGAGATAATCTTGTTGAGATTGGGGGTATAGCAGTCTCATATATATATATATATATATCTAGATTATATCAGTATCCATCTCTCCATCCATCTAGATACAGATATATATTTAAAGGAAAGTGGCGTCGTGTCAACTTAACCCTGGCACTATAGAGGCTTCAGGGGTGACCATGAAACCCCAGAATTGAATTCTCAGTCGTGGGTATGTGTACGTATGTATGCATTTCCCTAGGGAGGAATCCTTAGTTTTCCTGGGTCTCTTAGGGCTCAGGGTCCTCAAAAGGTTAAGCATCCCGAGTTAGGAGATTTGCAGGTGTCTGTCCTCTCTGAGATGGGGCAGGCAGAAGTCCCCCCTCCCCCCAGGCCCCTCAGTGCCTCCCCCTCCCCTTCATGCACCTGCCTGGGCTTCCGGCCATCTCTGCTTCAAAGCGGCAGGCTGGGCTTTACCTGACTCACCTCGGAGAAAAGCAGCCTGGCTTGAAAGGGGGAAGTGGCATTTCAGGCACTTAATTAGACCCAGGACAAGAATGGAGGCTGGCTCTCGGGTCAGGCCAGGGGGGATTGTTGGGGGATTAACACCCAGGTAAACCCATCAAGGCTCACCGGCCCCTTGGCAGCAGGCAGCAGAAAGGCTGGGCCAGCAGCCTGGAATCACATTCCCCTGGGGGTGGGGGGGGGACGGGGAGGAGAAGGAGGGCCCCTCCACCTGCAACCTCCACCATCCTCCTTCCCCTCCCCCACCACCAGTGCCCCAGGAGAGTGGAGCTGGGACTACCACTTTATTCCTACAGTGATGTACTGAGCACCCACTATGTGCCAGGCATTGTTCCATGGGCTGGGAGAACAGCCTGGAACGCACAAGGCCCTGGTTTCCCGGGGCTGGCACCTGGGGGAAGGGAGGCAATGAGCGTGTCCTCAAGTAAGGAAATACTTTCAGAAGGTGGACAAGGGTTTGAAGAAGATAAAGCAGAGTGCTAATAGAAAGTGGCTGAACAGGGAAGTGATGGTAGGTGGGTTATCAGGGAGGCCTGCCTGGAGGAGGTGATATTTGACCTGAGACCTGGATGGCAGGAAAGAGGCAGCCATTTATTGAGTATCTACTTAGGAGAATAGCCCACCGGGAGCTGACTGTGGGTCAGGTATTGGGTTAAGCCCTTTACAGGAATGAATGCATGAAATCCTCCCAAGAGCACCTTGAAGGAGGGATTATTAAGATGCTCATTTATAGATACAGAAATTGAGGCACGAGGAGGTGCTCAGCTCTTTGGGCACAAACAGGCAGGGATGTCTCATTGGAAGATTGGATGCCTGTGCTCTCAGCCCGTCCACCTCTTGACACTGTGTCAGGTGTCTCATCTCACCTAACCCCTGGCCCTGCGCCGTGGGTATTTGTTATCCCAATTTTGCAGTTGAAAGCAGAGCTCAGAGAGGTTTGCTCAATTCCCTAGAGTCACACAGCCAGCAAATGGCAGAGACAGAAATAGAATCCGGGCACCACAAACTCTTCCTGCCATGATGCACCAACTTTTGGCAGGCATCTGACTTTGGAATGCCCTCCACTGACTCACAGGGTCCTGTGTCCCTGGGGAGTGGCTTCCCCTGTCTCTAGAGCAAAGGGCTTGTCATTAACAGAAGATTCAGCAAGAAGAGGGCTTGATGATTTTTTTTTTTAATGGGGTACCGTGCCCACATTTCTGATTTGCATTTGGGATTATGAACTGAGAAATCCCCAGTGGCCTTGGGAGTGTGTTGGAAGGTAAATGTTGGGATTGCTGTTAAGGGAGTGTTTTTTCTTGTGTGTGTTTTGTACTGTGTACACTGTGTACTGTGTACAGTGTACTGTGTTTACATGGTTGCTGATGGATCGTATTTTGGGAGTCAGGGCAGAGGTAGAGGGGGTCCTGGTTAGACTGGGTGGGGGGCTTTGTCTTGGGTTATTGGCATGTGTGAGTATGTCCTTGTGATGTGAAGTGTAAGGACCGAGTGCGAACGTGTTCAGGGCTGTGTGGTTGTGTAGATATGGGTGTGCGTCTGTTGGCACTGTGAGGTGGATGGCCCTGGGTGTTTATGTACTCGTGGGGCTACACCATTTCCAACGTGCGCGGGCGCAGGTCAGTGCGTTTCTCTGTGGTCTAAATGCACTTGCCCCCATTTTACAGACAGCAACCGAGGCTTAGGGAGCCCAGGTCGTCTGCCTGAAATCACCTAGCTAGTAAGTGGCTGAGCCAGGAAGGAAAACCAGGGCCTCCTTGAGTTCCAGCCTCTTTCCTCTGCTCCCCAGGAAGGGTTTAAGTGACAACATAAAGGTTCACATGCCAGCGAGCGTAGATGCTGCCTTCTGTCCCGGGGCCTGGTGGATGGACGTGTGTGCGGTCACATGCGTGTCCCCCTCCTCACTCTGGCGTCTCGGCCTCTGCCCATTCCCTGGGCCCCCAGCCCAGCCCTGTTGCACGCAGGGCTTTTCTTTCCTGGGACTGCAAATACGCCAAAGATTAACGCCCGCAGCTGGCTGTAGCACTGAACAATGGCAAGACCTAGGAAGTGAAGAAATCACCAGAGAGGCACCACAGCCGCTGTCCAGAGAGTCGGTTCACAGCGTCTGCCCACTTGACGTGGAGTGACCCATCCCCCCTCCCTTCCCTCCTCTCCCCGCTCCCCTCCCCCCACCCCCCCACCCCTGCCCAGCGCCATGCTCCCAGCTGGAAAGGGAAAACAGTCTGTAAAGAAATTCTCATTGGAAAGAACACTTCTCACAAGTTCACCGCCTTAGACCAGAGATTAGGGGACAGTTAAAGAAGGGGAGGGGCATCCCCTCCCAGAGGGAAATATCCAATAAATAATCACATGTGGGAGAGAGGGAGAGAGAGAGAGAGCTGGATGAGGGCGGGGCGGGGTGGGTCTGGAATCCCAGCTGGACGCTGTGACCCAGCCTGGGATGTGTCAGCTCCAACTCTGTTCTCCTTAACGGACGACAAAACACAGTATAATAAAGCAAAACCAACGCACAGGGATGCAAAGCCTTTCTCCTTCCTGAATCTCCACTCACCCACTTCTTCTTGGCGAGCAATGAGGGTGACAGATGACCCCTGAGAATTTCTGGGGCTACTGAGGCTAGTGGAGGGGAAAAAAAAAAACATTGGATAGGCTGGAAGTTAGCCTGTGCTAATTTGCAAGGCTGTGATAATTCGAGATGAACAGATCATGGTCATTTCTAGCTGGGATGCAGCTCTGGAAAACAAACTTGGGATGGTGGAGGACTTACTGTGTGCTGGGGGCAATAGTCCCCTTTAGGCCCACAACGCTGAGAACATCACAGGCTTTATTAAGCCCATTTTACAGATGAGGGAACTGAGGGTCAGAGAGGTAAAGTCACTTGCCCAAGATCAGATCTAGAAAAAGAGGCAGAAGGAGTTTGGATCCCGGCCTCTCTGGCTTTGGGTCCAGGACTCAGGTCAGCGCCCCCCGTGGCTCAGGAGGGGCCAATCAAAGGGAGAACTAATCTCGCTTTGCACGTGACTATCATGACACAGTGACATCAGAAGCACATATGTATTCCTTTCTTTTTGGCATAATTATGATTTAATTTTAACTCTGCTCTTTCGTCTGCAGCTGGTCAGGTTTGTGCAAGCTCCTTCCCAATTCATCTCCACACCACAAAAAACGAAACAATACTATTTTAAAGGACGATGAAAGTCCCTTCTAGCAGCCAGAAGCCGGTCTCCCTGGATTCCGGTTTGCGCGGTCAGACACAAGGGCTGCGCCCCGTCCCAGCCCATGACTGGGAAGCTTAGAAATGCAGGTGGCGCGTCCCCTCGTCAGATGAAGCCACTTAATTACCACGCAATCAATATGCAAACAAGTGCCAAACTGGGTTTGAATCACATTTCTCGTTGGGGACGCAGTGTGGGAGGAGAGTCCAGCAGAAGGGGGGCCCACCGGGGTGGGCTGGCAGGGAGGGGGGCTGCGGGATGAAGACGTGGGCTTTGACTGGGACCCAGGCACCTGTGGACCGCTCCGAGGCCCCCGGAGCCCCCAGTGTCTGGCATGGGGCCCTGCTCCCATTGAGGGGGCCGGGGTCCATGGCTCAAGGCTGCAGTCGGCGGGAGGGTTTCCAGGCCTGTCAGCTGAAGTCTGGCGGCCTCCACTAATTCATTTGACTCGGAAATCTCAGTTTGACCAGGTCCCCCCTCCCCTCTTTAAAACAAACTCATTAAACTTGTCAACACTCATTAGGCCTGTAAAACATTGAACTAGAGCCACTGGGGAGACTTGGAGGGTTTGTGTGTACGTGTGTGTGTGTGTGTGTGTGTGTGTGTGTGTGTCTGGGAGCCTCCACTGCAAAGCTGAACCAGGACCTGGGAGACCCACTTCCAGGCTTGTTGGGGTGGAAGTCACATTCGTTTGTTCATCTGCTTCCCTCCTCCTGCATTTGCCTTTCATCGAAAGCAGAGCAGCATAGGGACCGAGGCGGAGCCCCAGAGTCAGAACAGGCTTGAGTTCGAATCTGCCTCTGCCCATCTGGCTGTCTGACAGTTCCTTCTCCTCTGTGCCTCAGTCACCCCATCTGTATTATGGGTGATATCATAATAGGACCCATATCACTGGGCTCTTGGGAAAACAGTGTCCATAAAGTCTTATGACGATGTCCGGCACATTTTAAAAGCACGACTTCTGTGGCTATTACGACTATTAATAATACCTTAAAATGTAAGAGGCAGCTTAGTTTAGAACTTGAAAACATGGATTTGATAAGACTTGAGTTTGGACCTCAGCTTCCTGTTATGGGACTCGGGATCAGGGATCATTTCTCTGAGCCTTGGTTTCCCCAAGTAAAATGAGAAAAAGTGAGGGAAAAAAATGTGTGTTAGAAAATAGGATAGTGGTGAGAAGTGAGTTAACACATATAGAGTCAAAACTAGTACAGTGTCTGGCGCGGTAGGAATCTTAGGAATATCCTTTCTTTCTTACCCACCCCCAATTCAACCCACTCCCCCCACCTCACCATGCAGCGTGGAATGGTGGGGGGGATTTCTAGGTCTTACTCCTTTGGGGAGGAGCATGGGGGGTACTTCCTACAACCTAACGCAGAGCTTTTCAGGGCACTGGGGCTGGGGATTGAAATCGCAGGAGGAAAAACTGCTCGGAGGAGAAAAAGCTGCCCACCCACCTCGCCCCGCCACCCCCTTGACTGAAAAAACACCTCCTCCAGTTTTTAAAAACTGCCTGATGGGAAGGAAACCAAGTGACCCCAGATCCAACACAGAAACTGGACGGAAGGCTCCTGCCTGCTGTCCCTTCTAAGCCACACTTTCCTTATAAGAAATTTCTTCTCTCACCCCGACGCGCTACCGGCGACGAACTCAGCCTTTCTTGCCTCCACCAAGGGGACCCAGGGCCAGCGGCCCGGAGACACTCAGATGGAGGCAGACTTGGGGCCCCATGAATAGCAGTTTTGTCTGGGCTCCCATCTAGGATTTGTGGCTGTAGTTGTGATGTGTTCTTTTTCCCTTTAAAGTGGGGTGTCTGGGGGCTTTCTCCTTTTCTCGCTCTTTCCCATTCCCCTTCTTATTGAGAATGCCTCCTCAAAAAAAAAAAAAAAAAAGCCACGCCAGCCTTCTGCTAGTTTTCTTCTCTCTCTGAAAATGAGAGCATCAGCTATTGAAGCGGACTGATGAACTCTTCCCAAAAGTTTATTAAGAGAAGGTTAAACAAAGGCCCCAAGGCCCGCGGGCAACTGAGCAGTCAGTATATATACTGGGCCCTTTTGTCCCCCCAGGGCCGACGCATGAATACCCCTCAATGGCCCTCTTTAGAGTGACAAGATCAAGCCAGACAACGGCTTGTTAAAAGGAACTGTTTCTCTTTCCCCCGGCCCAGAGCTCCGTCCCCGCTTCTCCTGCATTAATGTACATCTGTAGCAGGAGAAATAATCGGCTGGAATTCTGTCGGTTTTGTGTGGGTTTTTCTTTTTTCCTAAGTACACCCTGCCTCCTCTTCCCTGCCCCCAGCTGCCCCTCCTCCCCCAACCTTCCAGCCCCTCCCCCCAGCCATATGTTGCCCAGCACAGCCTGCTGGAGTCTTCGAGGGACCCCAGGGTGGGTGTTTCTGGAGAAGAGCGAGAGACCGGGGTCTCTTCCCGTCTGTCCCCATCATCCTAACCACTTTTATTGAGCACTTACTATGTCCCGGTGGCTGGAGGGGGGATGGATGTGTGTCATCACTCAGGTGAGCTTTAACGTCGATGATGGTATTATTTCCCCCAAGTTGTGGACGGGAAAGTGAGGCAAGAGAGAAGGAAGAATCCAGCTGGGACGCACTCCAGGCCTGACTGATGCTTGAGGCCTTGCCCTGTTTTTCAGGGGCTGCGCTCAGGACAGGGGTTGAAGCCCAAAGCAAATCTTAGTCCCAGTGAGACGGCAGCGGGCTTGTGAACAGGAGGCTATAGCTCAGCTCAGAGAGAATCAGTGTGTTTTGAGAGGGCAGTTGTCTGGAAGAGGCCCGAGCCCCAGGACACAGGGCTGTGGGAGAAGACCTGGCGGGGGTGCTGGGTTGGAAGTGGCCTCGGGAGAATCCTTTCCTGCTTATCACTCAGATAAGCCACTGTAAGGGAAAAATTCCAGATTCCCTCTAACTAGGATGGGGAGGGTGTATGTGTGTATGTGTTTGTGTATGGGTCTGGCTGTGTGTGCATGTGTGTATATATGCGGGTACATGTGTGCAGTAGTGTGGGTGCCTTTGTGCGTATGTGTGTGTGCATGTGTATGTGTGTGTGTCCCGCGGAGTCACTGTCCTAGTGGGTTTCGTTCCATGTTTCTGTCTCCTGTGCCAGATTGGAACTTTCTTGGACGACAAGGACTGGTTAACTGTGTGTTATTCTGTTTTGATCCCCTCTGGTCGGTACAATGCTGTAGACAGAGTAAGTGCTCAATACATGCTTCTGGTCGGTACATGCTTCCTAAATCTGGAACTTTCCTGAGACACGTGAGCAGTCGGAGGGGAAAGGGGCAACCAGGCCTCTGCTGAGCGTGAGGCCCGCCCCTCCCTCTCCTCCCCCTCCCCTCTCCTCCTCCCTCTCTCCCCATCCCACACCTGTCTTAATTTGGGTACTGAGAGGCCTGAAAAGGGAGCATCCCTTATGACCATAGGCTGGAGAATTGGACCTGGATTACTTGCCTTTACCTTCTGAACAGCTTCCCTTGTAGCAGTGCCAGTGAGGGTGTTTGCAGTCATCCTCCCTGATGGTTTTTCCCTGGAGAAAGGGATAGACGGGGGAAGGGAAGGGGGCTTAGGCAAGTAGCAGGTGGAAGGAAAACACTGTTGCCTGGGAGCTAGGAGCCTGGCCTCTGCATCGGGCCTTCCCTCCCTGGTGGGGCAACAGACTGCCCTGGTTTGCCTGGGACTGTCCTGGTTTTAGCACTGAGAGTCCCATATTCCCAGGAAACCCTCAGTCCTAGGCAAATTGGGATGGTTGCTCACCCTACATCCTGGGGTGCAGGGGACAAGTCTCTTTGGCCTTGAGGCTCAGATATGTCACCATCAAGTAGGGTTATCTCAGCCTCATCCCAGCTTTGAGAAGAGGGACCGCAGAGGGACTTGGAAAAGCATGGAGAGCTGTGTGCTCGTGAGGCTGTATCTCGAGCGTGCTTCTTGGGCACGAGCCCTTGTGCTGGGTGGCTGAGGGGGGTCCCTAGATGGGTGGAAGTGGAGCTTGGGGCTAGAGCCTGCGGGGGAGCCTCTTCCCGGGGAGGGGCCCCCAGGGTGGGCCTGACTCCCATTTGGTGAGATGGCCCTTAGCTTTAGACTACGTTCCAGTCCGGGCTCTGCCACTTGCCACCTGGGTGGTTTCAGCCGAGTCATCACCGGCCTGTTGAAAGGGAGGTGAGAACCCCTCAAATCTCAGTCTGCTCAGAACGGAGCAGGCCTCCAACGAATGTTAACTCCTCCCTTCACTCATGCTCTGCTCGTCCCCCCAGACCCCTTATTTTTTTCTGGCTTAAGGACAGAATTAGAGGGAAGAAAACGGGAAATCCAGATGCCGAATCTATCCAGAGACCAAAGCGGGTGGGGTTGAGTGAGGCATAGTGGCGGTGGGGTGGGGAAGCGGTTGAAGTATCATCGTATTTAAGAAACCTGCCTCTCCTCCCTTCCCCGCCCCCCAAGATAAGAGTCACTATTTCATGGATGGTTCAAGTCAAACTTCCACCAAGGAAGGGCCGTGACCCCCTGACCCCTGTAACCTGTATTTAGCACGTTCAAAAGTCCCTACTAGCCCCAGAGAGCTGACCTGGGCTGGGACCCAGGCAACAGGGCAGGCAGGGCTATAAACAAGCACGGCTCCTTGGGCTCAGGAATCCTGAGTGAAAAAACAGAAGGGAGCTCAGAGGTGGGGCAGGACCCAGGCTGTGAGCACGTGGCCGAGGAGGGGGTGTGTGGGGATGGAGAGGTGAGGGTGGGGGGGTGGGAGGATACCCGGGAGGTGGAGAGAGTTAGGGGAGAAGCAGTGGGCAGCCGACTCCCCAGATGAGAAGGTATTTCTTCTCTCTGACCCTCAGTTTTCTCAACTGTAAAATGGAGCTAAAAATATTGTCCTCATAGGGTTTTTGTAAAGATTCGGTGAAATAATGTGAGTGAAAGGAGCTTGCATGAGCCTGGAGCACAATAGGGGCTCAAGAGTGCTAGAAGGGAAAGATGAAAAGAAAAATGTGATAAAGCAGGAGCACAGAATGGGGGCGGGGGTGATTGAGGATTGCAGTAGTTGACGCTCGGTTGTCAGTCCAGCAATTAGTCTTTGTTGAGCTCTAACTAAATGCCAGGCGCTGGGCTGAAGCAGGGAACAACATGGGAACATCCGTGCCCTCAGGGGCCCCTTGTTTGGCATAGGGGACAGACAGACATACAGACATGCCCCCCCCCACATTCAGTGTGGGAGGTGCTTGGGGTGGGGCACAGGGGCCGTGAGAGATTCAGGCTTTGAGTTTCATGAGGTGGAAATGAACTTATGGGCAAAGCAGGAATAGAGTCACAGATGTAGAGAACAAACTTACGGTTACCAAGGGGGGAGGGGGGGAGGGACAAATTGGGAGATTGGGGTTGACATATATACAGTACTATGATAAAATAGATAACTAATGAGAACCTACTGTTTAGCACAGGGAACCCTACTCAGTGATCTATGGTGACCTAAATGGGAAGGAAATCTTAAAAAGAGGGGATATATGTATACATATAACTGATTCACTTTGCTGTACAGCAAAAACTAATGCAACGTTGTAAAGCAACTATACTCCAATAAAAATTAATTTTAAAAAACGGTAGAATAAGAAAAAAAGAGGTGGAAATGAATTTGCTTTTAGTTTTTCACATTTCCTGTGCATCTTTCCAAAACTTTCTGAGCCTCAGTCTTCTCATCTGTAAAATAGGGTGAATGACACCCAAAGTACAGTGTTGGAAAAAGCCAAGTGCCTGGTGCCAGGCCTGCACACAGTGGGTCCTCAGGGTGCAGGTGCAGAGGTGGGCCTGGAGCCCAAGCTGCCTTCCAGCTGCACACAGGAGCCAGGGCTCTGCTCCTGTGGCCGGGCCAGCCTTTGAAGCTCAGTGCAGCTCCTTATTACTGCAATTAATTACCCAGGACAATGGCGCTCAGCCCTGCCCTCTGCCCGCGACTTCCAGTGGCAGGGGGTAGGCGGAGGGCTCCCGGAGGGGGGGTGTTAAGCGGCTGCCTGTTTGTTTATGGGCACAGGAAGCTTTATTGGTTTTACACTCCAGCCTGTTTTGAAATCAAAGGACGTTTCCAGGGAGGGGGTAGAAGCCAGCCTGCCGGAGCCCAGAGAGTGGTGTTATTTATTTTTTGGTCCCTGGTTGAGCACAGCCCGGTCTTGGCCTGCACCGGTGTCTTCAGAGGCTGCTCTGGGGCTGGACAGCAGGGGTGGGTGCTTTGCCAGGGAAAGGGTGGGCACTCAAGGGCGAGGGGGGCAGCCTCTCTTGCATGAGCTGCTGGCAGGCTGGGGAGAACGCTGAGTTGGGCGTGGCGGGCAGGAGCCTTGGCTTCCCAGAGCCTGAAGTAAGCACTTCTGAATCGTGTGACCGGGGCCCTGGCCAAGTCATTCATTCTCTCTGAGCTTCAGTGATCTTGTCCTCAAAACAGACCTAAAGATGATGACCCTGCCCCAGCACCCTTGCAGGATGCGCTAAGTGATGCTCAGTGACGTGAAAAAATTCGGTAATCTTTATGAAGTCGTGGAGTTTGTAGTGGCTTCTTTGTTCTTTCTTTAGTTCATTCATTCATTCACTTATTCTCTTGCCCTGTAAGAGAGGCTACAGCTGCAGGTCAGACTTCTGCTTAGAATTAGACAAAAGAAAGCTGTTTCTAACATCCTATTAGTTCTTTATTATAAAAGAATTAACGTGTTTCATGTGAGTACAAAAGTCAAACACCCGAAAAGAATATAGAAAGTAAAGAAAGTTGTCTTCCTTTTCTTTCTTTCTATCCTACAGAGTTAAATACTGTGAATGATTTGGGAGTCAGATCTTCTAGATGTTTCTCTGCAGGGGAATGTGCACACCCATACATTTATTTATTTTGACGAAGTGGGCAATATGCACCGTTCTAGGCTTAAACAGTTCGGGTGTCAAGAAAATGTCAAACGCCATTTTCTGGAGACTGGTACAAGAAGCTGCTTCCTCTGTGATGCCTCACGAGCCATGGGCTTTGTCAGTTGTTCTGTCACTGTTGATCTGACAAGTGAGAACTGGTGTGCTTTTGGCCCTGTGCCTGTCATTCTCACCTGTTAACTCCAGGAGCCATTGCTGCCCCTATTTCACAGATGGTTAAGACTGAGGACCAGAGAAGTAGAATGTTCCTTCAAGCCCCTTGCTAGAATGTGGCTGAGCTGGAATTTGAATTTGGGTTTTCTGATTCTAAGTCCTCTGGAATATTCTGGGGTGTGCGGAGGAGTTGGTCCCATCCTAAAACACAACTGCCGAGTTCCGAGGACAGACTCCAGATAAGAATGGCCTGGCCCCATGGCGAAAGATAAGGAGTGCTGACATTCACCTGACAGGCCAGGAACTGTTACGAGACCTTAACATGGCCTTGAAGTTAAGGCCTGCTGGTACCAGCCCATCCAAGATGGCTCACTAATACCACAGCCTTCCCTTCTCCCGCTTATTAAGAGAGAGCAGAGAGAAAAAAAGATGTCAACCCACATCTCATCCGTTGGCATTAAGAACATGGGATCCTGGGGCCACAATTCCCTTTCCCATCTAGGATGATGAAACTCACAGCTCCCCCAGATCCTTGCAGTAAGATTGCGATTTGGAGCTGAAAGAAGCTTCTCCTGCATCAGATCCATCTCATCTATCAGCCCTGGAAGCACCTAGTCTGACCCTCTCACTTTCACAGATGGAGGGGCAAAGGCCCCAGAAACTTTAAGTGACTTGCCCAAGGTCATACGGCTAATGAGTGGCAGCACCGGGACCTATTCCATCTTCCTGGAAAGATGATCTCATCCCTCTGAGGCAGTGGTGACCTCTCTCCTGGCCCCCACACGGCCTATAGCCACATCTGGGTTTTTCCTTCCCGACTGTTGCGAGTATTCCAGACCCAGAGGAGAGCAGGAGGCATAACAAATGGGGAGCTAGTGACCTGGAAAAGGGAAGACAAAGCCTGTTTGGGGGAGGGTGGGGGAGAAGAGCTGCTCCCGGGGCTGAGGGTGAGGCAGCCATGGTGGGAGTCCATTTACGAAGTTATCACAGCCCTCTCCTTTGGCCATTACTTTAAAGTTTACAAAGCTCTTCCAAGGCTGTGATCTTTACAGCCCTCTATGGAGTAGCCTTGTCACCCTGTTTCACCTATGGGGAAATTGAGGCCCAAAGGATGACATCAGTAGCTCAGAACCACACAGTAAGTGATGGAGTGTCAGTCCAGGGCTGGGGTGGGGGCATGGAGCTTTGGGATCATCTAGCTCTCTGCCCCCATTTTACAGATGAGAAAGGTAAGGCCCAGAGGAGGGGAGGCCAGGAGCTCACTATTCGAGGACCTCCTCCCCTAGACACATACTGTTCCCTGAGACATATGACAGGTGAACCCCAAATCCTGTGGGGAAGCAGGACAATGCATTACCTTCCCCAGGAACCATGCCAGCTTCCTGATGAGGCCCAGCCTGAGATACCATCCTTTACTTCCAGTGATTCTAAACATGGCAGTGTAAGGTGGTGGCTAAGCTCCCAGGCTCCAGAGTCAGCTAGACCCCGAATTCCAATCCTGACTGCCCTGTGCTGTGTGTCCTTGGGGAAACGACCTCATCTCTCTGAACCTTACTTCCCTCACTGTGGAGTTTCATTACAGATCATGGCTGAGTGGTTTACATGATGTGAAGCATGCACACAGCTCAGCAGAGCCTCGACACACCTCTTGATAAACGTGGCCGCTGATTATTTTTACTTCCAGGACAGACTGAGAGGGGTTGAGATTGGCCCAGCTCTCGGCCCCAGTGGCCTTGACAACACACCTGTGGTACGTGCCCTTCCCAGGTCTCCAGCCAACGCAGAAGGCCAAGGGACCAGGTGTCTTGTGCCTGCAGCTAGACAGATGTGGGCATGCGCAGGCTCGGGGTTGGGGAGGGGAACGCCGCAGAGCTGGTGAAGTTTCCTGCACCTCCTTTATCCAGAGACTGCTAATTCGACTCATTCTGTTTCAAAATAATCCTTTCATCTGCCGCTCCAAACCTCAGGCCTATCCCCAGCTGTTCTCCACACAGTGGTCTGGTTTCAGTCCAGGGGGACCCTGAGCACGCTAGCCTGCGGGGACCTCATGCGCCCTCCAGAAAAGATGTTGTTGGGTGTCCAGCCCCAGGAGGGCTAAGGGCACAGGTGAACACCCCTGCAAGTGCCGCATTCCCTCTAATAGCTGCCCAGTAAGATGCTCCAGGGTGCGCCGGGGCTTGCAGCCTGCCTGCCCATCTTGGCTCCCAATCAGAGTCAACTCCATGGCAGCCGGTGACTGTGGGCAAGGCTTTGGGGTGGAGGAAGGGGTTGGTGGGGCCCTGAGAGGACTCTGGGAGGCATCCAGCCAATCTCGGAGCTCGGATACCTCCCCATTCATTCCCTGGCAAAGTCCTCGGAGTTCAACCCTTTGCCCAGGTGGTGCATGGCAGCGTTCCACCTGAAGACAGTCTTTGAAAGTCAATTATTTGAAACCGAGGAAGCCAAGGCCTCACGGGCCTCTCAGAGAAAACAAGCTTTTGGCAAGTTCAGAGAAAAGGAAACAGGATTGAATTTCCCTTCCGACTCACCTGGGGGAAAATTCAGACTGCTTGGTGGTGGGAGTACCTGGGAGCCTGGCTCCAGTGGTAGGCTTAGGGGCCAGGGGTGCTTTGGGGTCATCTAGAAAAGCCCCCGAGACATCCTACAGCTTCCCCCTAACAGCTGGTTCTAGGGCTTGGGACTACTAAGGTTGGGCAGTTCTTCCTTTGGTCTGACTTTATTCCCTCCTGCTGCAGATCAGAGCTAGATGCGTGTGCTGTCAGGCAAGCTGCTTTACCTCCCTGTGCCTGTTTCCCGTCTGTAAAATGGAGGAGAATAATAATACCCACTCTGAGGTTCTTGGTCAAGTGTAAAGTCCTACAGAAAGGGAAGGGCTAGGGAGAAGTCTGTTCTGGGGCTGGGCTTCATCTACATCCTTCAGAGACTTGCAGGGGAAGGAAGGATGCTTGGGACTACACACACCCCTGACCTTGCAGCAGCCCAATAAAGGGAAGTCCTTCTCCCAAGAAGCCTAGATCCTCACACAGTAACGCAGCACAAGGAGGACAAATTCCAGGAGATAGATTCCGGGGGATGCGACTGCGGGGATTGAGGTTAGATTTAGGGAAATGCACGCTCATTAGTCTCTACAAGTCGTGAGGTCCTGGGGGTGAGGAGGAAGATTAGCTGGGGGACGGGGGTGGGATTTACTCTGAGAATGTGGCAGAGGCAGGGGGATGGTCTGAATGACCTCCCCAGCCCAGCCCAGGAGCTCCTGCCTACCTGTCACCTTCAGCTGGGACCCCTGAGCCAGCCCAGCCAGCACCAGGGCTTGGGAGGGGTCCGATCTTTGCTCTTCTCTTCCCCCAGCCAAGTTCAATGGGACACATGATCCTGATTCTCCCCTTTCCTCTGAAATCTCTTAACCATCCATCTCTTAACCATGCCACCTCAAGAGCTAAATAGGAGACGGGAAATTCTGGAGCAAAGCCCAGGAGCCTTAGCTGCACAGGAGAGTCAACGGGGGAGCTTTAAAAAATCTCAGTGCCCAAGTTGCACCCCAGACCATTACATCAGAAGGGGGGCAGTATTTTTAAAAAGCTCCCCAGGGGATTCTTATGAGCGGCCCAGGTTGAAAACCCCTGGCCCAGAATCAGAGCTGTGGGCATTCCAGCCACATGGACGCCTGAGCCACACCCTCCCAGGTTCAGCCTCCTCACCTGCAAAAACCAGACACCATCAGAGCCCTCTTAGGCCGGAAGGCAGCTTAGAAGGGAGAGCATGTGAGAAAGCACGGGGTACCTAGTAGGTGCTCATTAAATGCTTGTTAAAATAATAATGGCTCCCAATCATGGAGCACACACTCAGTGCCAGGTATTTTGCATGCATTTACATAAGCTTTTTTCTGGACCTGGATGATTCCTGGGTTGGCACGTCTTTTCCCAGGGGGAGGGTTGCCTTTGTCCTGGTTTTGGACAGGCGGGTATGTCTGGAGGCCCTGGAGGAGGAGGACCCTGGCTGGCTCTCGTTTGGACACATCTTAGGTAACCTTCGGCAAACAGTGACTCAGCTGTAGCCGAGTCCCTTCCCCAGCCAGGCCTGTCTTCCTCAAGTTTCTTCCTGCAACATGTCAGGGCCCATGAGGATGTAGCAAGCGCCTCTGTCTGTTTTCCTTGGGGGCCCTTGGGAGGGATGGGGGTGAAGGACAGCGGGTCTCTCCTTTGCCTTCCCATCCTCAGACACTTACTTTACCTGAGCACCCACCTGCCTCCTGTATGCTGTAGCTCAGGGAGGCTAAGTACCAGCCCGAGCTCACCCAGGATTCAGACTCCCAGTTCTTGGTCTCCAAAGCCATATCTTGCTGGCAGCCTCTAGTTCCACCTGGGGAACAAAAGAATGATGCTCCGATCCCCAGCCTGGCTGACACCACTCAGTCCCTGGTCCTTGGCCTCACTCTCCTTTTTCTCCTTCCCTCCCCTCAGTCCTGGAGCACCTCAGACTGGGGGTGGCGGCTGATGGCATTGCTTCCGGGCTTGCAGGGGAGGGCCAGGAGGAATTCAGGGCATCGTTTGAATGCAGAGCCTGCATCCGGAGTCAGTGGCCCCAGGACTTAGCTAAAACAATGGCCATACTGGCAGCACCCTCTCCAGAGCCCTGTCCAGGAGGCCTGCTGTCGACCACCCCTCCTCCTGTTGCCGACACACCCTGAGAGTGTCTGCGGGTCTCTGGGACTAGAGGGGGGCCTGACACCAGTCCCGGCTCTCCTACTGACTTGCTGTGTGACCTCAGGCAAGTCACACCCCGTCTCTGGTCTCAGTTTTTTCAACTGTAAGTTGAGTCCCAATGAGATGGGACTCAGTGATCTCTCAGGTTGCTCCTAGCTTGAATCAACGGACTCTCTTGAAACAAAAAGGAGATTTCAAACGTTTAGAAACCAAGTTCATCTGGGGAAGCCTCCCCTTCCCAAACAGGGAGGTCGGTGCCTGCACCAGACCTGAGATCAACTCACATTCTGCCTCTCTGAGCCTTGGTTTCTTCACCTGTAAATGGAATAATAATCATTGCAACATGTTGCCATAGTTAGGTGAGTTCACTAATCCGCAAAAAGCCTCTGAACGGCGCCTGGCGCATGGGAAGCGCTTCCTGGGAGCGGTAATGACCACTGGGAATGGTTTCTCTGCATTCCAGAGCCCTCCTCTGTAAAGTGCGGATAACAGTGCCTACCTGGTGGGGATATTGCCAGGATTAAATGAGATAATAAGTGCCTGGACCTCGGTGCCTGGCCCCTGGTCCCAGTTACTGTAAACTGAATTACGTGTACGGGCGCAGCTGAGTCTTTCTCCCATCTCCAAGCCCCATAATGGGAGCAGGGGCGGTAGGAGCTGGGAAGTGGGGGGACGGAGGGGATGTAGCCCTGCTCAGGGTGCCAGAGACACTCCGTCCCACATGTCCTGAGTGCCCAGGCCCCGGGGACCCGCTGTGCTCCACCACCCTCTTAGCCCACGTGGGGCCGTGGTCACGCCCGCCGCGCCCTCAGCGCAGCCCCAGCCCGGGCCTCTTTCTGCAGCCAGCTCCCCGACTCCGCCCTCTTGCTTCCCCTTGGGCCAGAGCTCTCAAATTCTAATTTATGAAACCTGTCCACTCAGAGCCCAGATCTGCAGTCCCCCGCGGGCGTCCGTCAATCCGTCGGTCTGTCCGTCCGTCACACGTCATTGCTGGTCTGGCTCCAGCGACTGAAGAGTGGGTGCCCAGCAGCCCGTGTGGGCTGCAGACTGTACAGATGACCGCCCATGCCTGTGTGACACCATCCACCTGGCTCCTGGTCCCATCAGGCTCCACTTAAAGGGATGTACCCTTAAATGTGGAGGGCGAAGGCAGAGCCGGGGATGCTTTCAGAAATGGAAATGGGACCCATTTGTTTATAATTTACTCTCTGACACTTAACGGGAACCCGATGGGACCAATAAAGGCCCTGCCCTCACCCAACTCCCACCTCAAAAGTGCTGGAGCCGGTCCAGTTCTCTGGAGGCAAAAGTATCTCAAAGTGGAGCGAACGGCTTTGCTCCCCCCGCCCCGCCCCTCCCCCTGCCTGCCCGCCTGCCTGCTCTCTCAACTTTTGAAAGACTCTTCACTGTTCCCAAGATCACTGGGGCTGCCAGCCTTTCCAAGCTGTGGGGCAGGATGGCAGGGGGCCTTGCTTTCGAGGTAGAGGAGGGCCCAGGAGGGGTTTGGGAATGGACTATAGCATATTCTGGGCACAAGATAGGCCAAGAGAGGGGGCCAGTGATGGAGGAGAATCCAGTTTTCAATTTTCCTCAAGAGAAAAACGAGTGCATGAGAGACAGAATAATTTTCCAGTGTGCAGGCCCTAAGTAAAACCTCCTTGAGACATTGTGAGTTATTAAAGAGGAGGAAAGAAAAGAAATTGTAAAATCAGTTTGCCTTCAGCAGAACGGTACAATGCACTCTTATTTCCAGGGGAATCTAATTAGAGGGCAGGCGGCCCAGCCTGTGGGGGGAATGAAAGCTGGAGGCTGGGTCTGGGAGGCCCCATGGGCTGTGTGGGAGGAGGGCTGCGAGGGTAAAAGTTGGGGTTTGGGGGATGCATTTCCCTTCCCAGCATCACGGGAGGCTCGGCTTGCTTGGATTCGAATCTTGCATCTTGGCTCTGACGTATGTCTTTGAGTTAGAGGCTTGATATGATCATCTGTTTCTTCATTTAAAAATGGGAATGAAAGGGCTTCCCTGGTGGTCCAGTGGTTAAAACTCTGCGTTTCCACTGCAGAGGTCACGCGTTCGATCCCTGGTCAGCGAACAGGGATCCCGCATGCTGCATGGTGCGGTTAAAAAAAAAAAGGGAATGATAAAATTCATTATTGCTGTAGTTGTCAGGATGAAATGAGGGAATGTATGATCTGAGCTGGACCCACACTGGGCCCTCTGGGTTTGTATATTTCTGTCCTTCCTCATCCACTACCTTACCCGTCTCCACGCCTCCGTCACTGACACCTTCCGAATCTCCAGGCACCTCGATCATCCCCTTGACTTTCAGAATCTCACTCCACCATCTCCCTCTCTTTCACCACTGACCCTCTGAATCTAGCCTCCAGGTCCCCTAGACTCCCGGTATCACACGTCTAGCTCAGCCTCTGAGGTCGCCAAGCCATCCCCCCCCCCCCCCCGCTCCTTCACCTCCTCCCTCGACCTCTTGCAGGATACTTCAGATTCTTTTAGTGTAAGATCAACTTTTTTGTTCAGAAATATATAACAGAAAGTTAAAGTCCCGTGAGCTGTAAGCACGCGTGCACACACCCAGCGGGACCACGGCTAATAGTAGATGTGGGTCCTTCCACGTGTATTTCACAACGCACAGGATCCAGACCTTCCCATGATGTTCATCCACTTATCGAGGGCTGCATCCCTTCCCCACCAATGCCACCCCATGCCAGAGAGCACTGGTCTTTTCAGCAGCCCTATCAGGGTGATTTGGGGCAAGCACAGTATGGCACTGCAAGGAGAGGGGAAGGAAGCAGAGGACTGTAGAGAAAGGGGCATTGGATTGTGAACATTCTCTAGCTTCCAAGGCCTTGTCACTGCCCTCACTTAGTGAAAGGCAGATGGAGGGGCAACGGGGTCTGACCATAGGTTCAGACTCCTGATGGACCTGGGTTCAAGTCCTGATACAGCCACATAGAGCTGTGTGACCTTGGATAAGTCATTGCCCCTCCTCTGAGTCTCATTCTTACAACCAGTTCAATATCAGTGCCTGCCAGCTCTGAGTGTTGTGGGATGAGGCCAGTTATGCGTGCCAGGCGTAGCACCTGGCACCAGTAAGAGCATCGCAAATGCCTATTATCACTGTTTTATCCCCGTGGAGTTTTATCCCCACTTGTTCCCCAGAACTGGGAAGTCCAGTCCCTCACCATCTCGAAGCATGATTTTGCCCTCTGAGAACCACTGTGTTTTCAGATTCCACCCCCTCCCTGCTGGTTTAACGTAACTAACCTATAGCTGGCCACATTTGGGGAAAATAACATTATTTATTCTATCAAGATTCAGCAAACTGGGCCCAGAGCAATAATTGCCCCAGGGTGCGAGTGAAAGGTTTTATTTTTATTGATCAAAAAAAATTTTTTTAATCAAAAACACATCAAACTAGAAAAGGCGTAAGCAGCAGGATCAAATTGGATTTTAACTCCTTTAAAAACGGGCTCCTCCAACAGCCCACTTGCAAAGATGTCTGATGCTTTGCAGGGAGGTGCTTGCAGTCCGGGGTGCCTGAGGGGTTCCGCGGCCGCGGAGGCTGTTTTGCCACCATCCTTCAGACACCGCATTAGCATTTGGGCCGCCTCTGAGTGGACCAAACATCTGGATGTGGATGAGGGGATTCAGTGGAGTACCTGTGTGTTGCTTTACAGAGCGTCAATCCTCCAGACCTCTTGGAACCGTTCAGCTGGCTAGCTGGGGCTTTCAGCCTGGTGCCAGGTGTCTGGCGATGCATAAATACATTTCTAATGAGATCATTGTGCAGGATGAGTCTTCTTGCCAATAAGCACGTTGGCCTGAAGAGCAAACCTTCGTCAGCATCTGTCGGAACGTTGCAAGTTATTGCCGAGCTCTCAGCATGTGGGGGCGGGGGGCAGTGCATTCATTCCATAAATGTGCATTTATTCACTCATTCATTCATTCATTCAGCAAATCTGTGTTGAGCTCTTCCCATGGGCCAGGCCCTCTTCTGGGCAGTGGGAATAAAGCAGTAAACAGAACAGATAAAGGTCCTCGTTCTTCTGGAGCGGAAACATCACCTCTTCAAATAACTCAAGCTGGGAGGCTGGAAGATGGGTCAGGGAGGAGGCATGTGTCAGGCGTGGTCCCTGACTTCAGCCTTTTGAAGTCACTGTTTTGATGCTGTGGCAGCTCTTTCCCCTGTTAATACCAGTGCACATCTGATTGCTGATGGTGGAGGGAAAGATGGTGGGAGAAGGAAGAGGGCTTAGGACAGAAGCCAGGGTAGATAGGAGTGGAAAGAGGTGGGTCCAGAGACTGGGGCAGGGCAGGGACAGGCTGGGCCCTGGTCAGGGTTCCAGACACCCAGGTGGTCTGTCCTGAGTCTGATGACCCAGCCACCGTGGCAAGCTGCAGGAGCAAGAACCGCAGAGAAGAAAGTTCACCTGCCAAACTGGCCCCCCGCTGGGTCCCCCTGGGTGAGTGTCTTCTCCCCCATCATTGTGAAAAAGATCTAGGGTTTTGGTGCGGTGAAGGGCTGTGGGCTTGGCACTTTCAGCCGCTCTACCTCCGTTCTGATAATAGCAAGAAAAGTATACTTTTCCCTTTCCCTGGAGCAGCGTGGTTTTTGTTTGTTAGCTGTTGCTACTTTTCTTTGAATTTCTATGGAACAGTGGTTCTCAAAGTGTGGCCCCCAGCAGCGGAGGCGGTATCACTGGGGTACTTGTTGGAAATGCAACTTCTTAGGCTCCACCTACTGAATCAGAAACTTCCCCCCGGGGGAGGGGCCCAGCAATCTGTGTTTCCACAAGCCCTCCCAGGGATTCTGATGCCCTAAGAACCACTCCTGTAGGAGATGCTGGGGGGGCCGCTTGATTGACTTAAAACGCACTCGCTGGCTTTGGCCTGGAACCCACCTCAGCTGAAGGAAGGCTTTGCCACTTATCCCCTGACAGGTCTCCACCCCTTTCTGAGCGTTTACCAAAGAGCACTGGCCCTAAGAGATACTTGTGTGGATTTCATGAAAGGACACAATGCGTGTTGAGTTCCTGGCACCTAGCAGACCCTAAATAAACTGTGACCTCCCCCCACTTCTATTACTGCATCACGTGACAGAAACAAACAAAAGATGAAAGTATTTAACAGGACAAGTGCTGATCACCTTTGAAAAATCAACCCCACCAACCCCAACAGCAACAGAATCACAGCATCTTAGAATTTCAGAACCATACTATGTTAGAGCCAAAAGGGGAGAATTTAGTCCTGCCCCTCTTTTCACAGGTGAAGAAACAGAGGTTCACAGAGGCTGTGTACCTGGCCCATGTGACACAGCACACCAGAGCGTCCCTCTTCTCTCTCCACCCCCTTCCGGTCGCACAGCCTGCCTCCTTCCCCCTTCTGTCCTGGGCCTGCTCACTTATTTTGCAGGAGGAGCCCCAAATGAGCCCCTAGCTGCCTTTTACGAATATCTTTTCAAACTGGACATCTTGTCCATTTCGTCCTCTGCTCTGTCACCCATAGCTGGCTCAGAACCTACACCTATGTGTTGAGTGAATGAATTAATATCTGGGGGCAGGAGCCTGGACAGGAGGAGAGGTCATCGGGCCCTGGGAACCCCCCTGCCCTTGATGGGTGCGGTCGATGGCCTGCCGTGGACCCACCAGCATCCCAGCACTGGGACCTGGCTCCGAGCTGGTGTCTCAAGACCAAGTTTTCCAGGGCTGGGGCGTCCGCCTGACATAATACGTAACAGTAATTAAGAAATAAGCCGCCTTGCCCAGCTTCACAGCGATCATTTGGTTAAGTAACTACCATGGTCCAGTGCCTCAAAAATCACCATTAGAGTACGCTCCTTATGGCCATAAAATTTCTCGTTTTCTGCCTTTCATCAGCCTCCCCCTGCAATCTTCGCCTTGCTTTATTTATACATTCGTCCTCAAACAATGGCAATAAACTCTTTCCCAGAGTGTTGCAAATCAGAAATTTGTCCACATTTTTCCACCACCTTCCACTGTGGACCTGCTCTGCCTGGGAACAGCCCAGCCAGGCCAGCTGGAGAGGCTGGGTTGCCGTAGATTGATGGGGGCACGACAGGATGGGCTTGCTGGGGAGCGAGGGTGGGGAGCGGGCAGCAGGAGAATGCACCATGAAAGGCCGGGCTGCCCAGCGACCAGCCATAGACACAAGGGGCCCACGACTGGCTGGGGAGAGGTGAGCGGGGGCGGGGAGGGGCGGGGAGGGGAGGGGGAGGGGCGGGGGGGGGGGGGGGGAGGGGCGGGGAGGGGGGGGGGGAGGGGCAGGGAGGGGAAAAGCCTTCCCCCACCACCTTCCCCTAAGAGAGGAAGAAGGGTTGGGGACTACTGGCAAGCAGGGTTGGCCCTGGGCAGAATACGAGGGTCACGAAATCCATCCTTCTTCACCCCCACAGGAATCAGATGACCTTGGGGTGTCTTGTAGCCCACACTGCACTCCCAGCTTAGAATCCCAGTCCCTTCTGGAGCTCCTCACTAGCCCCATCCATCATCATTCTTTCATCCAGCAACAGACATTTATCCAAAGCCCTACGTATGCCAGTGACTATACTGGGTTCTTGAGTGTGAAGTAACGAATAAATCAGATACAGTCCAGGCCCCCTTCTCAGGGTCATTCTTAGAGACCCAGGAGGACGTCTGGTTTTCAGGGATGCGGAAAAGGGGGCCCAGAGAGGGGTTTAGACTTGCCAAAGTCACACAGCAAGTTGGAGACAAAGTCAGGAACAAACTTCAGGGTTCCAGTCTGGAATCCCCTAGTCTTTCCAAGCAGCCCACAGGCTCCCTGGAGACCCTCCTCTGGGCAAGGTAATGGTCCCCTCCTCTGGCCGGGGTGCCAGCTGCCTGTAGAAGTCCTGGGGGTGTCACGTCTGCAGTGACTATCTGTATTTTAATCTGGAGTTCCCGGAGGCAGCAATAGGTGGAGAAGTAACTCACGTTGAAGGCTTTGGTGTTGGTCTACAAGAGAGGG
This sequence comes from Monodon monoceros, assembly GCF_005190385.1. Lineage (NCBI taxonomy): Eukaryota > Metazoa > Chordata > Mammalia > Artiodactyla > Monodontidae > Monodon > Monodon monoceros. The sequence continues at coordinate 166,933,263 of NW_021703774.1, read as the reverse complement.
GAAGTCTGTTCTGTTAGGTGGGCTTCCCAGGTAAAGCTTTCTGCTCCAGAGGAGGAAGGCTGGACTCCATTAAGCGACATTAAGGGTCTGACTTGTTTTTCCAGTAATCCTGCTTCACTTCAAACCCATGCTCACAGCACTGCCCACCTGTATGAGTGGTTCTCTTCGAAGGCGGTGGGGTTCTGAGAAATGCACTTGTTTCAGTGGCGGTGGACGGTAACTGCTGTGGCTTTTGTCCGTGTGGGTCTGTGGGGCACCCAGTAAGGTGCACCTTGATATGCAATGTGATGTTAGGTTTCAGAGTTTTCTGGGAGGCCCATTTAAAGAAAGATGGAGGTGGGGCTGGATGGAAGTTGGATGGCTATAAATGGCTCCCGAGGGAAAAGGAATCAGCCCAGAGTCCCGAGAGAGAACCTGTGACTTTGAGGAAGCTTGAGTCATTTCTCCTTGTTGTGTTTGGGAGGGCAAGGTCCATGGTTTCTTCGTTTAACTGACAGCTACAGTTTCCATGGGAGACTGTTATTAAGAACATTCTAGAATGATAGGAGCTCAGAACTATGCCCAGTCACCCCACCCTGGGGTAATGCCCAGTTATAACAGAAGAAATATAGTTTCCAACTTTAAGAAGCTGCCAGTCTTATTGTGAAGGTGAAGCCTCTACTCTGGAGCGTCCCCAACTTGATGGGGGAGACCTCGTTCCCATCCTCGAGAAGTTCAAATAAACCTTTTGCGAACTGGATGATAAGATAAACAGAACACAGGCCTTAAAACACTGGGACTTCCCTGGTGGTCCAGTGGTTAAGACTACACGTTTCCAATTCAGGGGGCACGGGTTCGATCCCTGGTTGGGGAACTAAGATCCCGCATGCCGTGAGGTGTGGCGAAAAACTAAAAACAAACAAACAAAAAACCCCACAAACTTAATTGTCAGCCCCCAGCAGGAGGCGAGGTCATGTGCTGAGAGGGTGGCATGGGGGGCAAATACCACAGGGATTCCAGGAGAGTGCTCAGGGTGTGGCAGTCATGGAGGGCTTCCTGGACTAGGTGGACTTCAAGTCCAGACTTGAAGGATGGGGGAAGTGGGACAGTAGGAACTAGTGTGAGGGCACCATCCCAGGCCACTGCAGGGTACAAAGGTCTGGCACTGACCTTCAGGGGAGGAACATTTGGGGCAGGGCAGGGAGGACCCTGAATGCCAGGCTCACAGGGGTCACCTTGATGGTGAAGACAGGGACTCAGGGGCAAGCTGCCCGGGTTTAATTGTCAGTCTGCCACTAAGTCCCTCTGAGCCTCAGTTTCCTTATCTGTAACATGGGGCTCATAGTAACACTCACCTCTTAGAGTTATCATGGGACCGACCACGTGACTTACCACGAGAAAGGCACATAGCTCAAAACACATCAGCAGCTCTTTTAATGTTTATTCTCCTGTGGCCTTCCTGCCTGGTTGTGCTGTAGGAGACTTTGTGTGGTCACAGAGCCCAGTCTTCAGGGTTCAGTGAGCCCCAGGTTTAAGCCCTTCCTCAGAGCTGAGCCTGGAGGCAGGAGGGTTGATGGATGGAGCCGGGGTCCTGAAACCATTTTCCATCCCACCTTCTGTGACGACTTTCCAGTGGCTGCAGCCTTCCAGGCTCCAGCTTTGAGGAGGGGGAGTGGAGGTCGGGAGGTGGAGGAAGGAGGGTCTGGGCAGGCTTGACCTCCCAGGCATGGGGTCCTTTCACAGTGGCTTTGTGGGGCTCTGACGGGTGGCCAGGCTGCCTCTTCCTTGCCGCCACGCAGGGCGGCTTCGTCTGGCCACTGGGGCCCCAGGTGCTGCCATTTCTCCTTCACTGATTTGGAGGCCTCACCCCAGGCCTCTCCCAGCCCAGCTTTCTGAGTGCCTGCCTTGGTCCCTTCATGCCTGCCAGCATTAGTGCCCCAGCTGGATGGCTTACTTGAGACCCTTGCACCTCTCCTCTCCATGGGCACCACTTGCTCCTGGGATGGCTCCCCCTGGGGATGGGATGCGGGGTCCGTGGATGTAGCTGGGGTTGTGCAAAGCCTCCACCGTAGGAGAATAAGGAAGGAATGACCAAGGGGTATTCATTCATTTGTTCATGCATGCACGCATGCCTGCATTCCTTGCCTTCGAGTTTTGTGCCAGGCAAATATCTTGCTCCAGAGGTAGAGGAAGTTCTCATTGTACTCGGGCATCAGTCGTAATAGCAATAATAATAACAACTAACATATGTTGAGCACTTACTGTATACACGGAAGTGTTGTAAGCCTTGTCTTGCAGTAGTTCATTTAATTTTCATGTGTGACGACTCTGTGAGGTCAGCGCTATGTGATTTTCCTCCTTTTACAGATGAGGAAATTGTGGCCCAGAGGAGCGAAGTAACTTTCCTGAGTGAGTAGGGCAGCAGGCTGTGATCATTGCATCAGAGGCTCCCCTTGGTGATTTCTCGAGGTTTCCATCTGGGCAGCTACACCAACAGCCTGAGGGGCAGGCGGTTGGCAGTTCTTACTTCCCGTGGGTGGATGGGGAAATGGAGATGCCACGAGGACGAGTGACACGTTCAGGGTCACACAACAGGTCGGGGACTGAGCCCAGAGTGCCGGTTCCCCGCCTGCCAGGCTTCTGCCTGAATGAGAAGAGAGACGGGGTCTGCTCCGCCAGGGCTGGGGGGGGGGGCCCATCACCCCCACTCTTGGAGCTCAGCCTCCGGGCATAGTTTTCTCTCTTCCTTTCCTCCTTGACTCCCATCACTACCCCCATTTTAGAAAGGATGAGAATGAGGCTTGGAATTCAGTCACACATTCGGCATCTGTAGCAGTAGGGGGCAGAGCCAGAATTCACACTCAGGTGCTTCTGATCCCACAGCTTCTGTTCTGCCCACCTCTTCCCAGTGTCTGCCGGTGACAGGCTCGGCCACGCTCTGTGAGGCGGAGCCCCGTTGGCAAACCCCCTTTCGGGAGCTGACTCTGCTGTCTACCCAGCACTAATCACCACTCTTCAGCTTCAACCTCTTGCCCTAAGCAGGCGAACATTTGTTTTGAACTCTGTCCCCAGGAAGTCTCCCCTGACTGAGTGCTGGCTCAGACAGTTCCAGCCCTCTACCAACCCACTCTTCTCCCCCACACGTGACTTGGGCTTGGTTCACAGTTTGGTGCAGACAGAGCTCTGGATCCATCATGAGAAAACATGGCTCTGAATTCTGGAGATGCAACTACACAGTACCATTTCAAACAGTACTACTTCCTTCTTCCTAGATATGCCCCTTCCTGGCAGGAATGTATAAAGAGTGCCCTCTAGTGCCTGAGGACAGGACCATACTGTGAGCATAGAAGCCACAATCAGAGAATACCCCATGTGGGCCTCGTATTTTGTAATGCAAATCAGCTACCAAAGGTTCAGAGTTTTTAAAAAAGGCAGCCTGCTGGGGTTTGATGGGGACTTCCGGGAGAAGGAAAAGTTTTCTCACGTTTAGGTTATGAACAAAGTGAGAGTTCCACCCAGTCGTCCTGAAGACACTCTCCTCCCTTCCCTCTCCTCCTGGAGTTGGCAGAGTGAAGTTGGGTCTCCGTCAGTCGCTGAGAAATAGCATAGGATTTGGAGTCAGACAGAACCTATTTGGACCCCTACCTCACCAATGCCTCCCGACCCCTCGGGAGGCCTCTTGGAGAGCAGGACTGAAATGAATCCACGGGGACAGTTTGGCTGAGTTCCAGCCGTGAGGGCACAGAGGTGGGCACCCCAGACCCAGATGGAGAGGGTGCCGTCCTCCAGAAGGCTTCCTGGAGGAGTGGTCCCAAACTGAGTGGGAAAATGATGAGGCTTGATGGAAGCTCACACTTGCTGAGCACGCGCTTGTCCCTGGCACTCTTTCCTGGCCTTAATATACTCACTCATTTACTCATTCCTTCCGTTATTCAACAAATATTTGGGTGTCCACTTTATGCCAAGCACTGGAGATTCAGCAGTGAACAAAACAGACAAAAACGCCCAGCTGCTTGGTGCTTGCGCTCTAGTGAGGGCCAGGATGATGCGGGGAGGGGGGTGGGGACGGGCAATAAAATGGAATATTTAGCATATCTGACTGTGCTATGTGCTGCGGAAAAACTGCAAAGCAAGGAAAGTGGTTCTTGGGGGGAGGGGATTCCCATCATTATCCATATTTTAAACGTGTGGAATCTACAGAATCCAAGCAAACTGTGTTGGGAGCCTATGCTTTTTTTTTTTTTTTTCTTTTTTGGTCGCGCCGCTGGGCTTGCAGGATCTTAGTTCCAGGACCAGGATCAAACCGCGCCCGCCGCAGTGGAAGCACAGAGTCTTAACCACTGGACTGCCAGGGAAGTCCCAGCAGTGCTTTTCAATGCCCTGCTCCAGCCAGCAGCAAACTGCAGGCCAAGAGGGGAATGGGAAGGGTGTTCCAGGCGGAGGGCACAGCCTGTGCAAAGGCCCACTATTGCTGGGGCCGGAGACAACTGCTGGAGTCCAGGGAGAGACGGACAGGTTCTGGGGCAGGGCCAGGGTGGAGTGGCGGGGTGGGTTCGCAGCTAAGCGGGATGCTGAATCACCCACTTCTGGTGCTGGGCTGACTGCCTGTGAGGCTTGATGGGAGAGCAAAGGGGTTATTAAGGACTCCTAAGGTCTGTGACCTGGATGCCTGGGTGCTGGTGCTGAGAAGGGTACCCAAGAAGTTTGGGCAGAGAAGGTGAGTGGGAGGGGTCGCTTCCAGGGAGGTGTAACTAGGGGTCTGATTCCCTCCTCTCCATGCACCCACTTCACCAGGCCTTGTGTGCTGTCTGGTCCAGCTCCCGCCGGCCCTACTGAGCTGCACGAACCCCACGCTGGTTACAGCTGAGCAGTTCCTGTAGAGGGGCTGGGAGGGCACCCGCCACGGCCCGGGGCCCCCAGCTGAGCTGTAAATGACTTTTCCATTTTCCAAGACCTGCGCCCAGGCCTGTTTGGTATTCAGGGACACCCAGCCCACACTCGCTGGCTCTCGGCTCTGCCCGAATTACTTGATTAAAACGCATATCAACTATTATGTGATTCATTTCTCTGCTGCGGCTGTGAGCTGGCCTATGTTAAACTGTAATAAAGGCTGGGCTGGGAGGCTGCGGGGACGGGGGAGCTCAGGAGCGGGGTGGGAGGGCGTCTCTGAGTTGGGGGGGCTGAGATAAGGACCCCAAACCTCAGGGCCAACTGCTGGCTTCCACGGATCTTCGATGACAAGGACTTGGTTTGGAGATGGCTCAGCTCCCTCCCGCCTTCTGAGGGAGAGGTGGGTAGGTCCAGAAATTGTCACCATCTCATTTCCATGCTTTTCTTTGGCAAAAGGGAGAACAGAGAAAGTTTGGGAGGGTGGGATGGAGAAGAAGCCACCTGGGTTTTCATGATCAGAAATGGAATTCTCCATCACCTGGGAATTATAGCGAAGTTGGCTTTCACTGGGCTGGGAGTCCCAAGCCCTGCGTTTTCTTCCCGGCCTCACTGGCCTGAGACTTCACCGACCGTCTGTCAAATGGGGCTAATCCTGCCTGCTTGACACTCCATTGGGAGAGATTAGTGTCGGAACTATGAAAGGGCCTGTAAACTGTAGAGTGCATGCACAAGTATAGGCTCGTGACTACTGCAGTGTGTCAGAGTTTGAAAGGAACTTTCTGAGCATTCTGCCAAGCTCTATTCATTTAAGGAGGCTTTATTAGGCCCCTGCTGTGTGCCAGGCACAGTCTCTGCTGGACTCAGGGATCTCCCTGTCCAGTGGGACCAAGAGACCAGAAACAGGCCAGTTTGATGTCTCCCGATGAGCTCTGAGAGCTCCGAGGATGAGAAGTGAAACCAGCCTGGCCTGGATGGACCCAGGACTCCCACCAGCTGGGTTCTGCAGCGTGAACAGGAGTGCACCGATGAAAGGGTGAGGCATTCCGAGCAGAGGAGGCTGGAGTTCAAAGGCAGGGAGGTGTGAGACAGCCCAGCTGGGTCATTTAGGACTCTGAGAGCTGGACAGGGAGTGGTGGGGTGAGTCTGGACATGTGGGCAGGGCCAATGATGGTGGGGCCTCGCTGGTGTAACTGAGGCCCCCCATGTCAGTGGCTGTGAAATTCAGCACGCTTCAAAGGAGGGGGCAGAGGCTGGGGCAGAGAACAGGAGAGTTACCCCCCAGCGATTTTCTCTCCACTTCCATCAACCTGGCCTGAGCTGGACTCTGACCTGAGCAGACCTGCTCCCGTCCACCCTAAAGCTTTGACAAGCCAGACAGCTCTTGTCACCCGCTCATCCCTTATTCTATCCTCAGGCTGCTCTCAAATCACGGAGCTGTCTTCCTCGTTTATGCCTGTCCTGGCCCCAGTTCATCTGGGAGTAGTGTTTCCTCCATCAGACTGGGAAATTCCTATCACAGGGGTGAGGCCTCCTCCATCAGATTGGAAGCTTCCTAAGCCAGAGACTGTTTTTCCCCCATAAGATCGGGAGGGCCCCAAGGGAGGGGCTGTTTCTTCCTTGCTCTGTAGTGGACTCCTCACATCCCTAAGCAAGACAGGATCTGGGAACCCAGAGAGAGGGTCCCTCATCGTATTCCTCTCCTGGGGCTATCCAGACCAGCTCCAGGCTCTGTCCCACCCCCACTGGGACCTTTCTATCCAGAGCTGCTTCAGAGCAGGAAGGCAGGGGTTGCAGATGGCCAGGAGGCTGCTCCCCCACTGGTCACCCCAAATCCAGCCTCTGTTTAATGGATGTGAGCCCATGTCCCCCTCCCTATGTGTCCCCCACCCTGTGCCAGCTGTCCAGGCTTCACCAAGAGGCAACCAGCTTCCAATGCATGGAGGACTCAGCCCCAGCCAGCAGGGCCCCTCTGTGGCCAAGTCCACCTAATCCTATTAATTTAACTCAGAGGCTAAAGGGTTCCCAGGGGTGGGGAGGGGGAGAGGCAGCACAGGGGAAACCAAAGTGAAGGTGATGTGGTGGCATCAGGGCTCTTCGTGTCCCTTCTCCCAGTCCAGTGGGACCAAGAGACCCATAAACAGGCAAGTTTGATGTCTCCTGATGAGCTTTGAGAGCTCCAAGGATGAGCAGTGAAACCAGCCTGGCCTGGATGGGCCAGGAAGGCTTCCTGGGGGAGGACGCCCACCATCTGGGTTCTGCTGGATGAGTAGGAGTGCGTTGATGCTCCTTTTTTCTGTTATTATCATCATTATCCTCATCAATAATAATAATAATCCTTCATGTGCCCTTTACATGTTCCAAATTACTCCCATAGTCTTCATTTCATTCTGTTCTCAGAGCAGTCCGGTGAGGCATGCAGGGATGTATCATTATCCTCATTTTTACCTCCGAGACAGTGGAGGTCCAGGGAGAGGATGCAACTTGTCCAAGGCCACACAGCAAGGGAGGAGACAGAGCTCAGAATCCAGGTGTCAGGCCTCCCAGAAAAGGACTCTTGACTAGACCAGAGCTGCCCCAGAGGGCCCCCGAAACTCCCTCTCAACCTGTCCTTCTGCCCCATCCCTCTCCAGGAATGCGCATGGGCTTAATGGCTATGTGGCCGCTCTCAAGTTACTGAACCTTTCTGAACTTTGTTTCCCTATTTGTAAAAGAACCAATAGTGCCAGCTTCATAGACCTGCCATGAGGATGGCACACCAGAGTGGCTCCAACCTAGCATGGGGGTTCTCTTCCCCTGGGATGGGCCAGGATGGAGGCGGGAGATCTTTTCCAGGGACCTGCAGTCACAGACTGTAGTAGTCCAGCTCTCTTGAGATCTCTGTGGATCTCCCAGCTACTGGGACACGGCCCTGCTCTCCCCACTCAGCACCCAGAAGGTTGTTATGGCAACCACCATCATCCTAGTGGATCATTCCAGATATTTTCAATCAACAGAGACTTGTGGGCCCTGCTCTACCTTTTCTAGTCTGGGTTGCCATCTGGGTGTCTCTCTGGGCTCGAGGAGATCCCAGATCTGTGCTCAATAAGGGGCAGGAGGGACAGGGAGATGAGGAAGAAATAAACACAGAATTCCATGAGGCACCTAGAAAGCCAGAAGTACTTTGGATGGCAAGAGCATCCAATGCACATGGGGCCTGAGTGGGCACTGAGGCTGGGCAAGGTCTAGTAACAGAAGCACCTTGAACTTATCTCCAGGCAGTCATTTGCTAACTGCACTCATGATTTTGGTTACAGTCCTACAGCCTATTCTACTATTTCCTTAATATTTTACTTGGTGCAAAAGTATCTTTAAAAACTGAATTCAGGGGCTTCCCTGGTGGCGCAGTGGTTGAGAGTCCGCCTGCCGATGCAGGGGACGCGGGTTCGTGCCCCGGTCCAGGAGGATCCCACGTGTCGCAGAGCGGCTGGGCCCGTGAGCCATGGCCGCTGAGCCTGAGCGTCCGGAGCCTGTGCTCTGCAATGGGAGAGGCCCGCGTACCGCAAAAAAAAAAAAAACAAAAAACTGAATTCAAGGAAACGAATTCTCTTGTAAATGAAATATGCCTGTCACGTCCTATAAACAGGTGGGAACCATAAAAACAAATATCCTAAAAACAAACGATGTCATTAAATTCTACGTAGAGACTAGTGCATGCAGAAAGATCTTGAGGCCCGTCCTCTCCTTGCTAAAAAGAGAGACCAGCGGTGCTAAAGACATGCTGTCCTGTGGGGTAGCCACCAGCCCCGTGCAGCTAAGTAAATTTGAAGGAAAATGAAATAAAATGAAAAACTCGGATCTTCAGTTGCACTAGACACATTTCAAGTGCTCGGTACTACACGTGGCTGATACTACCGTATTGAACTGCACAGACCTAGAACATTTCCATCATCACAGAAAGTTCTATTGGACGGCACTGCTCTAAACTGAACTGAGACTTAAGCAGGCTGGGGGTTCTCCCAGGACAGGGCTGTGCCTTCTCCATCAGGCTGGGGCTCTCCATCTCCTCCCCGATCTGACCTCACAGCTCTGAGTACGATCTCTGCCCATGGGTTTTGCCCCCAACAGCCCTGTCCCCCATCTCAGCTCCTGTCCGAGCCCAAGGGTCCCCACTGGAGGACAGAGCCCGGTGTCCCATTCCTCATCTACAGGCTGGCCTCCCTTGCTGCCTGCCAGTCTCAGCTCTCTCCTTCTGAGGCCCCAAGGGCTCTCTCCTTGTCAACGTCAGAAAATCGAAGTTATGCAGTGAGTTTCAGGAAGTGAATCCTTGGGATTACTTGTATTTGGCTCTGAGCCCCAGACGTGCTGGGGAAAGCACCCCAGCATGCCAGCTGTGACCGTTCCGGCCTCCTCTTAGTGACAGGGAGCTGGGCAGCTGGGAAAGGGCAGGGGGGTGGCTGGATCCGACCCCAGGTCTCTGCCTTTAGGGGTGAGGCAGGCAGCCATGAAGGCAGGTCTCCTTGCCATTGGTTCCCTTGTTGTGTGGCGTCACAATCAGCAGCCAATGAAAAGCAGGGATGACCTCCCGATGGCCGTGTTAGCGGGATGGGGGAAAGGGGGCCTGGGGCAGAGGAGCATCGCCTCTGGGGGATGCAGCATCATGGGGATGCAGCCCCATGATGGCATCACGCAACTTGCCCTTTGACACACCAGGCCTTTGCACATGCTCTTCCCCCCGCTTGGAATGCCTTTCCCTTCACCTCCACTTGACATCTAAGAGGTTGCATTAGGTGTTGTGTTTTTTTCAGGGATGGGGGACAGTTTTCCCTTGTGGGAGGAGCCTAGACCTATCTGTATAACCAACATTTGAAGCCACTGGGTAAGAACAGGATGGGGGACAGGAGAGCAGGGTCTGAGTGTGGGTGTGGACACTTGCTGAGGGACTTTGGGTGTGTGACGTTACTTCTCTGTGACTCAGCTTCTCCCATCTGTAGTGTGAGCACATGATCTCTGAGGCTCTTCCAGCCTGACTCAGGTGAGCTTCCAGAACACAGCTTACGTAGTCTGCGCATGACACATAGCAGGTGCTCTGTCAATGCTCTGGGGAATGAATGAATGACAAAACCTAGATGTACTTCCAGAAATACCAAAGATGGAGATGGAAAGGGAGGGGAGAGAGAAATGAAACAAGAAAAGGGAGAAAGCAGGAGTGGGGAGGAGGAAGACCATCTCTGCCGCTTTCTCTTCTCCCTTCCTTGGTTTCCTCTTCTCACCAGCCCCCTCCTCCATGCTCCTGAGGGTGCAGCCTCAGAGCCCTGGCTAGGGGGCTCCTTGCTAGCATTCCTTCTGCTGGATCAGGGATGGGCAAGAGGCCCAAGCTTGATGGGGGTGGAGAGTCAGTTCAGCCCCCAGGGTGTCTTCAGCCCTGACTGCCGAGGAGCTTGATCAAGCCCTTCTTGCAGCCTCCATCACCTGGACCTGGGACAGAAGTAAATTCCTGTCCTGACAGCCCATCCAGGGCCAGACTCCTGGGCTCTCTCTGCACAGGAAGCAAAGGCCTTCATCTACCGCTAGGCTCCAGGGTGGAAATTAATGGGAATGATGTGGTGGGAGTCATGGCTATGGCCAAGGTCATCATATGAGGTCTCCTCCAGCCTGTAAGATCACTCAGTGATCCTGGAACATCCCAGGAAGGGCCTGGGTGTGGAAGTCACGTAGTCCAAACGCTTCATACTATAAATGGGGAAACTGAGACCCAAGGAGGGAAGGTAGCCTTCCTAGGGTCACAGTTCAGGGCATCTGGGGGAGAACCAAGCCTGGAATCTAGGCTTCCTGACTGCCAGCCCTGGGCACAAGCATTTGTTCCCTTCCTCCAACCTTTCCTTTCTTCCTGCTTCTTCCTTTCGTTAGTTTTTGCAATATTTTCCAAAAATGCAATAGTGTCATTGTTTAAATGATCATCATTTAAGAAATACTAAACTATAAATAAGTTTTAAAAAGAAAACAAAAATTCTGTCACCCTGAAGGTTAACATTTGTTGGTCTTTTGAGTGTAGTGTTCTATAATGTATTATGCACGCTTTTTCCAAAAGTGGGATTGATCTCTACACACTGGTTGTAACTTTCCGCCTTCTTTTTTTTTTTTTTTGCGGTACGCGGGCCTCTCACTGTTGTGGCCTCTCCCGTTGCGGAGCACAGGCTCCGGACGCGCAGGCTCAGCGGCCATGGCTCATGGGCCCAGCCGCTCCACGGCATGTGGGATCTTCCCGGACCGGGGCACGACCCCGTGTCCCCTGCATCGGCAGGCGGACTCTCAACCACTGCGCCACCAGGGAAACCCCCTTGCCTTCTTCTTAAAGTCAGGTTTATTGAGGTGCAGTGAATATTCAGTAAAATTCTCCCCCTTTTGGAGAATATAGTTCTAGGAATTTTGACAAGTGTGTTTCATCATGAAACCATCCCCTGAGTGCTATGTCATGGACATCCTTCCGTGTCAGTAGAAATAACCTAAATGCCCAACTACAGGGGTTATTTTTTTTTAAAGGAATGGCTGGGCCATAAGGTATTTAGCCAATCCCCTAAGGTTGGGCAGAGAGGTTGCTTCCCAGCCTTCACGCTGATAAACAGTACCGGGGGGAACATCCTTCCTGTGCTCAGGAGGGATCTGAGGCTCAGTGCCAGGGTGGCCTGCAGGTTTGCACAAAGCACCCCTCCATCTCACCGGGCCCCCACCCTCTTCCTCCCTCTCACCTGGCTGTAGGCAACCGTCTGGATGAGGGCTCGGACGTGGAGTCAGAACCTGACCTCCCTCTGAAACGTAAGCAGCGCCGCAGCCGGACCACGTTCACAGCCGAGCAGCTGGAAGAGCTGGAGAAGGCCTTCGAGAGGACTCACTACCCGGACATCTACACCCGGGAGGAGCTGGCACAGAGGACCAAGCTGACTGAGGCACGAGTGCAGGTGAGGGGGCGCCTGGGGCTTTGCGCTGTGGGCATCATCCGGAGACCAGGATTGGGAAGGTGGGAGTGGCCGGGGTCAGAGGGTTAAGTGGGCACCCCCCAGGGTGGGGCTGGAGGTTCTGCAGCAAGTGATCCAGGAACCGTGTAGGCAAGTATTGCCCTGGCGCTTGGTACAGAGTAAATGGGCAGCGAATGTTGACTGATGAACTAATCCCTAGGCAGTCCCAGGGAAGCCAGGAGTGGCAGTGAGGACTTGGATTGCCGACAAGAACTTCGTGGGGGGGCGGGGAAGGGGGGAAGGAGGGATGGAGGGAGAGGAGAAAAGGGTGAGGAAGGGAGGAAGGAAGGACATTGGTTCAGTCACAAGAGAGGGAGCTCAGGGAGTAGAAGAGTCTCCAAATCTCTGAGGAGGGGAGGAAGTAATCAGGACACAAATTCCAGAAGAGACGTAGCTTCCTAAGATGGGTAATGAGTTTCCTGTCATGGGAAGCATGCAAGCCGACTGGGAGCATGTTCCTGGTGAGTTAGAAGCATGCGGGGGAGGGTGGGCAGGCCTAGAACACGCCCTCTACACCCTCAAAGTGCGTGGCTCCTAATCAGTGGGCCTAGGGGAAGGGAGGGCACGGAAAGGGCAGAGTCTGTCTGGGGTTCAAGGCCTGCAGTGGGGCGGGGGGACTTGCCTCCACTCCCCAAGCTGAGCTCTCGGATTCCACGAGGTCTACAGTTCTCTAAGTCAGAGTCTCTAGGGGCCCGTCCGGGATGGGCTCAGGCTGGGTGGGTCGGGGAGGGCGCAGAGGAGGAGAGGGGCCTGATGAACAGCTCCTGCGGGGGCCCATTCTTGGCCTGTCTTCTCTGTGAATGGGGGAGGCGGGTCTACAGAGGTCCCGCCCCCAGCTGTTCACTGGGGGCGCTTCTATCTTATCCAAGGGGGACCAGCCTTGGTTGGGCACCTACCTTATGCCAGCTGCAGTGCTGGGGGCTCCTCCCACGTGACCTGGTGGAAGCGCAGACTGCCTTCTCAGGCCGGGATGGCCACTCCCCAAGCCGCAGGCACAGAAGCTGAGGCTCAGAGAAGCGACATGGGGGGGATACAGAGCTCAGCAGAGGCTGAGCTGGGCCTGGAACTCAAGCCTGATGGATGCCAAGCCCAGGTTCTAGCCATTCAGAAGGAAGAAATGGACTCAGAGCCTGGGATTTGAAAAGCAATAAAGTTCTAGAAGCAAACTGGCATTTAAGCAATGCGGGGACCCGCGTACCTCCCTCTGCCCTCCCCACCCCCATCCTGGAGTGGGGGACCCTTGGCTGCCCCTGAGGGAGATCCTGAGGGGAAGGGGGCAGGCGGCAGCAGCCAGCTCATCTCATCCCTTCCCCTCCTCTCCGGGGTGATACCCGAGCCTGCCCCCCAGCCCCCAGCCTCCCTCCCCCGCCTCTGATCCCCCTGCAGCTGTTCTGGGCACATTCCTGGGTGCTTTCTCATTCCCACGTCTGGTGGCCACGGCTGCTTCCCACCACCTGGAAGCCTGACTGCTCCTTGTAAAATTTCTTGGCTGTCAGGGCAGTGCTTTTATTGGCCCAGGGGACTCAGAAACAGGTGTCACTCAAGGTCCAAGGATGGAGGGGGGCCTGGGAACAGGGTGGGCAGCCAGAGCTCAGGCAAACTCACAGTGAGGGGACCAAGACCGCCGTCCTCCACCTCCCCCCTCAGACTCTGAGCTCCCCCGGGGTGGGGCGGGGTCTCCTCCCTCAGGCTCTGAGCTCCCCAGGGCGGGGCGGGGTCTCCCCACAACCCTTAGCCTGAGAACTTGGCCTGATCCCAGCCGAGGAGGGATCAATACATGTTGAGTTTTTAAAAAATGAATAAAGGCGGACCCCAAAATCAAGACAGGAATAACAGAATATTTGTCCCAGAGAAGAGAAGGCTTGGAGGACACGGCTGCTCTGAGAGGCCCCTCGGAGTGGTGGGGAGACCAGGGCCGATAGGACAATGTCCTAAATCCCATATAAAGGTCTGCAGGGACAAAAACACAAGATTGGGAGCCACAGGCCGGGTTCCCATCGGTTTCTGCCTCTGATCAGCTGTGTCACCTTCAACAGGTCAGCTTCCTTTCCTGAGACTTAGTCTCCCATCTATAAATAAAGGGATCAAGCTAAATGAGCACTAAGCCTCCTTAAAGTTCTAGGATCCTAACTTATTGACTATCAGAGCTGTCTTGTGAAGTGATGAGATTCCTGTAACCGGAAGTGTTCAAGGAAAAGTGCAATGTCCAGTGGATCGGAGACCCTGGTGAGAGGGTTCCTGCTGTGGACAAGGGAGCAGGGACCTTGAAACCCTCTGAGCACTGCTTTGATTTTAGGGCTGTATACTTTTAAGGTCTTGGCGTTTGATTCTAAGAGTATGATTCGGGGATTTTGCAGTCCTATGCCATCACATTTCAATGGTGCCGGGAGACGGGATAGTGGAGTGGTTCAGAGTGGTCTCGGAGCCAGACGCCCATGTGTGAATTCCAGCTCCATCACTTACTCCCCTGGTCCTCAGTTCCCTCATCTGCAAAATGGAGATGACAAAAATAGGGTCCACTTTGTTCTGAGGATTAAATGATTGCACGTAAACACACAGACACAGAGTCAGGAAGTGCTTGGCACACAGAAGTGCCCTGAGTAGGGGCCATTATTACTAAACTCCACCTATTCTTAGTGGTTCCAATTCTGGCCACCCTTGAAACTCCAGGTTCATTCATCTGGCAGTCATATTGGGTACCTACTATGTGCCAGACACTGTTCTAAGCGCAGGGGATTCAGCAGACAAGAAATCCCTGCTGTCATGGGGCTGATGTCCAAGTAAGCAAGGAAGCAGGTAAATATATGTCAGGCGGGGTTCTATCAGTCAAGTGTGTCACCCCCTCTGCCTCCCTTCCAGCCCTCTCCCCAGCAGAGGGTCGGGAGCCTCCTTGTGAAGCCCGCAGGGCATTATATGGTGTTATATGGTACCCCCGATGGCTGGTGGAGACGCCCCATCTCAGCCCGCAGAAAGCCCAACCACCATGAAGGGTAGGAAGGGGGCGTGAGGCAGGAGGACGCATGCCTAGGGACCAATGACTCCTTTCTCTGGAAGAATCTTCATTTCTAAACAACTGGGGTCCCGAAGCCAACCTTTGCATACATCTTCCTTGCAGGTAAACAAATCTGTTTCGTCCTGAGCTCCAAGATCCCTGAGCCTGTGTGTTTCTTCTAGAAACAGAGGCTGCAGGTCTGATAGGTCCCGAGGCCACCCCAGGTGTCTCCTACAACTGCCTATGAAAACATCTCACCCTTCAGATGACCAGCACCAAGAGACCAAGGCTGTGTGCACCTCTTTACATATGGCCCCAAATCAGAACCCTGCTATTTGCCTGGGGGTGGGCTGGGCACATTCTGAACAGAATTGCATTTTGGAGGCACTAGAGGGACTGGCTAAGTAATAACTTATGCCAAACCTTTTCATTACAGTAGATGACATTTATGAGGCATTTCTATGCGCCAGGCGCGATGCTCGGCACCCTACCTACATAATCTTCATCATTCCCACTGTAATCCTAGGAGGCAGGGACGATTAGTCTCTCCATTTCGTAGGTGAGAAACCTGAGATTTCACTAAGAGAAGCAACTTCCTAAAGACACACGTAGTAAGTGACTGTCCTGGGACCCGAGCCCAGGTCTGTCCGTCGTGTTCTTTTCCTCGGTGCTACACTGAAAGAAGGGCCAGGTGAAACGTTCAACTCGGTAAACTGATGCTTCCTACAGTGTCCTGCTACCAGGGCTAGGTGTTGAGGGAAGGACCAAAAGTAAGTAATGAAATCCAGCCTCTACTTTTAAAGAACTCAACCCTGAGCAGGGATTCTGGGTGGGACACTGGGGCCACCACTGTCCCTCCTGGAGCCTCCATTTCCCCATACGTAAATAGGAAGCTTGAAGTACATACTGGCTAAGAGCCTTTCCAGCTCAGCCATCGGAGGCTTTCCAGCAGAATAAGAGTTGTAGATGCTGTTCTAAGTAAACATTTTGCCTGTGTTAACTCCTTTGAGGTCCAGAACCACCAAGAAGGTAGGTGGTTATTAGCAACAAAGAAAGTGAGGCCCAGAGGAATAACGGAGTTTGCCCATCTTAGCTAGGAGTCAGAGGCAGGATTCAAAGCCAGGCAGTTGGGCTCCAGAGTCCCTGCTCTTAACCATCATGGCACATTTTGTGAGGACGAAGGCGCCTGCTGTGGTGGGGGCAGCCCTGGGGAGACAGGACAGTGAGGAAGAAGCGAGGAGAGGAAAAAAAAGCAAAAGACGTGTCCTCTCCTCCAGGAAGTCCTCCTGGATGCTGAGAGGAGTTGGAAACCCCTCCTCAGACCTCCTTATAGCACCTTGCATGCCACCTCATCTGAGCTGACTGCACCAGAGAGCAGCTGTCGTGTGCCCAGGCCAAGGGCAGCTTGAGGGCAGGGACTGTGTCCTGCTCACCTTCTATACTTACTGTCCTGCTTGACACAGAGTAGAGTCCCAGGAACAGTTTGAGATGGGAAGGAGGGAAGTAAGGAGGGCGGGAAGGAGGAGGGAAAGGAAGGGAAAGGGCGAGAACGCTTCCAACTTGGTCGAGTCCTCTTTGAGGAACAGATGACCCATGCCGAAGAAACAGCTGCATGCAGCAAACCTAGAGCACGGTGTCCCAAACTAAAGTCTTTCTCTGACCATCTTCAGGATTTTGGCCACATTTGCATATTATCTGTATTGTCATTTACTTTTTAAAATAAAATTAGTGGGGTTTTTTTTTGCGGTCTGCGGGCCTCTCACTGTTGTGGCCTCTCCCGTTGCGGAGCACAGGCTCCGGACGCGCAGGCTCAGCGGCCATGGCTCACGGGCCCAGCCGCTTCGCGGCATGTGGGATCTTCCCGGGCCGGGGCACGAACCCGTGTCCCCTGCATCGGCAGGTGGACTCTCAACCACTGCGCCACCAGGGAAGCCCCAAATCAGTGTATTTTAAAATAAACATGCATGTCACTCTCATAAAAAGGAAGGCAACTGGAAACACTCACACAAGGGAAAACAAGACAGCATGGGAAAGTCCTGCCGGAATACATCACCTGCCAGGGCGTCCTCCCTGTGCTTTAAACAGGGAGACTGGCAAGTGTTAGGAAGGCCCGAAGGATGCTGAGTGCCAAGCTGAGACTGTCTCTTCCACACGCCCCAGGCCCAGAAGAGATGGGAGTGGTTCAGGGTTATTTATCATCTGTGTCGCTTGCCTTTGGAGATGTCTCTCCACCTCGGAGTGTAGGAGCCCCACCCTTTGGGAAATGCTAATTTAAAACAAAGCCGTTCCCCACACCCTCCGTCTGAAGCAGGGAGCAGGTAACACTGCCTCAGTCGGACTGGCAGGCATCCATCCCGCCCAGGACGCCCGTGGGGAAGCCCTCGCTGCCTTGGGGAGGTGGGGAAAAGCCAGGACCTTCATTTTATTTGGGAGCCAGTTTTTGATCTTGATTTCGCTGCCACATCTCCTTTTTCTGTGAATCCTTAACGGGTAAGAGCCAGCTGCCCTGTTCATCCAGCTTGGTAAGCTGAACACCGTTTCTCCCCTCGGAGAAAGGACAGCCGATACCAGGGGCCATAAACACCCCTCCGTCCCTGCTGAGACCGCCCTCAGGTCAGCAGACATCGTCCAGAGGTTTGGGTGTCTTAAGTGATCCATGCCAGGGGATCCGTGTCTTCACCCACCAGCGGGGGGACTCCCCCACTGAGCCTTGTGGCCAAACACCAGCAAAGGCACACCAGAGCCATCTCTGCCTTCCACTGTTCATTTGTTTGTTCGTTCATTCATTCATTCATTCAACAAGTATTCCTATAGAGCTGTGAGCCATGGGCCAGGAATTCTTGGCTTCTGCCTGTGAGGCTTAGGGCCTGAAGGGGAAACAAAGAAACAGATAAAGACAATAATTGTTTGTATGAGGCAGCTCACAGCTGGAGGCCTCCTGATAGAAGGGGATGGGGACCTGCCTGGACTTACTTTTGAGGCAGGGATTCCTCATTGGAGCAGGGGGGAGGCATTTCTGCTGAGCCCTGCAGGCCAAGGAGCCAGCCCTGGAAGAGTGTTTAGGTTGGAAGGAACATCGTGTGCAAAGTCCAGAGGTGGAGAAGCATTCTCTCACAGCAGCCCCATTTTGCATACTCATTCTTGTATTAATATTTCTCTGGCTTGTCCCAGGGAATTTGCTGCAAATCCAGACACGAAGGTTCTAGGAAGTCAGACTGATTGAAGTTTGAACCTCACATCTATTACAGACTAGCGGTGTGGCCTTGGGCAAGTGATTTGACCTCTTTGAGCCTCAGTTTCCCCTTCTGTAAATGGGACTAGAAGGGCAGGCCTCATGGGTCTATGTATGGACAGACGTACGAAGAGCTAGCACAGGTCTTGGAGGAAAGGGAGACCCAAAGATGTTAGATTGGGCTTCCCTGGTGGCGCAGTGGTTGAGAGTCCGCCTGCCGATGCAGGGGACGGGTTCGTGCCCCGGTCCGGGAAGATCCCACATGCCGCAGAGTGGCTGGGCCCGCGAGCCATGGCCGCTGAGCCTGCGCGTCCGGAGCCTGTGCTCCGCAACAGGCCACAACAGTGAGAGGCCCGCGGACCGCAAAAAAAAAAAAAAGATGTTAGGTTATCTCCCCACTGGTGCTTAATCAATCCCTGTGTCTGTGGAAGGTGGGCTTTCCTAATCAAGGGGGCCCATGCAGCGAAAGCCAAGCAGGGCCTCAGGCTCCGGACAAAGAACTAGCTTTCACATCTGAGTGTGGCAGGTGGGTCTCAATTCAGGTGGGTTCTGGATATGCGGCCTCCTCCTTGGGGGCTTCCTGGAGGAGGTGAGGAGTGAGCATGTGCATGAACAAGGGTGGTCACACATCTTTGAGGGCGGGAGCAGCTGCAGGGAAAGAGCACTGGACTGAGAGTCACTCAGACCCGGCTGTGCCTCTCCGACCCACCCTGTCACGTGGACAAGTCCCCCACTCTCTCTGGGTCTCAGTTTGCTCATCTGTAAAATGGGGATCATGATAATGACCTCCTCATTGGGCGGTCGGGAGGACAGAATGGGATTGTACCTATGAAATCACTCTGCAAACTGTTCCGAGTTGCAGGGAGGTGAGGATCTCCTCCCACGGAAGAGGATGCTGGCTGGATGGAGGGTATAGCCGTGCCTCAGCTCCCTGCCAGGAGCCAAGCTGAGGGCTCTCCATGCTCCGCTCTCCATCCCCCAGGTCTGGTTCAGTAACCGCCGTGCCCGCTGGCGTAAACAGGCAGGAGCCAACCAGCTGGCAGCATTCAACCACCTTCTGCCAGGCGGCTTCCCGCCCACCGGCATGCCCACGCTGCCCCCCTACCAGCTGCCAGACTCCACCTACCCCACCACCACCATCTCCCAAGGTGAGTGCTCAGCCCCATCCTGGCATCTCAGCCACACCTTTTCATTCCCCTCCACCCCCACCCACTCCTTCCTTCCTTAACAAAGAAAGAATAAGAGGGTGTTTGGTTTCTCTTTAATGGCTGTCTGGCTGCTTTCATGGGGACAGACTATTAAGACAAAAGAGATGGGGTCCTGCCCTTGAACTACTAGGCTGTGCATCCAGGTGGAGATAAACAAGGTCGCCTCCATGCACCTGTTCAGAACAGAGCTTCTCAAACTGTAAAGTCACATGCATCTCCTGGGTCTTATTAAAATGCAGAAGAGATGATGGTGGGCAGAGAAGAGTAACTCCCCTCCCTCCCTGGCTCCTGGCCCCCAGTCTGCCCTCCCCTTCCCACCCTCCGCCCCCAGCGCACATTAAGAATCCTGCTACTTGACTTCTGCCTCATGGAGCCCCGTGGCCTCCTCGTAAAGGACTGGCAGGCTAGAGTTCTAGAAGCTGAGGAGAGGCCTCCCTGTGATTTTTGATGAGAAGTTGAACTGTGGCCAATGGTGATGGTCCCAACTGCCGGAAGGCTACGTGGAGGGGCTGGGACAGAGAGGAAGAGCAGCCCAGCAGCTAGGAACAGAATGGCAGATCAAACTCTGACCCCCCACTCACTAGCCTTGTCACCTTGCACAAGGGCCCTGAGCCCACTGAGCCTTAGTTTCTTCATCTGTAAAATGGGAATCACTATTGCGTCATACCCTTAGACACTATTTGTAAAAGCACCTGGTGAGTGGTCGGCACTCATAAAGTGCTGTCGGGACAGGCCTGGGCAGATTGACACAGTCCTCAAGGAGATCTGACTTTCAGTTCAGATAATGTTTATTGAGCACCTACTATGTGCCAACCACTGAGAACAAGGCCAGCACATAGTAGGTGCCTAGAGGTTGTCTGGAATGTTGATTGGCGGTCAGTCAAGACTTGCCAGTCCGTAGTGTCCTGCCCAGAAGCCAGTTGTCCCATCCCAAGTAGCAAGAGAAGGTGGTCCCCTCCCCGCTCCATCCGACGGACAGAGGCTGGGAGAAGGAGGTGGCTCAGGTCTTCCCTTCCAAACAGGAAGTACTTGCCCTCCCTCGCCCTCTGGGGTGAGGCCACTTGCTCAGGCCCTCTCCTGGGTCTCTCCACAGACGGGGGCAGCACCGTGCACCGGCCCCAGCCCCTCCCGCCGTCCACCATGCACCAGGGGGGCCTGGCTGCGGCCGCTGCAGCCGCGGACACCAGCTCTGCTTACGGAGCTCGCCACAGCTTCACCAGCTACTCCGAGAGCTTCATGAACCCGGCAGCGCCCTCCAACCACATGAACCCTGTCAGCAATGGCCTGTCTCCTCAGGTAGGTGTCCCCGCCCCCCGCCCAAGGTCCCATCACCAGATGATCGCCAGTCCAGCCAGCGAGGGCTCTGGGGGACACAGGCTGACTCTCCCTTGGGGAAGAATGGCTGTTGGACACCTTGAGAGAGTTTAAGTGGGAGGCGGGGATGTGCCTTCCACCTTCACTTGTCACTATTCTGTGACCCTTCACCCTGGGTTTATCATCTTCAAGCCACAGACCTGGGTGACCCAGCGGGCAGATGCAGAGAAAAGGTTTCCATCACAGGTTTCCATATTTCTCACCACCCAGAGCTTATTAAACTGGCCCATCACCCCCCTCATGGCTGTTCAGTCCATAAAAGTCAGGCATTTTCAGCGCGTTGATGGAAGCCTTGCACCATCTCCTATGGGATGCTGACTGGTTGGGGCTTTGTTCTAGAATCGGGAGTCTTTCCTGGATTCCATCCTGGGCTCCATCTCCCACCTTGGTCACTAGGAGTGACCAGTGAGTGAAAGGAAGGACCAAGTACTCCTGGTGGAGAGAACTGTGGCAATGGGTGGGGAGGGGAGGGATGGTTCTAGCCCGGGAATTCTACTCTCATTGGGTCTTGGAACTCTGTTTACTCACATGTGGTTGGTTGCTGGTTAAGTCACTCATTGCCTGATGGTGCTATTAGAAGTGGCGGGACCATCTTTAGATGAAGCCAGAAAGACAAGGCTGAGGCTGATGTGGTTATTGGTGGGCTTGGGGAACAGGACTCAGTGATGCTCGAAATCCTAGTGAATTGGAAGAACTGCTGAGCTCATTTTTGTCGCTATAACAGGCTCTCAAATATCTGTGGGGGAAAGAATTGAATCCAAGTCTCATTTTACCTTGCCTCCCATTTTCTGAGACACCTCTGTCATGTCTGTGGTGAGAACACATGGGGTGCAAACTTATCTGAACAGCTGTAACGTGGTAGAAAAGGTGAGGCTTGGAGGGGGTTTAAATCCCAGCTCCACTGCTCAGGGTGTTAGGCTAGTAAGCATCTTCGAGCCTTCGTTTATCCCCCATTAAACAAAAGAGTAATTAAACAGAGAGCTGCTAACCTCCTAGGAGGGGTGTTCCCTGCATTCAATGTGCCAACAGGTCAAAGCACTTAGCACAGAGCCTGGCACAGAATAGGGGCCAAATAAACATTAGCTCTCTCACCCCCGCCCCGCACCCACCCCCACCACCCCCGCCATTGCCAGGACAGTATAGTTAGTACGAGAAATGTGTTACCTAAAGACAAAGACCAAAGAGAAGGTCAGCAACATGCCCCCAGGCCACTTCCACCCAGCTACCTGTTTTTGTAAGTAAAGTTTTATTGGAACACAGCCATGTCCGTTCATTACGTATTTATTTATGGCTGCCTTTGTGCTACAACAGCAGAGTTGAATAGTTTCAAAAGAGGTCACGTGGCCTGTAAAGCCTAAAACATTACTGGCCCTTATAGAAAAAACTGGCTACCGTTGGTCTAAATATTCCCCCAAATGTTCAATTTCTGCATGTTTGGGGGTCATTCCTATTTGCCTCAATTAATGTGTGTCGTTGAGGACTAATTGTATTTCAGTTCCATCATTTGCTTATGGGTAAGATCCCTTTCCCTCTCTACACCCCAGTTTTCTCATCCGTGAAATGGGGTGATGTTAGCCCCTACCTCATAGGGTTGCTGAGGATTGAATGAGATGACCTAGGTAAAGCACTTAGGCCAGGTCCAGTGCAAAGCTGAATGCCCGGTGAGCCCAAGCAGCTGAAGGGAGAGCTCCCAGGGGTGAAGCAGCAGGTCCTCATGGGCCCCACATTGGGAGGGTGATGCAGCCTGTAGACCAGAATGTTTTTCCAGTAGAACCTAATTGGCCTCTTTGGGGTTCAAGGCCACCAGCTCCATCTCATTAGTGCCGAGGACTAACTGGCCAAGCTAACCTTCCAGAGCCAGGTTTAGACATGACAGGATCCAGAGCTGGCTGGGTAAGGATGGCTGCAGAGACCCACAGTGTCCACACTCGAGAATGTGGTCCAGGCCTGGCCTTATGGTACAAAACATATTGGAGAAAATCTGAAGAGGGGTGTTGAGATCAGGTGGGCCCTCCAGCTCACTTTACAGGTGGAGGGCTAGGACACGTCGGCTGGGCCAGGCCTGAGAGTCGGGGGCATCTGGCTCCCTGACCACGGCTCTTCCATGTACACCCATCTCCATGTGGGCTGAGGTTTATCCCCAGAGCAGCACTTCTGTCACAAGACAGAGGAGAAACTAGCAAATTAAGGGGCCCCTGGCCTCTGGAGCATATGGTTCAGCAATGGTATTAAAGAGAAGATGTTCCACGCACTGTCTGAGCCCAGAATTGAACCTCAGGGAGGGAAGCAGAAGAAGGGAGAGAGCCTGACCCGCTAAGGTGAGCAGCCAGACCAAACCCGACCTTCTGCCCACTTGAGCTGGACCCTCACCCCTCCTCTGAGAGACCCTCAAGGCTTCCGCCCCATTCCTCAGGGCAGAGGGGCTGTGCGGGGCGTGACGGATTGCGTGAACTTCAGAGACCCATCGGGAGGTTCCCACCAAAGGTGTGAAGACAGATGGAGGATCTGACAGGGGCCGAGGGGACCAGGAGGTGAACAGCTGCTAGAGGGCAGGGAGAGGGCTGCGTGCGGGGCAGCAAGATGGACGTGAGGGCAGGGCCAGGCTGTGTGTGCTTCTGCGTGTGTGAACCTCCGCGTTAGGCTACAAACACTTCCTGAAGGAAGGGGGCAGCGAGGGGGTGTTTAGGGTCTTATACAGAAGTCCCTGGCATTTCCCTGTACTCCCTCCCCCATCTGACAGGCCAGTTACACATGGTCAGCAATCTCTGTGGTCTTGGGGGTCGTGCGGGTTCTCCACCAAGAGAGGTTCATTACCATGTCTGTCTTCCCAGCAGGAGGGGTTTCTCCATAGCTCACCTGGGCAACAGGGGGAGGATGGGCCCCACTTGGGCTGCGGGGCCAGCATACCCTCCCTCATCCAGGATGGCAGGTCCACGGTCGCCCAGATAGCCTCGGCCCTTGTTCTTAGAGAAGCCCAAGGGCATGCAGTCGGGGACCCAGCTGGGGCTCTGCTGAGCACCTGCTTGTCTCACCGACCGGCTTGCCGCTGCCTGGAGAGGACCTGCCTCCTCCCCGCTTGTTGACCCGGGTCCTGGCCTCAGACCCAGCCTGGGAAGTGGGTGCTTCCAAGCCTCAGAGCCTCCACGGAGAGTCTGCCCAGCAGAATCTCACAGAAAAGCCATTTACTCATCTAAGCTCTGGGCCTGTCCTCTGGCTCTAATATAACACACAGTTATGGAGTGCCGGCTATGGGCCAAGCTCTGTTCTCGGCACTTGGGATAAATCAGTGAACACAGGGATGAAGGTCCCTGCTCTAGTGGAGCTGGCAGTGTAACAGGACAGACAGACAATAAACATAATAAAACAGCAAGGCATGCAACATGTTTAATAACAACGTGGATGAGGACAGCTAACCTTTCTGAGCCTCTGTGATGTTCTGACCCTGTTCTCAGTGTTTCCTATATACTAATCTACTTGAGCGTCAAACCCTGGGTTCACCCTTCGTTTCCAGAACCTGAGATTTTACCCACTCACACTGCCCTCCTGCCTCTCAGAAACGCCCACATACGCTCTCTTTTTGAGAGACTGGCTGGCGGCGAGGAGAAATCATCTCGGAAGCCAGTCCCTCCTCCTCAGTGGAAGGGAAAGCTCCTTCAGCCCATGTCATGGATGACAGCACTGAGGCCTAACTCAGGTTAGGGGCCAACAGGCAGAGCTGAGTCGTATGAGAGGCTTAGATGACCTTGAGGCTTGGTTCCCTCGGGGCCTAGGCCCTCACCCACCCCCAGAACCCAGCCTGGTAGGATTAGGGACTCAGCAGGTGGACGGCCCTGGCTTTGCTTGGAAACAACTCTTAGAAAACCAGCTCAGGACAGCTTAGGACAAAAGGACCCTTTTGTGACATCACTTCGAGTGATCTGATTCCTGCAGGTGGATCAGTTCACACCAGCCCACGTGTAGGAATCACGAGCAGGGCACAATTTTAAGGGCGGTGGGCAGAGATAGAAAGGGGACACTCAGGTCCTTAGAGATTCCCCGGTCTGATGGGGGAGACACAGCCCCCAACCTGAGGAGCTCTCAGTCTGAGAGGAGGGACACGACTCTGTCCTCAGGAAACCCCTTGTCCTTAGACGCCCCAGTCTGATGGTGGAAGCACAGCCCTGTCTTGGAGAGTTCCCGATGTAATGGGGGAGACAGGCCACGGGGGCCATTCATAGCCGCAACACTGACCAGTCAGAGCTCCCAAGCAAAGCATCAGGATCAAGGTTCTGCTGTTTCCAGGGCCATGTGAGCTGAAGGCCACAGGCAGGCTGCCCTGTGCTGGGGTCTTCTCCGGGGCCTGTGCAGATGTGTTACCAGGGGCAGCCCGGAGCTGGAGCTGCCTTGTCCCCCAGGCTTTCTTAGATGCAGACTATCAGAGTTGGCAGTGGAAACTGAGGCCCAGAGAGGGGGAGAAAATTGCCCAGATCACACTGTCAGGTTAGCAGCTGAGCTGGGACCCGCACCCAGGGCTCCAGTCACCTCACCCACAGCTCCCGCCGCTGCTTCATGGGAAGGGGGCGTTTCTCTCCTGCCACCACCCCTCCTCTTGCCTCTTCATGACGTCCCTTGTGCATCGTCCCCTTTGTTCCTCTCTGGAGCTTAACGTGGAGGAACCTGTAAAGGGATTTACATATTTACAATTTCCCCCATGTGGAATTAATGAAAGATATTCTCTAAGCGTGAAGTTAATCACACGGCCGTGATCACAGTACGCCAAGCCTCGTTGTCCTTTCCCTCCTATAATAGTTACAGTGACGGCTTACGTAGAATGAACGCTTACTGTGGGCCAGCCGTGAATGGGCTAAATGTCATACCAGCTTTCACTCAGCCAGTCTTGGCGGCTACCTTGTGACCTTGGTTTACAGATGAGGAAATGGATTTGTCCAGGGTCATCCATCCATCCACCCATCTAACAAATATTAATTAAGCCCTACCACATGCCAGGCCCCGTGGTAGGTTCTGGAAAGTGGCAAAGCTAGGATTCAGATGGTCTGGCTCCAGAGCCCACTATGCTGTTCTCTTTTATCTGCCCCGTAAGATTGGTCCTGTGGTCCATATGGGGAAACTGAGGTCTGAGGCCACAGTGGCAGTTAACGGCATGGTCAGGTTCATGGTCTGCACCTTCAAGCTTCCCCGTCCTCCCTAGACCAGTAGGAATAAAGCTCAGGGCTTTTCAATTCTTTATGAACGGGGTCTCCAGAATGCCTCTCCATGGTAGAGTCCCACCACTGCCCTCCTGGCATCCTTTGAGGCCCCCAGGGGAGCCAATCCAGCAAGGAAAGACACCCCATCAGCTGATCACCTATGGGATGCCACATCCCCTGTCAGCACTTTGCTTCTGTGAAGTTACTCTGGCCCCACAGAACTTGGGAAGAGAGACTCAGAGAGCTTAAGTAACTTGCTGAAGGCCACAGAGCAGGTGAGTGGTGGCGATGCAATTCTAAGGCAGACGTGCCTGACCCACGCACCTCACCTTCTCATCACCCTCAGCGGGATAAGATGGAGAAACCTCTCACGCTGCGGAACTGAGCCAGGGCCCTTCGCGCGGTGGCCACTGGAAACTCCCTTTGCCTTTTTCTCCCCTCACTTCCTCTGTGTGTTTTTTTTCCCTTTATTGGCGACACTGCGTTTATAATAAGCATTTAAAATGAGTCTTGCTGGACCAGGGACAGGGAAGGAGGAGAGCGTAAGAGATTTGTCGGCAAGAAGACGGGGAGGGGGATCGTGGGGTGTTAAATAGCCCAGAATTTTTAAAAAACTGATGCAAATCACTGGTAGGAGAGGAAATTATGTGCAATTACGTCCTGATATTGGAAGGTTTTGCCTAGCCCAGGCAACAAGATCTCATTAACAAGCAGAAAATAAGATTGAAATGGTGTGTAAAAGAGCTGAAAAATGAATTTGAATGCTGCGTTTGTCCACAATTACCCCCTCCTTCACACATATTTTATTGCAATTTTTTTATTATTCTTAATCTCTCCATTCCTCAAAGCAGATTGGGGACATCCTGGCATTACTGGGGCGTCGGGAGGAGGTGTGGAGGATTTCCTGCTCCCCTGAAAGGAGACCCTTCTCTCGCACATTTTCCAAGGTTGGGTTTTGGAAGGATCAGAATTCATTTCTCCGGCTTAGCGGGTTGTAGGAACATGAGGCTTTAACCCCAGCCGAGTGAGCGCGCCTCTGGGCCCCGCCCAGCCCTTCCTTTTCCTCCCTTCCCGGCGGCCCCTTTGCCTCCAGCTTCCTTCCCTTCGCCTTCTCAGGGTCTCTTCCAGGCTCGTCCTTTCCCGGGAAGTCTCTCCTGGGAAGCCTGGGGCAAGAGAAACGGCCTGGCCTCTGCCAACAAGCAGCCCTGAGTTGGAGTTCTGGTTCTGCCACTATCTAAGTTGCTGTGTGGCCCTGGGGCAGCTTGCCTAACCTCTCTGGGCTTCCTTTTCCTCCTCTGTAAAAGGGAGTGATAATCCCTACCTCTCAGGGGGTGCTGTGAGGACTAAGGGAGATTTGAGTACAGTGCCTGGCACATAGTAGGTGCTTAATAAATTCTCCACCCACCTCCCCCGTCTGTGCCCTGACCTCCCAACTCTGTTTTACTGCCACCTCATTTCTTCTATCTCTTTCCCCCTTTCCTTCCCACCTGGAAAATGCCTGAGTTGGTTTCCAGTCTTGGGAAGAGAGGGTGACAGGGTGCAGGTAGCACCCCTCTCTGCAGAAAGCACAGGAAAGGCCATCTCCCTCCCTCCGCCCTCAGGTCCCAGGGAAAGATGAGCTGGGATGGAAGGAGTGACCGGCTCCAGTTGGAAGGACAGGCTGTGACGCTGGTTTTTCCCAGGATTAGGGGAAAGCTAACTGAATCACCTCACCCACCTACCCATTGCTCATGGTGACCACTGGTGATGGTGTGGGGTCAGGGGTCAGCTTGTGGAAAGGACCAAGAACCTGTGGCCAGATTTTCTTGGACTTGAAGCCAAATGCCCTTTTGCAGTATCTGCCCTCCCTGACTGGCTTTCACTGCACCAGTAACAGCCCAGCTCCCAGACCTCCCCCACATCAACCAGCCACATCTGCCAGCCTGAGTCACAGCCCTGATCAGGGTACCAACCGGAGGTCGTGAGGAGCGTCCACTTACCTCATCAGGCCTCCGCACACCCCCATTGCCCCTTCCCCATAACTCCCGGCCAGGCCCACCCCGGGACGAGGATGAGCTACAGGCCCGGAGAATCAGCCGTGGGGGTCCCAGGCATCCTCAGTCCTTCCAGCCCCTGGGCAGACAGACCTGCCAAGACCCTGCTCTCATATCCAGCCCTGCCTTTGGCCATGGTTAACCTACCTCAGTGGGAAAAGCTGAGTTATTTCCCCCCCGGTGGCTGGCCAAACAAAGCCACCTGCTCACATCAATCAGAGGCCCAGCTCCAGCCCACAGGGAGAGGCCTGGGCAGAGCCTCGTCTCCTGTGAAAACAGTCTCGTGTTTATGTCTCTGCCTTTCTCACCCCTTTTCCTGGGTGGAGGGGACTGAGGGGGTTGTGGACGGAAAGACGAGACCGGGATCAGGAACTTTCCAGAATACTGGTGATGGAGGCGGGTCATGCCTATGTGCAGGCCCTGCTAGGAATTGGGGGGTCTAGCTTATGGCCTGGCTTCTGGGTGACTTGGGGTCTTTTTTTTTTTCTAAAGATTTTTTGATGTGGACCATTTTTAAAGTCTTTATTGAATTTATTTCAGTATTGCTTCTGCTTTTTATGTTTTGGTATTTTGGCCCCAAGGCATGTGGGGTCTTAGCTCCCCAACCGGGGATTGAACGTGCACCCCCTGCATTGGAAGGAGAAGTCTTAACTGCTGGACCGCCAGAGAAGTCCCCAACTTTGGGGTCTTTTTACCATTGAGGGCAACCCTGGGTTTTTCTCCTTAGAGGACTGAGTGGGATTCTGGGAAGATGGCATTTTGAGCTCATCTCCCTGAGTCTGGACAAGGGCTGTGGATTGAGGGCTGCCCTCAAGGGACGCTCTGGGCCTCTTTTTTGTCCACTACTGATACATCTATAGCAATCAAGACCTATACCTTGAGAAGATGTGGGCAGGAGCTGACCTCTGCCCCTCCCCATGAGCAGAGTAAGGCCTGGTATAAACAAGTGGGAAAGAGGAGACCTAGATGTTTCCACGCACCATTTGATGTCAGGGACCACGGTCTTCAGTAGGACCACAGGCGAGGCAGTGGTACTCTGTGCATGGTGATTCATTCTAGTGACACACAGAGCTCAGTGTCTGGCCCATAGTAGGCCTCCAGCAAGTGTTGGTGAACCCCCAGGAGTATTGCAGGCTTGACTACACACAGCTGTGGTCCGTACCCAAGAGAGTTTTGAGGCAGCTTATCAGTTAGTTTGAATGTTAGTATGTTCAATTGCCTTCAAATTCATTTGTCTGACTCCTGTTATCAACACAATGTATAGGGAGGCGCAAAAAAGAAATAACACATGGCTGTCTCTGCTCTTACCAAGTATGTTTTAGGGGAGACAGTACTAGCCCCGCTCACCACCAAAGAGCAATGAGAGAATCAGTTATTGACAGTTTAGAGGGATTTCTGGTCAGACAGGATAGGAAGAGCAGAGGAGTTTGGAAAAGGGAGGGCATTGTCAAAGAAGGCTTCCTGGAGGAGGAGTCTCAAAGGGCAAGGTAGCATTTGCTCAGGGGAAAATAAGGGAAGGGGTAAGAGGTTGGTGCAGACTGGACAGCAGCAAATCATATGGCAAATGCTAAAACAGTGTCTAATTCAGATACATCATGGGCTGAGTGAAATGATCATACAGACCAGGTTTTGGATCCCAGGTCTTCTATACTTACTTGCTATGTGACCACAGGCAAGTTACATGAGCTCTCTGAGCCTCAGTTTCCTCATCTGGAAGATGGGGCCAATACTGGTCACCTTGTAGTATTTTGAGAAATAAATGAGACTATTCATGAAATACCTAAAACTATGCTTGGCAATAGAGGAAGAGCTTAATAAGTGACAGTTTTTCCCTCTTTGCTTCTCCCTGCCCTAATTAGAAATCGGGGGCGAAGGGAGGGAGGAGAGATGGATTGGGAGTTTGGGATTAGCAGATACAAACTATTATATATAGAATGGATAAACAACACGGTCCTACTGTAGAGCACAGGGAACTACATTATATCCTGTAATAAACCGTACTGGAGAAGGGAAAAATTGAATTAGCCCTTCTTTTCTGGGACTGGAGGTCCAGCTCAGCCCAGGCCAGGCCTGGTCACTGGCTGGAAAGCCAGGTGATCTGAGTTCCCTCCAGACTTTGCTTCTAACGCACTGTGCGACCTTGGTAGATGCCTCTCCGCCCTGGGCCTGAGTTTCCCAATGAAAGTGAGAGGCCAACTTCTAGTCAGGAACCTTCCTGATCAGAGTCCGTGATTCCCGTGGGTTCTTTGTATGAGCACGTGAGTCACAGCCTCTAGGTCTCTGGGTGGGGGCCAGCCTTCCTCTTCACCCTCCTGGGGCCCCCGCCTGGGCCTGGGGAGCTTCCCAACAGGCTGGGGCTTCAGCCAACCAGACCTGCCGGGCTTGGTGGGAAAGAATGCAAATAACGGATTTGTCCTTCTTTCTGATTAGCACGGGGCTGGGGCCTCTGAACCAGACAGTCCCGGCAGATAGAGGGGAAGAAAATGAGAGAGATTAGCATTTAATACAGCAGGCAGACTCAGAACTGCTGAGGCCCGTCCCTGGGGTCCCCAGCAGGAGGGAGGCCTCTGGGATGGCAGGGCAGCCGGACCTGGGAGGCCAGGCACGTACCCAGATAGGAGAGGCAGGGGTGACTTTGAGGGTCCCCAGAGGGCCATACTGTCCCCTGCCTCCAAGCCTTGGCACCTGCTGCTCCCTCGGCCTGGGTATCCCCCACCATCCTGTCATCATCTCAGACTCACTCTTACTTACTTTTAAAGACTTGGTCCCTTCCAGGAAGCCTTCCTGCACCCCCTTATGCTGGGTTAGTTGTGCTTTCCCTGTGCATTTATCACATTTTATCAGTATATTAAAAGTACCTGTGTTGGTAGACAAATGTTAAGTAATAATAATAATGGTTCAAATTTTTGAGCCCTTATACCACAGGCCAGGTGCTGTGCTAAGCCCGTTATATGGATTATTCCATTTAATCTTCATAACATCTCCTTTGGAAGGGGAGGGCCTGGAATTATTTCTGTCTTACAGATGAGGTGGTGGACAGTGGCACCATGCAGTTTAAACAATTTGTCCAAGGTCAGGAACTAACAAGTGTCAGGGCCTGGACTTGAACTCAGACTGCCTGGCCCCAGTGACCATGCTCTTAGCCAGTACATGTCACAAAAATGGTCTGTTTCCCACTCGCTGGTGAGATCTCTGAGGGCCCCAAACTCTTTGATCTCGGCTATTCCCAGTTCCCTAAGAGGCAGGAGAGGAGAGGCGTCAGGATACCAGCTCTGGAATCCCTGGGCCTGTGCCCAATCCCCAGGACCATCACTTCCTAGCTGGGTGCTTCCAAACAGGTTCTTCTCTGCCTTGGTTTCCCCCTCTGTAAAGTGGGGTTAATAAATACTTCCCATCTCATAGAACCAGTCTGAGGAGTAAGCGTGCTGATAGATGCAGAGCAGGTTGGCATCTGGCACAATGCCGGGTAGCTGTTTGCAGATGGGGGCTCCCAAGGCCACACAGTGAGCTGGTGCAGGGCCAGGCCCCCAGCTAATTCTTCTCAGCACCTTTGAGTTCCCCTGCTCCTTCCTGCCTCCCTGTCTACCCTCCTGCCCTGCCCCAGCCTCAGCCCCAGGGTTCCCCCCTCTCTCCAGACCCTCCCACCAGTCCCTTCTCTCTGCTGGCCCTCGCCCCAGCTGGGAACATTTCTCCAACACCTTCAAGGGCTTGGGACAGGTATTTCGAGCTGCCCCTGGGAGTTTTGCTGTGGGGTTGAGGCTGATGGGGAGGAAACAGGCAGAGGAGGCTCCCCTCCTGGGGCTCTGGGAGTATCCGAGACCTGGGCTACTGTCCCCCAGGCATCGCGAACGACCTTTGGAAGGTCAGGCCTGAGTGCCACCCCAGCTCCTGCGGGGTAATTCGGCCAGTCACCACCACTCTCTGCTTCCCTTTCCTTCTCAGTGACGAGAGCCAGCACTTTCTTTCGAGGGAGGACAGTCTCCACCCCAAGCCCTGCGCAGCCAGACTGCCCTCCCCCGTCCTCCTCCAGCCAGTCTCCTCTCCATGTGCCCTCCCTCAGCCCAGAACTTTCTCTTGGGCCCAGCTGATGGGAAATTAACCGCTGCTTTCTTTTCTGCACTGATTTTCTTCCGCTTCCTTGTTCTCTCCTTTTCCCGTTTCCTCCCCCCAATCCCCAGCTCTCCTGCTCCTTTTCCCCTTTTAGCCCCATCTGCATCCGACCCTCTTTTGCTCCATCCTTCCTTCTCTCAAATCCAGTCCCCTCCCCCACTCTCTTCCCCCTAATCTCTCTCATTCTTCTCCCGGCTTCTCCCGCAAACACCTCTTCTTTCTCCCCGTCCAGCCCCTCCCCGCCCCCTCACCCTCTACCCCCTCCCGTTCTGTCTTCCTCCTTCTCCCCTTCTCTCCTCTCCAGCCCGCTGATGGTGAGCTCCAGGCAGGGACCGGGCGCGGTTCCGGCCCGGCAGACCCGGGTCGGGGCGGGGGCATCGACGTGGGGGGATCGGGCCGGATCCGCGCGGCCGCCCCTCCCCGCGCTCCGCCGCCTCCACCGCCGCCGCCGCGCGCCTTTGATCCATGGCCCGAGGCCGCCTGACAGTGGAAAATGCGGGGAGACAAAACCACTCAGTCAGAGTGATTCCCAACAACTGTCTCCCCGAGATAAGGACGCGCTCGGGCTCGGCGGCCTGCTTAATTCCTGCGGCCCGGGCCTGAGATCGGGGAGCAGCAGCGAGCCTGGCCGCCGCCCGGAACGCCGGGCCCGGCGCGGGGCTTGCGGTTGCGGGTTCTGCCTCCGTCGGCCCAGACGACGTGCGCACGGTGGCTGGTGGCCGAGGGCCAGGGGAGCGAGTGCGCTCCGCAGACAGGCACTTCCTTGCTTGGTAGCGCCTCCAGTGAGGGCTTCCTCCCTCATTCCCATCCTCCATTCAGTCGCTCCTCTTAGCCAAGGATGCACTTGCTGGGATGTTCTCACCCTCCCTTCTCATCCCTTAGCTAAGCCCTCTTCACGTCCTCTGAGAAGCTTCCCGTCCTCCAGTCTGGGTGGCCGCACTCCTTCCCAGGGTAACAGATTTGCCTCTGAATTCTAACTTTCTGGATACTGCTCTCTCCCCCTAAAGCAAGAACCAGGCTTTTCTGGGGGCGCGTGGCCCCAGCACAAAGCCTGGCTCATAGCAGGGGTCTGATAAACAGCGGTGGGTCCGCATTGGACACAGCATCCATCGTATGCCCAGCCCCACGGTCCCTGCCTTCAGAAACCTTCCAGTTATTTTGGCAAAAGAAAGCAAAGGAAACCAGGCGCCAGAAGCCTCCACAGAGGAGGGGATGCCCCAGACAGGAGGGTGTGGGGAGGTAGGGAAGTATCTGTGGCCCCCGCACCCACCTGACAAGAGAAATATGTTTCTCGGGGATGCCAGGCCAAGCTGGACTGGACTGACCAGCTGGAGGTCCACCTTGGCTTTCCCACCACCTTCGTTGGCAAACTGGGGTCTACCTTGGAGGTTCAGGAGGTGACAAGAGGTCAGATTATGTAAAGGGAGAGCAAAAGGGAACCTTCACAATCCCAGCCTAAAGCCTCAGGGCGCTGTCTGTTTGGGACAGAGAGAGCCAGCATGATTGGGGTGATGACAGGGGCCAGAGATCATGGGGAGGTAGAATCCCCATCTCTGGGGTGCAGGCAGGATCTGGTTTTGTCACGACTATTGGAGAGTGGGTTCTTAGAATGGTAGGGGATTCAATTAGAGTCAGTGGTTCCCAACGCTGTGCCTCAGAATGATCTGGAATGCCTGTTAAAAATCGAAATTCCCAGGCTCCACCCTGATAGGTCAATACAGTAGCTCTGCTGTGTAAAATATAGCTCTTCTATATTTTAAAGAAGGCACCATCTGAGGCAGCTGGTGTGAGGTCTGGCACATGGAAAGCACCGGATTAGCGAGCCTTCACCTTGTCAACATCGCATCAGCACCTTGACCCTCAACGCCCTTTCTTTAGGAAGTGACTCAGGGGCAGGGCTGTTTGAATTGAACTGAGACCCCTCTCCAGCAATCTCTGGGCTGGAAGGCTCCCTTGAAGTAGTTAACCCACTGCCTCCTTTTATAATAGAGACACCTGCGGTAGCCCTCCACACTTCTCACCGCCTAGAAAGACTCAGGGATTAGCCGGGCTTTTCCGCGGGCACGGTGGGTGTGGCAATGGCCGGATCCTTCCAGAGGGTCGGTGGACAGCATTTACAGTCCTCTCTGCCTCTGCTCCAAGTGGCACGGGCAATCCCTGCTTTGACACAAAGCCCTGGGCAACCTTTCCAAGGTTCGAGCACCAGGCAAGGAGAGGGAGACCCATCCCTGCCTGGCTCCTGTCCCTCCATCCTGCTCGTTTGTTGGGGGCCAGCAGAGAGCACGGAGACTCAGCATGCGGGCGACCCTCTTGCCAGACCGGGGTGTGACCTGCGGCATCGGAGGGTTAAGGTCCCACGAGAGCCCTGGCAAGTGTCTTGCACAAAGGGGAAGGTCCAGGCTGAAATTGAGACATGAAGCCTGGGGGCAGATGTTCCTGAGCCTCCCCTAGGGGCTGCCTTCCCTTCCCTATCACAGATAATGCCCCCCACCACTCCTAACTGCCCAGGCATCCTTCCCTGAGCCCCCTGGATGCTGACTCCCACCCCAGCCAACTCCAATCTCCCTCTCTAGGCCTCTGGAGGAAGCGGCTGTCCCAACTGGGGTCCCACCCTGCTTTGGCTCCCAAAGAAATGGAGTTACTTCTCTAGCACCTTTACTGTTCGTAATAATTACAACAAATCCCCGATTTGTTCAGAACCAGAGGAGTCAACGATGTGCTTTTGCCCCCATTAGCTATTCGGTCCTCACTGAGCCCTGAGGGCCTGGAATTGTCAGAGGGGCAAAGCTCAAGGTCAGCAGCA
This sequence comes from Monodon monoceros, assembly GCF_005190385.1. Classification (NCBI taxonomy): domain Eukaryota; kingdom Metazoa; phylum Chordata; class Mammalia; order Artiodactyla; family Monodontidae; genus Monodon; species Monodon monoceros. The sequence goes on along the minus strand of NW_021703774.1, from coordinate 166,898,464 downwards.
AGGGACAATGTTGGAATCCAAAAGCCAGGTCCGCCCAATGCCAGAGATTCAATTCTGTCCTCTGTGCCGGGCTGCCAGAACAGAACCCTTGCCTCTCCGGGTCTGGTCTGCACTTGAACAGGCGCCCAGGGGATTCCCATGTTGAGGAAAGCTTGAGAAGTACTGGCTAAAATGACCTCGTTATGCCGTCCCAGCTCTCAGATGCCCCATAAGCTCCTTGAGTGACTCAGAATGGACCACCCTGGGCAGCAGAGGAAGGGGAAAGGAAGGGGCCTTGGAGGGAAGCCGCCGAAATCCCTCAGAGGAAGAAGCAGGGGAGCAGAGGAGGTCGGCTGAGGGTTCCTCCAGCCTGTAGTCCAGTGCTGGGCTGACAACCAGCTCGACCAGGGTGCTGGCCTGGCCTCCCGGCCTAGTGGCCTCAATTCTGGCACACTAGGCTCCAGGGCTGATTTGGGAGGCGCCCCCTGTTGGAGGTGTGTAGGAGTGGAGGGCAGAGGGGCATGAACGTGGACAGACAGACCCACAGACCCATAGAGAGAATCAGGGTGTGAGATGCTGGTGGAGAGAAGGGAGGTCAGTCCAGACAGATATGCAGAATGGTCAGGAAAAGGGAGGGATGGAGAAGCGGCGGAGGCAGAGGGAGAGAGGCAGGACGAGAGAAGAGACAGAGAGAAACAGAGAGACACCCAGAGACCAAGAGACAGAAATGGGAAGAAAGACAGGGAGAAAGAAAAGGAGAGAGAGTGTGCAGACAGGGACTGGGATGGGGAGCAAAAGGCAGAAACAGGGAGACGCCGGGGTGACGGCAGTGATGGGGAGTCAGAGGCGCAGTTGGAGGGAGATGAACTCACAGAAGTGGAATGGGGAAGGGAGCCCAGACAGGAGGGAGGACCCCAAAGCTGGAGGAGGGAAGGGGCAGAGGACTTGAGAGAGACACATACCCAGCTCTGCAGTCAGACTCAAGTGTGAATGCCAGCCCCACCTCCTCCTAGCTGTGTGGCCTTGGGGAGGGAAGGAACTTTACCTGGGGTTCCTGCCAAGCACCAGTGGGACATGGGAACCTGCCAGAGCCCCGCTCCTCTCCATGCTCTTTCTCTCCCCTATGGTCCAGGTATCCATGGCAGGGACCTTTTCTCAAGCCCAGGCCTGAACCCCAGATGCCCTCCTCCCAGCCCTGGCCTCCTGGTGTGGCAGTGGTTGGTCTCCAAGCCCCCAGAGCCCAGGGTGAAAAGTCTTGGCCTTTTGATGAGTGTTTCCCTTTAGTTCCAGATGCCACCCTGACAGGGGCTCCCCTGTGATTAATGTCCCCATCCCCAAGGCCTGGGACCTGCCCCTCTTCCCCAAGCCAGAGCTGGTGGGTGTGTGGGCAGCTTAGGGACCGAACCTTCCAGAATCCCCGCCTGGTTTTCCCTCTTCCTTGACCCTTCCTCAAAGCCAACCTCAGAGGAGCCAGTTAAACTCAGATGAGCTGAGTTTTCATCCAAGTCCCCGTTTTCTCATCTGTGTGATATTCATAATCCTGCAGCCACGGTTAGGAGGCTGTGTCAGCGAAGGGCCCGGAATCCCTTGGGGCAAAGCAGAGAGACCTCTGGGAGCCTGCTGGGAGGACCCTACAGCCCTGATAACAGAAGCACTAAAGGTGGACATAGGGCATAGAAGAACAACTTTGGCTCTGACAGTGACTCCGGGAGGTGAATTAGACAGTCATCAAACCATGTAGGGAGCATACAGCCTTCAGCCATTTGAAGGCTCTTATACATAGTGGCAGGGGAGGGGACCATGTATCGTTGGGGGTACTGCCAGGTGGTGTTGGGGACTTCTGTCGGAGTTGGGGACCACAGTTGGAGATGCAGATTGAGTTCAAACTGGTCGTGGTCGAATGGGAGAGCTTTAGATAAAAACTCTCCAGCTGGGATGGGTGGTTACGAGCTGTGTGATCTTGAGCAAATGACTTGACCTCTCTGGGCCTTGGTGTCTTCATCTATAAAATGTGGATGACAGCAGTACCTGTTTCACAGGGTTGTTGTGAGGAGAAAATAGGTTAACACGGGAAATGCTTAGGACCCTGCTTGGCATGGAGTAAGCACTGAAGCCTGTTAGCTGGGATTACAGATGGTTACCTTTGGAAGTGCAGTCAGCGCAGGGTCATGGAGTTGGATTGTACTGGGAGTTGGGAAACCGGCTGCATTGGGGTGCATGCGGTAGAGGATGGGGTGGGCACTCCATTCTGGTTCCTACCCCACCTTGCCCAACCCCCTTCTCAGATAACCCAGGGCACCGCCTTCCCAGCCCGCAGCACCAGCAGAAAGCTGCTGTCTCCTCCCGCATCTCTCCCAGCCTGGGGCCTGCAAAGAGACGGCATCTCTCCGTGACCGTCCCCAGACTCTTGTTGTTTGGTACATCGAAGCCGTGGGCACGTTTCTGCTAATTTTGTGGCTGCCTTTATCAAATGGGGATTCACAGGCGCTTTATCCTCGATAAGTGGATTAGTCGGTGAGCTAAACAAGATGGTGTGGGATGCAGGGGCTGCTCCGGAGAAGATATTTGTTTCGCAAAGAATGGAGCCCGCGTTGCCTTCCCTGTGCAGGCGAGGCAGGCAGGGCGGTGAAGTAGCTGGAGGGCCGGCCCTCTGAGCTCCTTCTCCCCGGGCAGGGGAGCCCTAACTCTTGGGAACTCCCTACAGGGCAAGCAGGAAGTGGGAGGGAGGCTGGGTCCCCGGAGAACAGGGTCCCTCTGGGGAGGAGAGAGTGGGACCCCGGGTTCAATCCAGCTACCTGTCATCCCTGGGCTCATTTGGAGAGTGTCAACTCCCTGGGCGGCAGCTTCCTCCCTATCTCCTACCTTCTGATGCCCTTGTCTTCCCTCCTCCCTTTCCTCCTAGCCTTTTGTTTCTTTTCTTTCCTCCCTCAAATACCTCCGAAGGCTTTTTGCTAAGTATTGTGAACCCAGACGTGGTCCTTGCTTTTACAGACAAAAGAACAAAACCAAACCCAGAAGCCTCCAAACGTGGCAGCAAGAGGCAACTCTGGTTGCACACTGGGCTTCTCAAAGTTCTCTCCAAAGTCCAAAGTGTGTTCCCCCAAGGCCCTGGAGGTGGGCTGTAACAGATTTGTATGTATTAGCTTTAAAATGCAGGCTCATTTTGCATGCTTTGCCACTGTGGAGCTATATTTGTTGACCATCACAATAAAATTAATTAGCGTCAGGGCGAGTCGACACTCCAGGATGTTGTGCCATGTTCTCTTGTGACTTGGTATGGCACGTGACGCCATGCAACATCATGGATGTTGAGACTGAGGGAGAGGCAAAGATGACTGGATGTGTGGAGTTTGGGTGACCAAGAGGCTGATGTAATCGTAGACAGATACGGGGAGTGCAGGAGGAGGTTTGGATCAGGGTAGATGTATGGAGGTCAAGGCCAGCGGGCTGCCCAGGAGAGAGCTCAGGGCAGAGATGTGGATTTCAGAGGCCTCTCTCTATAGAGACACAGAGACGGAATACTATGCTCATGGGGAGAGGAGAGAAAGCGGCTGGGAGGATGCTTGGTCCAGCTGTTCCTCTAGGCTGGATGAGAACGTGGGGGGACCCACATGTTTTCTTTTCCCCCTCCATTTCTACTATGGGCGGCCGGGACGTTGAGGTCCCTGCTCTGTGCCACAGCAAGAATCTGGTTGAGGGTGAGGGGGGAGCAGAGACTCCAAGAAGGAAAGAAAAGGATGGAGCAGAGCATCCCGGGTCCCCAGCTGGTCCTTAGCAGCGTCTGTCCTCGCCAAGCTGCCTCCAGCTGACTGTGATTTTGCTATTTATTTACGTGTAATTATTGCTGTGAGGTGCAGACATTAACGCTGTCAAGAGCAATTTGCTCTGACATTTTTCACTCACTCAGTGCCCCCGCCACTCTCGATGGAGCCCAGGGTTCTCCCAGCCCGGGCCGCTGCTCGCTCGGTGGCCGGGCCGGAACCACCCAGCCGGCAAGGAGTGGCGTCAGTGAGCTCACCCAGCTCCTCCGCAAACTCATTAAACTTCGAAATTGAATTTGGTCTGGGAAAGGGCCGGCTGGGCCCTGCTCCACCCGGCCGAGGCTGGCTCAAGGCCTCCCTGCCCTGCCTTCCTCCAAGAAAACTGGGCAGGAGCTGGGCTGGCTGGGGCAGGGGCTGGTGGCTGAGGCTGGCAGAGGGCAGCTGGTGAAGACGGTGGAGGGTCATTGTCAGAGAGGTGGGAGAGGACACAGCCACCAAGGCGGCCAAGGCATAAGGGTCAGGCATGGCGGCTGGAACCCTCTCGACCCCATTACCGGCTCACCCTACAAGAAAACCAGGCAGCTCTAACTTTGGGGGATGTTATTGCAATTGACTGCTATACCCACCTAACAAAGAGACTTCCCTCTGGGGCCCGGCAAGCACCTTAGGCAGCCTGCAGGGCGTGGTACCACGCGTGTAGGAAAGGTGCCGAGCTGGCCCTGCGGTGGGTCCCGGAGATAGATGCTGGAAAGAGAATCGACTTTGGAGTTACATCTTCTGAGTTCAAGCCCCAGTCCACCACTTCCTGATTGTACAGACTTGGGTGAGTTTTTTTAGCTCCCCTGAGCCTCAGTTTCCTGATCTGTAACATGGAACAGCCAATACCCATATTTCATTGAACCTAAGATGATTTGATGCTGGTCCTTTCTTGATCTTCTCAGAAGACCTCAACAGAACCTTTGCACGCAGCTGGTGTCATTGCTACCACAGCCGTAGCAGGGTGCTATGGATGGTGAAATGCATTCCAATTCTAGAAAGATGAACATCCACATTGTTCTGACAGCTGTGGTAAGGAGTGAATGGCAGTGCTGCCCACCCATAGTAGGTGCTTGGCACGTAGTAGGTGCTTAATTACGGAAGGCTACGATCAGGTTTCCTTGTGAGCCTCTTGATAACCAGGGGCTGTTTTATACAAGAGGACACTGAGGTTTGTTCCTTTTTTCGCTCGTTCTTTCCACTTAAGGGACTTTGCTCCTTGGAGAGGACCAGCAGGGCCTGAGCCATCATGGCCGTGAGTCCCTAACACGTTGTGATACGTGCCAGCTTGTCTGCCCAGGTACTAACGAGGCCTCCCTGCCACCACTCACTCCCTGCCATGGCCAATCTGCGTCCTCGTCTCTGGTAATTACTGAGGGGGAGAACTCCCACCACGCCAGGGGGGCCCGAGAGCCCAGGCCACCCTGTCCCCCTCCTCCTCTCCCAACCTGGGCCCGGCCAAAGTCAAGGAGGCCCCCCCTCCCCCCTCAGCCCTCCCAGTTCCCTCTCCTCCCTTCAGCTCAGCCAATTAGGCCCCTGACACCTGGAGCCGCTGACAAACTGTTTCTGTCACTTGCTCTCTGTCTTTCATTAGGGCCGCAGAGGAGGGGGAGCTGGAGGGGAGGGGGAGGAGATGGGATCTTTCATGCTTAGTAAGGCCAGATACATTAATTACAAAACGGCCATTTGCCGCGTGAAAGTGTGCTAATTAAATTTATGCAATCATTATCTTTAAATAGTCATATCTTCCCGGCGATCGGCCCCTTCCTTCTCCAACCCCACCACCGCTCTGAGAGCGGAGTTGCGCTAATCCCCATCCGCCATTATCACGCCATCAGAAATGGTCTCTGAATCCCACCGCACCCCATCAGCTCCAGCACCCACCAGGGACCAGGAGCCCTTGGACCCATCCTGGCACAGACCCCTTCAGACTGGGGCCAACCCAGGATCCACCTAGGGAGGGGGAAGCCAAAGTCTGCCCCCACCCCACCAGTGTTTCTAGATGCTTCTAGAAGTTTCCACATATTTGGAGGTTGACATCTTGTAGACCAAACACTGGAAATTTGTGTGTGTGTGTGAGAGAGAGAGAGAGAGTCTTAGCTTCTTGGACAATGAGTGGGAAGTCGTTCTGTGCATCCCACCATTTTCGAAAAAGCCTTTAGCTAAGCCGGCAAGGACCCCTGGGGAGAGGAGGGACCTTCCGTTTATTTCCATCCACCCAACTCTGTGCCAGGCCCTGTGCTGGGGATAAAAGATAAGTAAATTCATTCATTCACGGGTTCACTCACTCAATAAATATTTGTTAGACATCTACTGTGTGATGGGCACAGGGAATAAATAGGACAGCAAATGTGCCTCTAGCAGCTCTTGGTCAAATCCAAGGTCAAGGTCAGTCTGTGCCCAGGGGAGAAAGGGGGACCATGGCAGGGCTGAAAGTTTTCTCTCAGTGATGCCCTTTTTTGGCTTCGTCTCTCAGAGTATCTCCCTTCACACACCAGGAGGTTCTTACCACAGTCTTGGCTGAATCCTTCCTCTGCAGAAATTATCCTCCCTGCTTTCCTCTCCCATCAAACAGAGCCTGAGTCCTGAGTCTTTTTGGGTGTGGTCTGTGGAACTCCCACGTGGAGGGAGGAGAGAAGCTGGTGGACTCTGGCGGTGGGGAGGGCCCTCCTGGCCAGAGATGACAGTCAGTGACAACCTGTTTCCCGAGTGCCCTCTGAGCTTCTGAGGTCCCCAAGCCCCAGTGTGTGCCCTTGGTGAGATCAACTAGAGGGGCAGACTGGACATGTGCCCAGACATACGTGCTGTACCCATTAGCAACACTCACACATGAGAATCACAAACGATACTCACACACACGCACACACAATACTATCACACGAATTCAGGAGCACACACACAGAACTCACATTTGCAGACGTACTGTCATGCGTACATGTGTGCACGTATGAGACACTCGCACATGCACACACAGACTCACAAACACACATACAAAATTCAAATATACACACACACAATACTTTCATGTGCACCTGCGTGCGTACACACCCACACTAGCCTCACACATGCAATATCCCCCGTATGCTCCCGTATAATACACACACACACACAACACACACATACACAGTGTTAAGAATGACCCAGAGCCACATATGGTAAGTGAAGACCACAGCCATTGCAGGCAGGGCAAGAGTACCGGGCTAAAAGTCAGGGGTCAAGGGTTCTTGCCCCGGTGCTCATCCCCTAGGTGATTCTGGGTGAGCCCCTCCTAAGCCTCAGTTTCTTTATCTGAGAAATGAGGTAACAGCGCTTCATAGAATGGTTCTGAGGCTTAAAGGGAGATGGCTTTGGAAACTGTAAGGTGCTGTGCTCGTGCAAGAGAATGGCCTTCATGGAAGACTGGGTGGGGACAAGCATGAGGGGAACAGGAGTCAGGGGGCTGGGGCTGGGGTCGGGCAGGGGAGGGATGCTTGCTTGGGCACCAGCTCTCCTGGTTGGCGGGGGGCTGCTGTGTGAGATGTGGCTGGTGGAGGGTGTGGCAGGCGAGGGCCACAAGCAGAAAGATGGAAGGCGAAGTGGGGGGCGGCGACAGGGGGGCCTGCGGGAAATCTTGTTCGGATGCTCAAAGTCAGCACCCGAAGCCCATTACCGCTGTCCACAGGAGGCAGGGAGAGGGGCGGGCGCCCAGATCCTCTTAGCGGAGAATTGAGCGCGAGAGAGGGAGAGCAGCGGTGGTGGGCGGCTATCCGGGTGGGTGATTTCTCGCTTGCACTAATCCCAGCATGGAGCTGGGAACAGGCGGCGGGATGGGCAGGTGTGCGTTTGTGTGATGTGTGTCTGCGCTGTGTGGTGTGTGTAGGTCTGTTTGCCCGTGTGCATCTGCGAAGTGTGTGGGTGGCGTAGGGGTGGGCAGTTGTTCATGTGTCTCATTCTTTGTGTGTCCGTGTTGGCTTGTCTGTATAATGCCGTGCTTATCCCGGTAAGAGTGTCTGTGTGTACTCTGTGTGCGTGCCCGTGATTTCACCCACATGGGTGTGGAGGTGTAGTCATACTGTGTGTGTAGCAATAATAGTGATGATCTGAGAGCAGTGGTTCTCGTAGTTGGCAGCATACTAGAATCATTGGAGGAACGAGCTTTAAAAATCTCCATTCCCAGACCCTCAGACCAGTTAATCAGCAGCTCTAAGGGGTGGGGTCCTGGCATCAACATCTTAAAAGACTCTCCAGGTGATTGCACTGGGCAGCCAACATGGAGAAGCGGTCTCCGAGCGGAGAAACCCCAGGGGAGCCGCCCTGTGGCTTCTCCCCAGCTCTTAGCCTGCCCTTATGGGGTTTATCTGGACACAGAGGTGGACTTCGGACCCCAGACCCTGAGAGACCAGGGCAAGTCATGAGCTGGGCTTCCCCGGCTCATCCTCAGCCTGGGACAGTCTGTGGTCCAAAGAGACATATTTCATGTAATGCAGACGGAAATTGTGTTCCATTCCTGGCAAGCTGTGCCCTTACCTTCTCTCCCTGACAATGGGAACAGGCTGCTCCCCAAACATGCCCCTCTCAGCTCTTGTGGAAGTCAGGAGGATGAGTTAGTAAGCGGGTGGACCAGGCAGGGCTGCAATCAGACCCAAGGCTTGGAGATCAAAGCGCTTGTGTGCCAAGCCAGCCGGTCATTTTGGGGCCAAACCGGAGCCTACCGGCAGGAGGGGTGGCCATCATGAGCCCCAGGACCGGCTACACTGCCGCTAGTTTGCGGGGACAACTCTGCCCGAGTGCAAACCATTGCCCCTCTTTGAGCCTTCGTTTCCGCATCTCTGAAGATGTGCCAATCTCCGAGGTGCCTCCCAGCTTTCATGTGTATATTTAGATGTGCTTACGTGCAGGTGTGTGCACAAAAGTGCATTGATGAGTTTAAGAAGGGTAGGTGAGTGTACGTGAAGTTGATCATGACACTTTATCGGAGTTTTGATGGAAAGCCATGTGGTGATCTGGAGAAGAGGTGTTTTGAGTTGTCTCACCTTCTGGGATGCAGGTGTGTGTCCCTGTGGAGGTGCAGTGTGGGCTGCTCTGTGCAGTGTGTGTGTTGTGTGGGTGTGTGAATTCTGGGCCTCGCTAGTTCTCAGCTCGAGACTTCATAGATTCGGCACTCTCTACAAATGAGCACATTCAGGGACCCTTGGGGACCAAGGCAAGCCATGAACTGGGCCTCCCCAGACCATCCCCCGGAGGGGTATGATGTGTCCACGTGACACATGCCTTGCTCCCTTTCCAGAGTGCAGGCAGAGTGATGCTCCGTTCAGAAAGCACCCACTATGTGCCAGGCCCCATGGGGGAGAAGACATAGAAAAGACAGGGTCCCTGACAGGGAGGAGGTCCCTGACAGGGAGGAGGTCCCTGTGTCTGCCTTGTCTCAAGCCGTGTCCCATCTAATCCAGGTGGAATGTAGGGGGAGAGGAAGAGGAGGGAGAGAGCTTACATTTACCGGGAACAAATAACATGCCAGGCACTGCGTAAGCATCCTATGTGCATTTACTCATTTAATCTTTCCAATAACCGTATAGGTAGCTACAATTACTATCATTCCCATTATACAGACGAGAAAACTGAGGTCCAAAAAGTTAAAGAAATTGCCCATGGTCACAGCTAGTCAGCGGCAGAGGATGGATGCTCATGCAGATATCCTGGCCCCCAATGCTGCAGGGAAGCCCCTCAGAGCACTCACTGGCCGAGTGTCTTTGGTGAAACCGCTGTCCCTCTGAGGCCTCAGGGTCCCCTTCTGGCATTGCAGAGGCGGGGCTCCCCACCTGCTGCCTGGTCACTGGTCCCGTGGTCCTTGGCCTCATTCTAACCCCAGTCTCATCTCCAGGTCCACTGTCCCGACCTCACCAGTCTCGGCCCCTGCCCCTCCCTCCCCCCCCTGCATCCTGCCATGGGCCCACTCACCCACCCTGAACCTGGCCATGAAGACCCGATGACGGTGATCACCCCTTCTAATTGCAGCCTCGCTCCCAAAGCCACGTTCGGTTATCACAGAGGGTGCAGATCTCACAGCTCAGCCTCCTCTGTCCCAGGCCCTCGGGGCCAGCTCAGGAACGGAGGGAATTAATTACATTTTTCCCATCCCCTTCTTTTAAAGTAGGGGAGCGCCGGCACGTCCCGGGGGAGGGGGCGGTGAGCAGAGGATGTGGGAGGGGGACTGATGCTGGGCTCCCGCAGCCCCCACCCCCCAAAACCTAGAAGCCTCTCCCGGGCGGCAGAAGGTGGCGGGGCGAGACCGGCCCCTTATTGATTTAGCCTGGTGGAGGCTGGGACTGATTTAGAGCAGAGGGAGAGGAAGGGGCTTGGGGGGGGGGGCATGGCGGGTAGAGGGGGAGAGGAAGGGATGGCTGTCACTCAGCCTGACAGACAGCCCAGAGATTTGCCTTCAGATAAAACCTTACAGATGTGGAGGTCGGTATTGATTTTGAGTTAGTAACGGTAACGTACCAAGAAGTAATACATTAGTGAAAGCAAGGTCACCGGGGAAAAAAGTAAAACCCACCAGGGGAGAGGCCTTAGCATACTTGAGGGGGGTGGATTACCGCATCAGACCAGGACTTCCTCTAGTTCAAAAGTTTGCAGGCCCCAGACCTCGGCTGGGCCCCTAACTCTGGGCAAACGCTTCCTGCTTCCGCGGGCAAAGAGGGACTCCCGGGGGCCCATGGGCCAGCCACAGGCCGGCGAGGGCCACGTAGGCCTGCGGGGCTCTGTGCAGTGCGGTTGCCGAGGGCCTCTCTCTCTCGTGCTCTCCAACACAGCTTGCTGTGGGGAAGGAACACAGCTAGGGGTCAGGGAGACACGGGTTCAAATCCCAGCTCTGCCAGTTACTGGTCGTGTGATCTCAGGCACTCCTTTTCACGTTCCTGTGCTTCGATTTCCCCATCTGCAGAATGGGGGTAATAGCCCATTTGCTGGAGAAGTCATTCAGTGCTCCCCTCTCTCACCTCTCTTTATTTATTTATTTACTTTTTGCGGTACGCGGGCCTCTCACTGCTGTGGCCTCCCGTTGCGGAGCACAGGCTCCGGACGCACAGGCTCAGCGGTCATGGCTCACGGGCCCAGCCGCTCCGCGGCATGTGGGATCTTCCCGGACCGGGGCACGAACCCGTGTCCCCTGCAACGGCAGGCGGACTCTCAACCACTGCGCCACCAGGGAAGCTCCCACCACTCTTTTGATGGGTCCAATCCCATCAACTTGGAAGTGGTCATGCCTTGAGACAGGGGTTGGATGCAAGGGAAACCCTTTGATCCCCAGGCCTCCAGGCACTCTGGAAGAGAGCGGGCACATGCTGCACAGCCCCCATTCACACCTACCCTAGATGTGGATTTGATTTGATGTCCCAGGGCAAATCCCATTGAACAAATCCCATTACAAGGAGAGCTCCCTGGGCCTGAGCTGATTCTGAGCTGTCTCTTAATAACCCAGGGTCCAAGCCCCCCAAGCCACTGGGCACCACATGAGCTCCTTCTGACAAAGCATTCCAGGAAGTCTTGCAGCTCCAAGGATCTTCAGTCTTATCGTTGACCTTCTTGCTATGTCTCAAACCTGAGGTGTTCCAACCTCAGGGCCTTTGCACTTGCTGACTCTTCTGCCTGGAAAACTCTCTGCTCTGTCTTCCCTTGGCTGGTTCTTTTTGGTCTTGCTGAATCTCACCTCTCTGGGGAGGTCTTGCCTGACTACTCCACATACTCTATTTTTCTTCCATAGCGTTTATCAGTATCATAAATTATATTATTTGTTCATTTATTTGTTGTCAGCCTCCTTCACTCGACTGAAAGCTCCAGGAGGTCGTGGAGCTGCTGCTGTTCATTACTGCATCTCAGCGCCTGGCTTAGTGTCTGGCACATATTAGGTGCTCAATAAATATTTGCTAAGTGAATATGCATGAATTCAATAGGATTTTCTGAGCTTATAGTATGTAGCAGGCACAATGTAGGCACTGAGGCTGCAATGATGGATGAAACACAGTTCCATCCTGCCCTCAAAGAGCTCACAGTCCAGCCCTATCTCTAGCCTGGGAAACGTTTTGATCAATGAATAAGTGAATGAATGAAGGATGTCTTCAGGAAACACTATATGGTTTGGGATAGCTGGGCCATAAAGTGCAAGGTAGGAATGGGTGGGAGGAGTTGGCACAGGCAGGTAGAGGTCCAGTCACAAGAAGACTTTGCCCTGTTTATCTGGGAGGTATGAGGAGCCACAGATAATTCAAGCCATGTCGTCAGATTTGGTGGTGGTTGTCTGTAGGGCTCGGCCTTGCAGGATGAGTACTGGGTCTATGCACAGCTCCCAGCCCATCCCCCAAAGCACCCATCTCCTCTCCCTAACCACAACCGCTTTGTACCCTCCATCCCATCCTTTCTGGGGGTGGCATCTGGGTGCTGTGCAGGAGGTAAGGATTAAACTGGGGTCTCACCAGAGCTGACAAACCCTCACAAGAGTCTCCCAGCCCCACACTTGTCGTTTTGAAGGAAAAGAAATGGGGCCCTGTGTGTTTTCCCCAAGCCTCTAAGTTTATTCCTGGGGCCCAGGCCTCCTTGAAGGGAAGAGCAGGGTTAGTGTTGATATGGGGTAGGGAATGAGATGATGGTGATTTTCTTAATTTAGATGGAAGGTGGGAACCTGACAGGCAACCTGGAAGAGAATCGGGTCTCCTAACCCCAGGGCAGTGTGAGATTCCTGAGTACCGCGCCCACCCCCCGCCAGGCCCACCAAACACACACACCAGCAAATTCCTCGGACCCAGGACCCCATCTCAACACTCAGAGAGCAACAAACCCAGCTCAGCAGTGTCAGACGTCCTCACACACCACCCCCTTCACCGGGTCCCTCTCACCAACACCCCTGGGTGGACCCTGCCATGAGAGAGGCCTCGGAAGTATGTTTAACAAAGAGTGAGTTTGGGAGAACTCAGCTCCCTAAAAACACCCAAACTAGTCCAGGTGTCTCCTTCTCCCAGACCCATCCCCGTGTGTCTTTGCCATCTCACTGGGTTGACACCCCATGAAGTCCCACCTAAACCCCCCCAGCTGCGGTGGAGACAAAGTCCAGCCCCAGCGGGCCTGGTGCCCTTGACTTTGGCTCTGGGAGAGGGTGGAGAAAGAAAGGAGGAGGGGTGACCCCCAGGGCTGAGGGGAATGTTCTGGGTACATTGTGGGAAGAGTCAGGGGGAGGCTGTGCTCATGGCATTCCGGAGGAACCAGGCCCCCCAGGGGTGAGGGACCCCACTGCACACCCCCACCAACAGCTGCTAGGGAACAAACATCTGGGGTGAGAACCCCTACCGTGGTTAAGACCCATCTTGGAGAGTCAGACTTGCCATCATCAGGGGAGTGGGGTCAGGCCTGGACTGCTCCCTGGCAGACCTGCTGTGAGATCTGGGGAAGCCACAGCCCTTCGCAGGCCTCAGTTTCTCCATCCTAGAAATGGGCCTTATGGCTCCACCTCACACCTCTCTGCAGGGCTCTGCACCGGGAGAGTCACACGAGTCTGTGGCTAAGAGGAGGGAAAGGTAAGGAGAAGGGGAAGAGGAGCATTAGAGGATCTGGGGCTGCTGATACCTGAGCACTTTCCACACACAGAGCCTGTCTCAACCTCCCAGCCACACTCTAAGGATGGAGGCGGTCACAGGGGTTAAGGGACCCCTGGCGGCTGCACAGCCAGTAAGTGGAGGAGCTCAGTGTCTGCCCCTGGCCTGAGGATTCCACATCCATGCCCTCCACCCCGCCCATGCCTCATGCCTGTGGCAGGGATGGGTCAAAAATGGGAAGGTGAAAATTTTCACAAGGTGTCTAGTTGGCAAAAAGATCATTGCTCCAATGCCCGAGGCCTGCTTTCTCCCCAGGGGGGAGCGTGGGGACATCAGAGAGCACACCATATGCGCAGCATGGATTGCAGCATGGCCCTTCAGCTCCGTGCTGAGCAGGTTATCAGCAAGACTGACCACCCCGGCCCTGGGGCCTCCCTCCCCATAAAGGGTGGCATTACCAAGAGGCCATCAGGATCCCGGGCCCTGCAGGTCAGGTCCACAAGGGCTGCCTCTTTATCCCCCTCCCCGTCATCTCTCCTGGATTGACCAGGACACCCCACCTGCACCTCCCCCCGCCCGCACCTGCTGCCTGCACCACCTTTCCCACTCTATCTCCAGTAGCTGGGCCACCGGGATGCCTGGGTGCCCTCCTCTAGGCTCCCACAGCCCCCTCTGCTGCCTCTACCATGCCCCTCATCACTCCATATTCTGATGATCTGTTGCTAGTTGCCACCCCCACCAGACCCAGAGACTCCTCCGGTCAAGGTCAGGGACCATGGCTCTTCGTCCTCTGAAGTCCCAGGGCCCGGCCTGAGGCCTAGAGCCATAGTCATCATCAATGCATGTTTGTTGAATGAATAAGTGAACACACAAATGAACCAACACCAGGTTTTTAAGCTGAGTTTCTAGAGGCAAGCCTCACCCTGTCAGCTGGGGTTGCCAGCACTGACAGTGAGTTCCTGTTTGCTAAACCAGGCCAAGCAGGAAGGGGGTGATGGTCACAGACATCCGGGAGCTGCCAGAATCAATGCTATTTGAAAGCATTGGCCATGTAGGGGCAGAAGCCCAAAGTCAAGAGCATAGTAGCATAGGACGGGGGAGTAAAGCTGGACAGATCCAGAGTCTTTAACCTTTGTGTTGGAAGATGAGGGCATCCCAGTCTGATGGGAGAGACATAATTAGCTGGTTCATTCATTCATTCAGTCATTTGTTTATGCATGTATGCATTCATTCATTCAGCAGACAGAAATAAGGTGCCCCTCAGAGCCAGGCCTAGGAATAGAGAGGGGAACTATGCCTGCCCTGCCCCCAAAAGCTCTCAGTGGAGGGAGGCTCCATGGGCCAGGACTTGACCAGAGAAACTGCTAACCATCTTACCCACAAAGGCAAGCAAGCCAGGTAAATGGAGGATCTCAAGGTTGCAGGGACCTCAAGGGAGCAACTCCAGCAAAGGCCTGTCCAAGGCCAGCCTGGCATCTCCCCTGCTCACCCTCGCGTCTGCCAGGTCCTTCCTCCAAGCCCCGCACGCCTGCCGTGGCGCCAGCACTGACGGTCTCTCCCCCGCAGGTGATGAGCATTCTGAGCAACCCCAGTGCAGTGCCACCGCAGCCCCAGGCCGACTTCTCCATCTCTCCGCTGCACGGCGGCCTGGACTCTGCCACCTCCATCTCGGCCAGCTGCAGCCAGCGGGCTGACTCCATCAAGCCGGGAGACAGCCTGCCCACCTCCCAGTCCTACTGCCCGCCCACCTACAGCACCCCCGGCTACAGCGTGGACCCCGTGGCTGGCTACCAGTACGGCCAGTATGGCCAGAGTGAGTGCCTGGCGCCCTGGGCGTCCCCCTCCCTCTCCCTGCCCTGCCTGCCTCCAAGGACCTCCCACTTATGTGTAGAGAACAGCAAGGTGGTGCTGGGGTGCTGGTGCCCATTTCATAGGTGAGGAAATTGAGCTCCAAGAAGGCGGAACGGCTGTCCTAAGATGATGCTGAGACACTACTACTGTCTTAGAGCTGCGCTGCCCCATAGGAACATAATACGAACCACCAGTGTCATTAAAATTCCCTAGTAGCCACATTTTACAAGTGGAATGATTTTTACTAACATTTTTTATGTAACCCAGTATATCCAAGAGGTGATCGTTTCGATGTGTAATCCGCACAAAATTAGTAATAAGGTTTTTTTTACATTCTTTTCTTCGTACACTGTCTTTGAAATCCAGCCTATTTTCATTCAGATGCTGTTTTCATTGGAAATACTTGATCTGCATTTAAGTTGCATCAGATTTACAACTGAGGAAGTAGATTTACACACCCAAGTTGTTCCAAATATACTGAAAAGTTTCCCAACCACTAAATTAAAGCGAATTTCAGTTTTTAAATTTAAGTTGGATAAAATGAAATCAAAAGGTAACATTCAGTTCCCCGGTTGCCCCAGGCACATTTCAAGTGCTCCGGAGAGCCATGTGTGCTGGTGTCAGACAACGCTGCGTGAGAGATCCTGCCCCTTTCTCCCCGCCCCACCTCCGCTATACGGCAAGGCAGTATCTTGAGTTATCTCCCCTGCCCCCATCCTCAGCCTTGGTTTCCCCAAACCGTGAGCTGGTCTCAGGCCCCCATCCCAGCTGCCACACCCTTGGCACCTGGCCTGGGGTTAGAGACGGCAGACCCTCAGACCAAAGGCTGCAAAAGGCGGGCTGGGCCACAGCCTCCAGCTGGACGGGGATGGACGGACTGACAGACGGGGCAGCAACAGGGCCAGTCAAGACAGCCCGGGGAGCCAAGGTCACAGGCTGCCCCTCCTGCCTCACCCCCTGGCAAAGGCGTCACCTGCTGGTGTCAAACCAATCAGAAGGGCATGTGACAAGAGGGTGTGACCTTCCAGCCCCAGGGCTTTTCTGTGCTTCTCTGCCCTCAGTGTAGCCCTGACTCAGCCCCACTGACCTCTGCTTCCTAAGCCCACACCCACCCACCCCTCCTCACGCAGCCTTGGCCTCCACGGCTAAATGAGGGCCAGCTGTGCCGGCCTCCGCCTCCCAGCCGTGTTTGCAGCCCCTTCCCTGTATATGTGCGTGTTCACATACGTGTATCTGGGCGAGTGCGAATACATGCGTCATGGATACCTTACAGTTTGTGTGTGTGTGTGTGTGTGTGGGTGTGGGTGTGGGTGTTTCGGCATGCACGTGTAAGTGCACACATCTTGCATATAGATGAGTATGTTTATATGTATATATGTGAATGTGTGAGTGGCACATATTGGTATATGTGTATATGACACATGTGTGTGAGTATAAATGAGCATATCATGTGCACGTGGTTGCATGTGGGTTTGTATGTTAACACTCCTGCACACATTTGGTCATGTGAGTATATGTGGCTACAACACATATGCACGTGTGTTGAAGTGTGTACATGTGGCTCAGTGTCTACGTAGGTGCCTGTGTTTGACCTACGTCGCTATGTGGAATGTATAACAAATATGTGTGCATGTGTGTAGGGGTGTGTGTAAGTGTACGAATATGTGTTGCAGTATGTACATGTGTGTTCAGCATGTACATACACTGGAGTGTGTAAGTGTGTGTATTGGGGAGTATGTGTGTGTGCAGAGTGTACATACGGCTGTGGGTCTGCTTGAGGGTGTGCATAGGTGTGGCTGTGTGTACTGGTGTCCAGTTGTGCATCTGGGTGTGAACACATGATGCTGTCTGTGTGTATAACTGTGTCTGTGTGAATGTGTGTGCATGGGGTCATAGAACACACGTGTGCGTGTATATCTGAGAGCAGGGTGCCTACATGTGCACGGGAGTGTTTCCAGAGGGGCCAGGGTGACCCCCTGCCCCAGCCCGTGTTCCCGGGCACGGAGCGGGACACACATGCTCTTGATAAAGAGTTTAGAGCAGCTTCCAGTGGCGGCGGCAGCCCTGGCCTGGGGCAGGCGTTAGTCACACCCGGAGCCCTGTGCCCCACTCCAGGGGCGCCTGCCCAACTCGGAAATAAAATTAACCCCAAAGTCAGCACGGGGGCCGTGAAGGAGGGGGGATCAAAAGGAAAAGGGCCCAGGAGGCGAGAAAGGAGTTTTGTTCCCCTTTGCTGGGGAAAAGCTGGCCAGCGATTTCCTCCTCTGTCCCCACTCACCCTCCCACTCATCCCCCCATCCTCCCTCCTCCCTCCTCCCTCTGGCTCCCCCTCCTCCCACTCACTCCCCCTCTAGCTCCACCCTTGCTCCCCTGGCTCCTCCAGGGTCGCTCAGAGCACCTCCTGGGCCACCTTCTCCTGCACTCCCAACTCAGACCCCATACCCCTCCACCCACCCCACAGAGGCTCCAAGGGCAGGCTGGGAGGGGCCTGAGGGAGAGTCTGCCCCTCCACCACCACGGTGTGGGCAAGTCACCTGCCTCTCTGAGCCTCAGTTTTGCCATCTGTGAAATGGGGGCCCAGGGATTAGACTCCATAGTCTTGATGTTTTCCCCTGGTACCATCCCCCTCACCTTTGACATCCTGGGACAACCCAGGGACACACGGTGTTCCCACTGACCACTGCCCCATGTTCATGGGTGACCGAACCCACCTATGACTGGGCTCCCACAGCCCATGTGTGAGAGCCTCATGTTCCAAGCTGTGCTGTGTATGCCCAGGACCACCTGTCATCTTCTCACATCCGTCCCATGCATGAGGTTAGCCCACTGGGCACTGGGCGAAATGCATGTTCCTCATTTCGTGTAATCCTCAAAAATCCCAGGTTATTTGCTCTCAGGTTACAGATGCAAAAGCTATGGCTCAGAGAGACTAGGAACTTTCCCCAAGGCCACACAGAAAGTGAATGATGGACTCCAGGTCACCTAACTTCAAACCTAGTTCTCTTTGGGTCAAACCACAAACCTGTATAAGATCCTGAGTAATGATGCACACCTTGACCCACCTGGGTGTGGATTTATGTGCACAACTTCACATGCACCTATGCATGGACAGAGATTTATTTCTCTGTGGGTATTCACTAATGTGTGTCTATACATAGCTTCAAGGTAGAACTATTCAAGATGTATGTGTATAAAGAAAGGAGAAATGATGGTTTCTTGAGCATCTACTATGGGTCTGGCATTCCATCCTGACGGCCACCCTGTGCAGGGTGCAGGATTATTCCCATTGGGCAGATGAGGAAATGGGATCCCAGAGAGATTGGCTGCCTGAGATCACCCGGTGGTACGTATCGACGTGCACACGGCCACACATTTAGCCACGGAAAGCATCACTTCCAGGTGTGCCTGGAGCCACGTGAGCCAAACTCTTAAGCAGGAGAGTCCACCTCCTCTTCCCGGGCCTCTCATCTTCCCAGGGACACCTTCACACCTTCCTTTCCTGCTCCCTGCCATCGTCCATCCATCCGTCTCTCCCCGTCCCTAAAGGGGGTGGGGGCAGGGGGGCAGGGATGGGGCACATGGCAGATTAATACGGCCCTGGTGTTCCCAGAGGCCAGGGCCGTACTAATGATGGGGCTGATAGAACGCAGAAGTGTGAAAGGAATTTTAATAGATCTGACAAGTCTAATAAGAATTTGTGTCTAGAAGGGTCCTCCTCTGGGGCCGCGGGCTGACGAGACGCTGACGGCTGAGATTTGTTTACTGGTTGGCATCGCTGCCACCTCTCCTGCCAAATCCCGATTAATCTAATTTGAGACATTTAGAGCCCAGGCTCAGGCGCGAGGCAAAAGAGGGGAGACGCAGAGAGACAGAAGGACAGGAAGGGCCATTGACAGACGCCATAATGAGAAATGTCACAGCCCTGCCCCTCGCCGGACCCCGGCCTGACCCCAGGGAGAGGCAGACTCTGTGGGATGACGGGTGCCCTTGAAGTAGGCTGGGTCGTAGGTAGATTTTGGCTTGGTGTTTCCTCGCTCATCTTGACTACAAGCACCTACTGTGCGCAGGGCTGTGGCTGGTGACAGGGAGAGGCTAAAGAGGAAGAGACAGAGTGCCCAGAGGCACAAGCAGGACAAATTCAGGCTCCTCCAGCTCACGTGCCATGCGTGTGCCTCTGGGCCAGCCATCTTTCTGAGCCTTGGTTTCCATGTTTGTAAAATGGGAACAACCGTACCTAAAGCATGGGACTGTTGAAAGAATCAGATGAGATTTTGTCCGCCTAGTACCTAGTGCTTCCCATCCATCATTGTTATTCAAAGCCAGGCCTTTCTGCCCCACCTGCAGGAAGAGCTGTGCCCTTAGACGAGTCACTTACATTTCCTGAAGTAGGAAATGGGGCCATTGCAGGCTTTGGGGTATAGAGTGTTCCATACACTCTGAAGTGCTGTACACGAACAAGGGTGATGCTATAGGAGGCTGCTGGGTGGGGTTGGTCGGGGGTGAGTAGCAGCTGGCATCAGACTGCCTGCATTTGAATTATGATTCCATAATTTAGGAGCCCTGGGATCTTTCAAGTTATGCAGTCTGTCAGGGCAGGGCCTCAGTTTTGTCATATGCAAAATGGGGATGATAATAATAATACCAACCTCACAGAGTTGTTGCGAGAATTTTAAATGAGACGATGCACATGAAGTGCTTAAAACAGGACTGGCAGAGAGCCAGCTCTGGGGAAACGTTAGCTTCCCCTCTTCCCCTTCCTATTACCACCCTGACAGTGAGGCCTCCTCGTGGGCAGGACCTGGAGCCCAGATGAAACTGGCTCCAAGTAGCTGAGATGGTGTGGCCACAGCTGCCGGGTCCCCCTGAGGCCAGAGATGGGAGATTTTCCCACCCTCACCCAGAGTAAGGGCTAGATCCAAGGCAGGCCACCACCACTCTGTCCTACCTGCTGGGAGCCTGGAGGCTGAATGACCTCAGAGGCAGCACCCAAGGGGCCCAATTCAGTCCCTAGAGCCTGGGAAGCTGAGGTGCACAGGGTCCACACACTCCAGAAAGACCCCAGGGCTCTTGCACATCCTTTAGGAACCTAGGAGGCCATGCCCTGAGCACTCTGTGCCCGGCATCTTAAAGCCCATTATCTCATTTGATTCTCATAACAGCCCTTGAGGAGTCTGGAATTTGTTCTCCCCATTTTACAGACAAGGAAACAGCGCTGGAGAGGCAAAGTGATTTGCCCAAAGCCACGTGAGCAGGAGGTAACTGGGCCTCTGAATTGCCCCATTCACTGTTCCTTTCCTTCTTGCCACCATCAAAGGGCATGTCTGCTTACTAAGCCCCAATCCCGGGAGCCCACATCTATCCAACTCACTATGTACCAGGCACAGTGCTAGCTAACCACTTTATATACATTTTCTCATTTAATGCCAATTACCCTTCAGCCTAGGTGCTATTATTATCTCCCAAGGAAACTGAGGCTTGGAAAGGTGAGTTGGTATGCCCCAAATCACACACTGAGAGTTGACAGGAGCAGAGTTTGCATCTAGGTCATTTGAGCCCCTAGGCAATACAGCCTCCTGGAGCTCAATTATTTTTTAGAATTTCTTTTTTTTTTTTTTTTTTTTTGGCCATGCCGGGTGGCATGCGGGGTCTTAGTTCCCCAGCCAGGGATTGAACCTGAGCCCCCTGCAGTGGAAGCGTGGAGCCTTAACCACTGGACCGCCAGGGAAGTCCCACTGGAGCTCAATTATTGATACAGCCCATCTCACCTCCCCAGTTGCACTCTAGCCATACCCATCACCTCCTGGCTCTACCCACCCATCCTAGGCAGGAGCCCCCAACTTTGAGGAGACATGTAGAGTGTTACAGGGCCCCTCAGTGGGCAAGTGACAGAGAGGGTGTTGGGCCAGGCCTCGTGCTTCCTACCATAGTCCCCTCTCCATCTTCCTCTCGCCTCTGGATCCGAGGGGTCCAGGGGGTTGGATTGATCACAGCCACAGATTCTGGTTTGGGAGGTGGCATCTCTGTGCCTTTCAAGAGGCCTTGGTCACATGCCAGTCGTCATTTGGTCAGGGATGATTTCTGCTGCAGCCCCAGGCAGGCACAATTAGGACAGTGAGGACAGAACACACGTAGACATACCTGCACACACATACACACTCACCCGGACACATGGACCTGGCTTAGGTAGAGCTCACCTGTGCAGTTACCCACTGTTTTTCTACACATGTAGGTGCACACCACTCACCCACATCGGTGCACACGTACATGTACAAGTATTGTTCGTGCCCATTACTACATCCCGGAGATTCTCGTTTCCACGGTTCACCACACGCAAGTACACACCCTCAAACTCTCATTCTTCTCCTCTGGGTGACCAGAAATGACAAGGCTGAACGTCTCAACTCCCTGCATTACAGGCTCCTAGCTCCTCCTTCTGCGTGGACCCCTCAGCTCCCCGGAAAAATCTCCTTTGATTTTTGAGTATGAGGTCTTGCTTTGCCTCATCCATGAGCTGGGCTTAGGGTCCAAAAAAGGCAGAAGGACCTTGTCCTCATTACTACCTGGATGCCACGGGACTCACTGGATGTCCCCCAGAGCAGGGATAGGTGGAAAGAGGAGCTAATTCTTCACTAAACAATATGAAACCCTCTGTACTTCCCTACAGAATCCACGAAAGAGCTGGGTAAATAATGTGTTAAGCAAATATGTGCTGAATGATTGGAGAGGAAGTGAGAGAAAGAGCTTCATGAAGAAATGGATGGATGGATGGGTGGGTGTATGGATGAATAGATGGAGAGGCAAGGAGTGGATGGACAAACTGATGAATGGATAAATGGATGGACAATGCATAGATGGATAAATATATGATTGGATGGATGGATGGATGGATGGAAGAAGAGATGGATAGATGGACAGAAGGATGGATGGATAAATTAATGGAGGAATAAATGGATGGATAGATGGATATATGGATGGATGGAGGATGGATGGATGGATGGATGGATGGATGGGTGAACGGATGTGGGACAGATTGAGTAATAGGCAAAAAGAACCTCAATTTCTAGGAGTTTATCTTTTTTTTTTTCCAGCTGCTGTTGATTACCTGGCCAAAAACGTGAGCCTCTCCACACAGCGTCGCATGAAGCTCGGGGAGCATTCGGCTGTGCTGGGACTCCTGCCTGTGGAAACTGGCCAGGCCTACTAGGGCCCCTGGGGCGACTTGCCCCAGCCCAAGTCCCAGCCTAACCCTTACTGATCCCTGAGCCTCCCAGCCTCAGTCCCTTCATCGCCCTGGGGTCCCAGGAGGCCAGGAAAGGAGCCCATTCCCTTCTCATGGCCAGCGCTCTGGAGACGAACAGCCCATCCACCATTTGCCTGTGATTAGGGACCTGGAGTAACCCCCTTGGAGTCTGCCCCCTCACTGTCCCCCCAGGAGGGTCTCTGGTCAGCCTGCAGTCTTCCCCCAGCCAAATCCTGTCGTGGCCTCTGTGCCATTTCAGACACAGAGATCACAGCTCACCCTGAATAGAGTACCTTGAGCGCCCAAAGGAGGATGGTGTCTGGGATGACGTCCTGGAGCCCTTTGGACCCAACTCCAGTTGGTCCCCTGGCCAGAGGAGGAGGTGGAGCTCACAGGGCCGCTCTTGGCTGGGAGTGTTGGGAGCCGGCCCTCCCGGGTGGGTGTCCGGCTCAGGGCCAGAACCGCGGCCATTCCTCCTCTGAACACTGGGACTTTAGCAGAAGGGGGGACCCTAGCCCTGAGGCATTCCCAGGGAATCACCTAGGAATTCTGAGGACTTCAGGAGCCTCTCCACACACCTCTGCTGGATGGAGGGGGGAATCCAGCCCAGGCAGGGGGACTGGGACCACCAGGAACAGGCTTAGCCGGGGGCAGGGCCATGTGGGTGGGGCTTGTCGGCAGTGGGCCAGCCCAGGGTACCAGGACCCAAGCCAGGCATCCGGAAGCAGCTTTGGGCTCTTAGACTGAAGCCCCAGTTCCAACTTTGCCCACCCCACTTAGGGCCTGGGGAGCCCACAGAACCTCCAGTTTTCTCATTCACTGAATCAGATGGCAGGGGGAGGGGATCAAGTCTTGAGGACACATAAGTGAAGAGGCAGGCTCAGAAGGGGTTTCTGTAACTGGGGTCCCTCTGCTTGTGGGCAGCAAACCTTTGTTGCCAAAGGCTTCAGCTCTATGCCTCCAAGTCCACGGCCCACGGAGCTTCGATTTCTCACAGAGCCTCCCTCAGAGACCCAGGCCTATCCCCTGCATGCCCTACCCTCTAGGAATGGGGCCTCCATTGGTCTGGGAATCCCTTTAAGCTGCTGGGGGTGCAGAGAGCTTCCCTTGGGGCTCTGGAGGAGGGTTCTTGGATCATCAGGGACTGGCTGCCCCACAGACAAGACCACAGATTCTCCTTGGCATTTGCGGGGGAGGCATGTCCCTGTCCCACCCAGAGGTGCATCTTTCAGTGTTGACACATTCTCAGCCAAGATGCCTCTGTCTTCTGATCCAGCACAGCTGGGTGAAGAGATGTGGCCAATCTTTGAGCCACCACCCCTGGGCAGAGGGGGACACCAAAGGTTCCGGAGAAGAGGGCAAAGTTGCCTTCCTTGGCCACTCCAGTTGCTCTCCCAAGCTCCCCTCTCTTTACAAGTTGAGACCTTTGGGGAATGGTTCCAGCCCCCGACTGTGGCCTCCCTTGAACTTTTCACCACCTTCACCTGTTGAGCAAAATTATATTCGTCTTCTCCATCGCCATCATTATAATCTACACTTAGATCACCTGTATCAAGTGTTGCTGGGTCAAAGGCACTTGAGATGGGAGACACAGCACTGAATCCATGAAGACCGGACCAAATTGCTTGGCCCTACCTGGGCACCTGAGGCCACCTCTTTGCTCAACCCATGCCTCTTGCCCTCAGCCAACAAGACACTCGAAGAGGGAAGGGCTGCTGCTTTGAGAATCAACCTGAGTTCCTCCCTACTGGGGAGCTGGGTTGGCAAGATACTAGGACACTTTCCTGCATGGACATCACCTCTGTGACAAATGCTCACCTGCTTCTCATCTTCAGACTCAGTAATATCAAGCCTGTCCTGGACCATGACCAAGGTGGCTTGTATCGCTGGTTTTGAGGAACCTGTTATTAATTGGGGACGAACAGACTCTGGTAGCCGCGGACACCCAGACACGTGTGGCCCATCAAGTTCAGCCAAGGTTTCAGTGGGAGCATCCACGGCAGGAGACTTTGGGTTCTTCACGCTCTGGACAAAAAGGAAGGGTGTATTGTGTGTTGGTAACCCGGTCCATGCTTTTGTAGCTGTCACAGCCAGGAAGCCGTTCTTCCTTAAGATCAACCACAATCTTCATCCACATTCCTTAAGTGGTCAATCTTTCCCCCTGGAGGCCTGTCTCAGAAATCCTTTGAGCCACCTTAGGTTACCCAGGAGCAGGGATCTCAGGCAGGTGACATCAAAACCACCCAGCCCTTCCCCCAGGAAGTGACATTCCAATGCTAGGACCAATGACAAGTATCTGCCTCCCATGGCGAAATGGGAATAAACCAAATGATTTCTCATTACGTCCACTGTCTCTGGAGTTCTCCCAAGCCACCATCTTGGTAGAAAATGGGTCTTATTCCCCCAGGGGCTCCACGCTCCTCAGAAATAGACCCTGACCCTGACAGGTTTTCCTAAAACCCAGTGTATTAATGTGTCTAGCCAACTCAGTCTATAAAATTCAGTCTTGTGTTGGCAGCTTGCAACTTCACCAGAAAGATGATGTTGGGTGAGAGTTACAAGGCCTCAAACTCTTGAGGGTTGACCACAGGCTGAGGAAGAAGGCCTGAATCCCAGTGGCTAGGCCAGCCCGGAACAATCCCCATCCATCCCTGTAAATAGATTCCATAGCAAAATAAAAGATATTTCCCCCAACTTATCACAAGTAGCTGTTGGTCCTACCTATGGGGGCCCCCTCTTCTGAACTCATTGTACATTAGTTGGAAATGTGGTGATGTGCTGTTCGTTTATAGGAAGTTGACTTTATATATATATATATATATATATATATATACACACACACACACACACACACTAAAAATGGAACGAAACCCCCCACAGTGCGTGTCATGCTAGTGCCAGGGACCATCTGTAGGGATATATCTGCATATCGTATGTTTCAAATTATACATTCCGGGCTCTCTTGGGTTCTTTCATTTTTATTGCTTTGTTTTTCATTTGGTATTTCTCTCTCGCTATTGGAAAAAAAAAAAAAAAAAAGAAGTGACATGTAAGAACCAAGCTATGCTTTTATACTCTTACGTTTTCCTTGATTTACATTTGCCGTTCTTTTGCCAGAGGAACATGAAGGAGAAGAGAGCTAGAGGAATGAGAGAAGAATCGAGAGAGGTTTGCCCAGAAGAAAAACGAGAAGGTCAGATTTCCAATCTGACAATGGCTTGAGAACACCGTGGGTCCCAGACGTCGATCACTCCACCGAAATTCTATGGTGTTTGAGATGGAACGGGTGAAGAATTCTGAGATTTGGATCCTGGGACTTGGGAAACTCCGTGATGGCCCCAAAAAGACACGCTCTGGGGCCTCTCTCAGGCTGATACTCTCCTCAAGCTCCCGAATGCGCCCTTCACTATTGGATGCTTTTTGAGTTTGACAGATCTTCTCCCCTCCTGCAGAGGCACCGAACCAAGGCCAAATGGGGGTCCTTCAGCTGCCGTCTTGAAATGCTCAAAGACATCTGTATATCGAATGCTTTCTCTGCCAGCTCTAACAAGGCCAATCCCTTACCTGGGAGCTATCCGCATAGCACTCTAGATCATTCCTTCTTCCTAGTAACTGGTTGCTTCCATGTTTGACTCACGGCCATTTTCCTCCATGTGGAAGTGAGTGTGCGTGCGTGAGAGTGTGAGTGGTGTGTCCGCGTGGGCGTGTGTGGGCGCGAAGGTGTGTGTTTAAATATAATCGCACCATAATTTATTCAGCTATATGAAGTAGTAGACTAGAAAGAGAAACTGGCATTCGCTTTAACTTCCTGCTTGTAAGCGCTTCCTCTGTAACTCAGGCGTAACTGTTACATATACATTAAAGAGAAATTAAAAGCATCTCCAAGATTCCGTGTACTCAGTTGATCGTCATGGTGCGGCTGCCCTTAAAAGGGGCTGGGGGCCATCAAGAGCTTTGGCCTGGTCTATGGGTGTGGAGGAGTTAGAACTACATTTCTCTTGCACCCCGCCTGGCCCCCCAGTGCTAAGCAGATGCAGGACACGTAGCAAAAGCCTCAGCAGTATTTCATTAATGGAGGCCATTCTCAAGTATCTCTCTGGGAAAACCTCAGTTCTCTTCACCAGGAAAAATTTTCCTGCCACTAAACTTAGAACCCTCTGTGGTCATGTCCCAGTATATAAAATTTGGAAGGTGGGAGAGAGCTCAGAAGCTTACCTGTTGCCGTAGAAACAGGGCCTGATGTGGCGATTCTGGGCAGGTGAATTATTGAGGGAAAGCCCTCAAGAGGAATCCATAAGGGAGTAAAGGAGGCAAGATAGGGCTGGGGAAGGAGCTGGCAAAGAGGAGGTCTTACTTGGCGTCTAGCCCCACCTGATACTGCAGGGAGCGCTGGAGTGTGAATCGTAGCATGGAGTTAGTCTCACCTTAAGACCAGGGGACTCTTGTTGCGCAAGTCAGTCATTCATTGGCTGCTGGCTGTCCCTGGGGATGTGGATGGTGGGTAAAGGGCTCATGTGGCTAAGCACCTCTGGTTAAAGTGGCTCCTATGGGCTGAGGGCAGTTCTCCAGAGAAAGGTGTGGAAGTGAGCCCTTAGCAACAACATTCATATCAGTTAGGGGACAGGTGCGCTGGCCCAGTAAAAGGGCCTCTGGGCAGGGCCAGCACCATCTACTCCACATGTGTTCCCCTGGCTCTACACCAGGGCACCTGTGTCATTCCAGTGGGTAATCTGAACTGGGCAGCAGCGAGGTGGAAGAGTTTTGGGGAGAAAGTGTACATGAAACATTGGTAAGGTGGATGGGAAGGAAGGACCTGAGTCCATCCAATCCAGCCAAGTTCTCTTCCCAAGTTCAGACCAATCGGAAGGCTGCCAAGCATCCTTCTCCACATAGAATCCCTGCAGTGTGATGAGCTCTATACCAGCCCCCTATGGAATCCAGGCAGTTTATGTCAGAACCAGGGCTCCCAACTACGTTTCACCCCAGGTCTGTCTCCCTACCTACCACCCCAACCAAGCAATTGTCATTCAGTAAATCAGGAAGAGATGGGGGAGAGTCAAGAACTAGTCAAGTTCCATCCTGACCTCTGCATATGATTCTCTGTGGGTCCTGAGACAATTTTCTTCCCTTCTCAGGCCTTATTTCAGTATACTTTTTAAAATGCAGGCTAGGGGGCTTCCCTGGTGGCGCAGTGGTTGAGAGTCCACCTGCCGATGCAGGGGACACGGGTTCGTGCCCCGGTCCGGGAAGATCCCACATGCCATGGAGCGGCTGGGCCCGTGAGCCATGGCCGCTGAGCCTGCACGTCCGGAGCCTGTGCTCCTCAACGGGAGAGGCCACAACAGTGAGAGGCCCGCGTACCGCAAAAAAAAAAAAAAAAAAATAAGCAGGCTAGATGATATCTAAGGATCTTCCAGGTTACCAAGACAATAAACTGAGCCAAAGGCTGGTCTTGAAGCAGCCCAGAGAGTGTCCAGAGAGTGGCTTGGAGCTTGTCCATCACCAGTGCTAAGGGAGCAAAACAATGTGCTGAGTGCTGAATGTAGGATGCCAAGTTGCTCCAGATACAGACCTGCCCTTGGGGACCCCCAGAGAGTTCTCTGACCCCCTCTTAGGGAGCTTTCCTATGGATCCCACTCAACAACCTTTGTTTATAACTCCAAGGAAAACTGAGAAACATAGCCCCCTGCCCAGGCACGCTACTATCCAGAAAAAAGTCAGGTTTCTGTACCTAAGAGAAAAGAGAAGAATGGATATTAATCAGATAAGTGTATCAGTCAGCTACTGCCACAGCAATGCTACATAACATAGCCATCTCTGCTCCTGGTCTCATTTGTCAGGCACACCTTATGGTGGTTGAGTTTCACTGCCTTTCCTTGAGAAAATTTACTAGTGAAGGAAAGAGTCTCCTGAGACAGGAGATAAATGGAGCCATTGAGATGGGAGGGAAACAGAACAGAGACTGGGCCTTCTGAGTATAATCCTGTCTGTTACAGAGTTAAGTCTAGAATGTCTAGTCCTCCCAAGAATACAGCTTCCAGAACTCTGTCCTGTCCACTCCCCAGGCTGTCATTGACTCACTCTGAGCAGAGGATCACTCTTGCTTCTGATCATGTAAATAGCTATGGCAGGGAGCAGAGAGTCACTTCCCAGAGGCACCAGGGAGAGAGTGTTCAAGCCTCCAGTCACCTCCACTCTCTCCCCTGGAATGAGTCAAATGTGCTTTCTCAAGTAAAGCCCTGCCCTTGGTCCCAGATGCCCTCTGTGTGACTGTAGGCAAGCCACTTCCCATCATCCTTTGAACAGAGATAAAGTCTGTCCCACTATATCAGGTTGGAAGGCAGTAACCAACGACCCCAAGTCTCGGTGGCTTAAAATACCAAAGGTTTACTGTTTTTCTTGTTCATGTTCACGTTCAAGACTCTGATGAGCCAGCCTGATAGAGAATGGGCATTGTCCTGAGTGTTACTTGTCGCTGGTACCAGAAGGAAAGAGAGAGGTATTGAATCATGCTCTGCCTCCTAAAGCTTCCGCCCAAGTGACACAGGACACTTCTGCTCACCCTCCATTGATGAAGCAAGTCCTATGGCCACATGGACTTGAAAGGGAGCAGGGAAACCTAGTCCACCCTGTGCCTGGGAGGTGGGAAGCGGAACAATTGGAAGCAACCCTCAGGACCACCACCTCCACCTGCCACAGAGGGTTTACACTAGGATCGCATGAGGCTAAAGAGGAGAAAATGAAAGCAAACATCTCCTTAAGCACCTGGTCTGTGCTCTTCTCCTGCAGGTAGGGAGGGCCAGGGAGTAACACTAAAAGGACAGACATAAACAGTCTCTGCTCTGTGGGAATGGGTACACAGTCTACGAAGCTTCTGTGATGCGCCGAGGCACACAATTTTTGTCATATCATCAGCATAAAAACCTTGTGAGGTGGGGATCTCACCCTTAATGTTTGGGGAAGAAACCAAGTGTCAGAAAGTTAAGATCACTTGCCCAAGCTCACACTGTTTGTTAGTGGAAGAAACCGAGCTCTCCAAAAGAAGGCTTCCATGTCACATTTCAAAATAATTTAAAATTAAAGTGCAGGAGAGAAAAAGCTGGGGTCTCATCTGAGGATGGATGCCCAGGGTCTCTACCCCACAGAAACCAGGGAGAGCTGCCTTCTACAATCTGGCTCAAACGGAGAGTCCTTTCAAGCTCAAAGAGTCCGGCAGGTCAGCCCCTCATCTGGTGATGAGACAGCACCCAGGCAACGCACAGGTATCAGCAATGCAGTGGCCCCTCCCAGAATCCGTATCATATTCATCCTCTGAAAATAGGGGCATGTTGGCTGTGAGCTTTAGAGAGATAAGACACTAACATTTATGGCGCCTACTATGTGCCAGGTGATCTTCATCTATTGTCCTAGTTAACCCTCCCAACATCCTGATGAGGTAGGCACTGTGGGTCCCACTGTTCAGGTAAGGAAATGAATCCACAGAAGTGAAGCAACTGTCTCAAAGCCCCCCAACCAGGAGGGGGAGGAGCAGAGATTCAAGCAGACCTCTCTGGTCCAGTGCCCTGCCCGTCAGAGCCAGCTGCCTCCCCAGAATGGAAATATGACCTAGGAGGGCAAGGCTTCTTGAAAAGAAGTGTATCAGCTAGCCATTGCCACAATAATGCTGCATAATGAGATGTCTCAAAATCCAGTAGCTTGCAACAAGCATTCATTCTCACCTTCACCTGTGGGGAGGTTGACCACGGTCTGGCTAATTTTGGCTTGGATGGTGTGGTAGGCATAACTCTCTGTTCTCCACCAAGGCTCCTGCCCCTCGTTGTACATGCCCTGTATAGTCCCCTGCCCTTGAGTGTGGCTGGGATCTGTGAAGGTGATGGGATAGTCACTCATGTGGTTACACTACGTTACATAAGACTCCATCACAGCAGAGTGGAGTGAGGTTTTCCTACTGCCTTTAAAGAAATGAGATGCTATGTTATGGGAGGGCCATCGCTAGGATATGAGGTCACCCTCTAGGAGCTGAGAGGGACCCTTGACTGACGGCCAACAAGAAAGTGGGGACTTCAGTCCTACACAAGGAACTGAATTCTGCCAACACCCTGAAGGGGCTTGAAAACAGATTCTTTCCCATCAAGCCTTCAGATGAGATCGCAGCCCCTGCCAACACCTCGACTTCAGCCTGGTGAGATCCTAAGCAGAGGACCCAGCTATGCTGTGCCCAAATTTCTCACCTACAGAAACTATGAGATAATAAATGACTTGCCTTAAGCCATTAAGTTTGTAGTAATTTTTTATGCAACAGTAGAAAAATAATACAGATGGGCAGCTGGGCTTCAGGCTCTAAGTCTGACAATAACTTTTCTGAGAGGACCATGAAGAAGGAAGATACTGGGCCATGATTACAGATCGCCAGAGTTCTAAGGGCATTGTGGGTGTGGGGTGGTCCCGTTTCAAGCCCCACTTCAAGCTTCTTTCTTATCAGATCTACTAACCACCCACTGGCCACGGCAAGTTTCATGGGCAAGCCCAAAGTCAAGGGCTGGGGAGGTCCATTCCACGCATCTTGAAGCACAGAAAGGGTATGGATGTCGAATTCTATCACAGGGGAGTTAAGAACTGGTACCCATTGTACAACAAATTTAGCAAAAAAAAAAAAAAATTGTCTGCTTGGTTCTACCTCCTCTACTTCCATGGGTACACAGGTGACCAATAAGCAGTTACCTCCATGTATTTGAAATCCGTGAAGCCCCCTTCCCCAGCCCTGCAAATCTACCTCTTGAAGAAAGGCTCAAAGAGAGGAAAGTGGGATCTAGGAGAAGTTAGGGTGAGGATTAGGGGATCAGTATGAGGTTTGTGTGTCATCAGGAGCAGCTTTGGATAAGACTGGTGTTGGCACGATCATCCCCAAGCAGAAGGACTTAGGTAAGTGGTGGGGTAGGGATGGCTGGATTCCTTGATTCTTCGGGCTGGGTCACACCTGTCTGACCCTATAGAACTTCCTCCTCTTGTGAAGTCAGGCTTGAGGCCAGCCCTTGAGCTACCCATGCCATAAGGATAAGCATTTCCTACGTGCCAGGGATTTATATACATAATTTTTCTGCATTTTTAAGAGGGCAGGGTCTGAAGTCAGACATTCTATGTTCCCATCCTAGACTTGCCAGCTAGTCTTGGGCAAGTAGTCTGAACTTCTCTGAAGACTCAGTTTTCTTGTCATTTATAAAACTGGCATAATGATGATATCAACTCCCAAGGTAGTTACCAGGATTAAATGAGACAGAATAAAGAAATGTATTTAATTTCTTTAGCCCTGTGTTTCACAGACTTATGTCACCACAGAATCTTTTATTGTAGGAGTGCTTATTAACATTATGGGGAGGTTCCTGTAGCTTCCTAACAGCCAATGGAACATGGGAAACCTGGTAAGTTACCCAAGTACCAATGTCAATGAGACCTAAGAAACTTGCTAAAGGAAGGTTCTCCCTGGTATCTTCCTAAATAGGACAGGGTGATATAATAAATAACAACTCAAGAATAAACTCCTGAAATGCATTTAATGTAATGATTGATGTAGTTGGATTTAGGTCTGCTATTTCATTATTTTTCTGCTTGTAACCTCTTTTTTTTTTTTTTTTTTTTTTGCGGTACGCGGGCCTCTCACTCTTGTGGCCTCTCCCGTTGCGGAGCACAGGCTCCGGACGCACAGGCTCAGCGGCCATAGCTCACGGGCCCAGCCGCTCCGCGGCATGTGGGATCCTCCCGGACCGGGGCACGAACCCACGTCCCCTGCATCGGCAGGAGGACTCTCAAGCACTGCTCCATCAGGGAAGCCCTGTAACCTCATTTTTAATTTCTCTGTTCCTTTCTTCCTGCCTTATTTTGGATTTTTAAAATATATTTTACTATTTCACTTTTGTTTATCTCTTGGCTTTTTGGCTCTCTCTTTTTTAAATGGCCTTTCCCCACACATCGAAGTGTTTGTTCAAAAGGTTCATTTTATTTCATCATTTTTTAGAAATATCTTGGCTGTGATGTGCAGCATGTGGGATCCTAGTTCCCTGACCAAGGATCGAACCCTTGCCCCAGCATTGGAAGCACAGAGTCTCAACCACTGGACCACCAGGGAATTTCATCTATCTCTTTATATTACTTCTTAGTGAATGGTCTAGGGATTATAATATACATACCTAACTTCTTCACAGTCTACTTAGCATTAATATTTCACAACTTCTTATAAAACATAGACACCTACAACCCTGGATATTATAGTTGTATGTGTTACATGTACATACATCGAACCTTCCCAAATAATGTAATACTCTTGTAAAACAAGCATATATTTTAAAGAACTTAAGAGGAAAAAAATGGTCTGTTATGTTTACCCAGATATCTACCATGTCTGCTGCTCTTCCTTTATTCCTGAAGTTCCAGGTTTCCCTCTTATATCAGTTTCCTTCAGCCAGGACTTCCTTTAGTCTTTCTTTTAGCGCATGTCTGCTGGTTAAGAATTCTCTTAGTTTTCCTTCATCTAATACCTTTAATTCATCTTCATATCTGAAGGATATTTTTGCTAGATATAGAATTCTGGGTTGATGGTTATTTTCTTTCTGTAAAGATGTTGTCTCAATGTCTTCTGGTCTCTATGGTTTCTGATGGAACATTCACAGTTCCTTTAACTGTTGTTCTCTTTTACGTAACATGTAGTTTTTCTATGACTGCTTTAATGACTTTTCTTTCTTTTACTTGCAGAAGTTTGATTAGGTTGTATTTGGGCATGGTTTTCTTTGGGCTTATCCTCTTTGGGACTCACTAACCTCTTGAACCTGTAAATGTATGTTTTTCACTTAAGTTTGGGAAATTTTCAGCCATTATACTTTATTTCATATTTTTCCTATTGTCTCTTACTCCTCACATTCAAGGATTCCAATGATAGATATTAGATCCTTTCTTATAGTCCCACAGGTCTTTGAGGCTCTGTTAATTTTTAAAAATTTTTTTCTCTGTTCTTTGGACTAGATAATTTCTATTGCTCTGTTCTCAACTTCAATGACTGTTTTCTCTGTTATCTTTATTCTGCAATTAAACTCACCCAGTGACTTTTTAAATTTTTTCTGATATTGTATTTTATAAAATTTCCATTTGGTTGTTTTTTGTAGTTTCTGTTTCTCTGCTTAGAATTTCTATTGTACCTTTTCCTTTATTTCAAGAATGTTTACTTTACCTCATGAGGTATGATAATAAATATAAAGTCTTCAATAATTCCAATATCTGGGTCATCTAGAAGTTAGCATCTGATGTCTTTTCCCTTGAGAACTGGTTTAGAGTTTTCTGGTTCTTGATATGTCAAATAATTTTGAACTTTCTGAATATTACATTCTGAGTCTCTGGATCTGTTAAAAATCCTCTGAAGAATAGTTTGTTTGTTTGTTTTGCTGTTTTAATTTAGCAGACAATCAACCCATTTAAATTCAGATCTCAATGTCTCTCTTGTCTTCTGTGAATGGTGGTTTCAACCTCACTCCAGTGTTCAAAGCCTTTGCTATGTTGTTTGGGTCTGCCCTGTTCACGTGCCATTCAGGGGTTGGTCTGGGTCTTGAATAGTGGTTTATATCAGTCTTCAAAGTCTTTGCTATATTTTGGTTTTTTTTTTAAGTCAGAACTATGCTTTTTATTATTAAGCAAATGCTAATGAAAGCACTGAGAAAAGACTTACTATAAAGATGAGAAAATTGAACATAAAACTGTATTTTGGTTGCTGATAGAAAAATCTAAAAAGTTAAAGAGTCTAATAAAAAATCAACTAGACTTAAAAAAAATTTGTTAAGATGGCTACATATAAGATAACTATACAACAGACAATAGATTTTCTTTATTCTAAGCAGTGATTGCCTAAAAGCAGAAGTAAGAACACATATTCCATTCACAGTAATGAAAAATTATTAAATTATTTAGGAATAAATTTTAAAAGAGAGCCACAGAAGTTATGTGAAGAAAACTGAAGTCTTACTGGAAGACAGAATAAGATTTGAACAAATTGAAAAGCATACCTTTTTGTAGGTTTTTTAAACCAGTTTTTAAATGGAAGTGTTGTTAATTTACAAGTTGTGTTAGTTTCAGGTGTACAGAAAAGTGATTCAGATATATCTATAAGTATCTATCTATCTAGATATAGATATATTCCTTTTCAGATTCTTTTCCATTATAAGTTATTACAAGACATTGAATACGGTTCTTTGTGCTATACAGTAGGTCCTTGTTGTTTTGTGTGTGTTTTCATCTGTGTTCCATGCACACGCAGCCTGAACAGGTGCTTGTGTCAGTTCACACGCAGAATTAGGTTTTCCCCGTCCCCATTTCTCTCCTCTTGGAGATTTCCGCCATATCTTCTGACTCCCAGGGGCCCCCTTTGCTGGTCCTTCCGACCAGAACAACAGGGTCCTCTCAGTGTTTTAGCCTCCCATGATGTCACATAGTTGCATGTGACTTCACCCACCTTCAGGGAGACAGCACAAAAGATTTTAAAATAATAAAACCCTGGGATTTTTCCACACTCTTCGCAACATGAGGCCCCTTTGCCCGGTTTCTCTGTCCAGAGGGGTAGGTTTTCCCTACTCTTAGGCATCCACTTGCCACCACTGCCCTCGTGGTGGTGCAGCAACTCTGCAAGGGTTGGCCTCAGGGCATAGCTTTTTAAAACAATAAGAAGAAAATAGAGATTTCTCTCATACCCTCTGGCTCACAGGGACATTTTTTCCTGGTCCTATGGCCAGAAAGACAAGGTTTTAGAGCTTTCCACCTGCAGGTGAATGGGGTCCCTGTGGCCACTGGTCCATAACCTTTCTGCCCATGGACCCCAGGCTTCTGTGCCTTCTTGGACCTCAAGCTCTACAGGCAGTTTTAATGCTTGGAAGTGCCTAACATCACCAAAGGAAGCTGCTAAAAATAGTGGGTTTTAATGATGCTTTTTGGGGGGTTGGGGGCTCATATAGCTTTTTTAAAATTGAAGTATAGTTGATTTAAAATATTGTATTAGGTTCAGGTGTACAACATAGTGACTCAATATTTTAATGGATTGTGCTAATGACAAATTTATATGTGTTAGATACCGCACTAAGCATGCTGCATATACCATCGCTCTTCATTCTCGAGGCAGCCCGTTTTATGATGAGAGATTGAGTCTCATCCCTAGGGAGTAGTGGAACAGAGCTAAGCCCAGGCCCAAATGATCCCAGAGCCTGCCCTGAACCACTGGGTTTACCACTTCAAAGCCATAGCCTCCCCATGAAGCAGTGGACTGACAAGGCAGTGGATCCCAGCTGTTTAAAACTTTTAAAACAAAAGAGAAGACATTTCTTTCTCTGTCAGAAAGAGGACCAGGATCCCAGTGGGAATTAGACGCTGAATCTGGGGTGGCTGAAAAAAATTATGAGTGCAGTGCCAGGCTGAACTGAAGAAGGACATATGTGTCCCATCTGTTTGAGCAACTTAAAAACAGTTCATCTCAAAGAAACATTTTCCTGAGAGGCTGGTCTATGGCAGGTCCTGTTCAAGGTGGTTCCGAAACAGTTGGGAAGTTGGGAAGAGACACATAGAAAACTTCACTGGCAATGAGTGGGGCTCTGGCCGAGGGAAGCCCGGGGATGAGTGGTTCCCATGCCTGGATGCAACCTGGAGGCCATTTAAAGGGCCAATACCGGACCCCACCCCAGCCAATTACATCAACATTGTGGTGGGGCGGGGTGGGTAATTTTCGAAGTGTCCCAAGCGATTCTGAGTTGCAATCAGGACTGAGACCCCCCTGACTCTCTGGGAGGAGGCTTGAGGTCTACCCAACAGTGTATCTAGGCTCATGGGGTGCTGCAGGAAGGTGGGAAACCAGGGAAACATAAGACATAGGAACTTCATTGAAATCCATGCTGGCTGCCATGCGTGCTTGAAATGAAAGTCAAGAAAGGGGGGCAGTGCAATGCAAAGACCCCCAAAGAGGCCAAGACAAATAAGCCACAAAGTTGCAAGAGTAATTTTATAAACTATGGTTTATAGTTCTATAATCTCCAATCAGATGTTAATTCTCATTGTCTTATTTTATCATTTTCTTCATCCATTAGCATCCTCCATGTTGAATGTACATCCTTCAACAGATTTTTGAAAAATGGCTCTGTGTGCTTTATGAATTTACATAAATATCTTTGTGCTGTGGATTGTCTTCTGTTTCTTCCGTCCTCAGGTGACACTGAACTTCATCCACGTGATTGTGCTGGAGCACCAGCTCTGTGTGCTATGTAGCCTTCCATCAGATGTTACCTCTCCAACCCCTGAGGGGTGCACGCCCGGGTGGCCTCCAGCTCCACACACCCCACAACTCCACGGACAGTGCTAAATGAACATCGCAGCACCAGCCCCCTTGCAGACCTGGCCTAGCACCCAGCAGTGGAATTGTGAGGCCATCAAGCACGGCTGGATAGCCCAAGGCTGTCCTAGGGGGATCTCATTGCCATTTTCCACATTGATGGTTTTGTCCCAGGAGGACAGATTGGCCCATGAATCCCATCTCCAGAGCACACAAAGTCCATTCACACAGCGTCACATTCAACTATAGTTCCTCCATGACAGAAGAACAAACACTGTGAAGTTAGGGGTATAGTCCACAAGATCACCCTTGCTTTTGACTCTCACTCCTTTCAGACTTTGGGGGTCAAGACCATGCTTAGGTTCAATAATTTGCTGGAAGGACTCACAGAACTCATTGAAAGTGGTTCCACCCACGATTATGGTTTAGGACAGCTCAAGGATGTAGATTAAAAACAGCCTAGAAAAGAGATGCTTGGACAGAATCCAGGAAGGCTCCAAACACAGAGCTTCTTGCCCTGTGGAGTCACAGATCATGTTACCTCCTTCCGGAAAATAGGTATGGCGATACCTGTGCACACAGGCTATTGCCAACCAGGAAAGCTCACCTGAGCCTTGCTGTGCAGAGTTTTTTTGGGGAAGCCGAGGCTGACTGCCCACGTGGCTTACCTGCAGTCTCCAGACACTGGAGGTGGGGCTGATCCTTTAGACAGCCCCTGTTATATCTGCCAGGAGAGACATGGCTCTGTGCAGAGGCAGACAATCCCCAAAGGTTGGTGGCCCTACACAGTAAAGGTTTGTTTTCTCCTTCGTGTTCCTACACCATTTGGAATGCTTGGGCCCCCAGGTCACTGTAGCTGAGAAGGGAAGTGGGGCTGAGGCACACTGGCTCTTAATCGCCTCAGCCCAGAAGCTACCCATCATCTCCTCTCCTGGAATTGGCCGCATGGCTCCAACTCACCGCTGTAAGGCAGTCTGGGAGATGTAGGGCCACCCGTGGGATATTTGTTGGGTGGAGGCCCTTCCCCAAGCAGCAGCCTTCTGAGCACGAGATGATCCCCATCCTTTCCCATCAACCCAGGGGAAGTAGATGGGCACTGATTGGGAAACAGTTCTCATGGAGTCAGTCCATCCATGCCCTGTAACCGGCCAGAATTCCTGGAGAGCTCCCAACACCCCATGCCAACTCCTGAGAGGCTGAGAACATCGAAATAATTCAACCAGCACAGACAGTTGATGATGAAGGAACGGGGCTGTCCCCCCAGGAGAACAGAGGGAGTGAGGGAGAGGGCTGAATGGGCAGGGGCGGCCTTTCAACTGTGGCTTCTGCAAGAATCTTGCTAGCAGTTTGGCCATTAGGAATTCCAGATGAGGCTTTGTCACAGCTGAGGCCAAGAGGGGACTTGCATGGACTCAGAGTCCTTCATGGGGATTAGGAGTTTTGTCCTCATCTAGCTCTGTGGGCAACTTGGGGTTAGAGTCCCTCCAGGGCCACCATAGGGCATAGAGCTTCGCTGGTGACCAGGGCTGGAGGCGGACCAAGGATACTGCTAGGAGGAGTTCTGTGGTGAAGCTGGGTCTCCCCATCCCCTTGCAGACACTGAGGTCCTTGCAGTGAAGAAAGACAAGCTGCTATGACCCCAGAGGAGCCCTGCTCTCAGCCAGGTCCTTACTCTGTTCAGGAACTATCACATATACTCGGTATTATCTCATTCAATCCTCACAACACCCCTGCAAGCTACAAATTATTATCCCCTCACTTTGCAGATGAAGAAACTGAGGTCTAGAGAGGCAAAGAAAATTACCCAAGATCATACCAAAGGCAGTGAAGCTGGGATTTGAACCCAGGCAAGGAATCAGTATCCACACTTCTAAACGCATTGTATGATGGGAAATTCTACAAGAGTAAAGATGTAGCCATCACCTGGCTTCAATAATCATCAACTCACCACCAAGCTCATTGCATCTGTACCCTCGCCCACTTCCCCTCCACATCCATGCTTTGGAGCAAATCCCAGATCCCACCTCATCTTATCCTTAGATATTTCAGGAAGTGTCTCTAATAGATGAGGAAGAGCCCACATTCTTAACCACAGGGCCTGGCACGGAATGGGCATCAATAAGTATTTGTTGAGTAAGTGAATGATATCTAAGGGCCTATCAAGCTGAAAATATATCTACAAGTCTCTAAAAGGCAGGTGGGAAGATAATGGGCTTTACCAAAAAGTTTGGGTTCAGACCCGGCTCTGTCCATTGCAATGGCTACGGGACACTGGGTGAGCTCATGGACACCACGTGGACTTCAGTTTCCTCCTCGGAATCTGAGCATCATGACACCGTGACTTGCAACGTTGCAAGGCGTGAACGAGAACATGAATATGGGCACATGCCCAGCAGACTGCCTAGCTGAAGCGGGTGGTCTGCAGGAACAGGGGTCAAGTGACTCACCTAATTTCTCTGTGCCTGCCTCGTCATCTGTGAAATGGGATAATAATAATACCCATTCCAAAGGGCTGCTGTGAGGATTGAGTTTGTCTATGCCTAGCACTTAGTAGGTGCTCAACGTGAGCTATGAAGCATTAGAAGCCTGATGCATGGACAGTAACCATTTAGGATAATGGTTTTCATGCTGTAAAGATGGAACAGATAAGGAACAGGCTGTGCTGCGGGTTAGTGATTCTCAACCAGGGGCAATTTGGGTCCGCCCAGGAGGCGTGTAGCAGCCTGGAGATCATTTTGGTTGCCACAGTTGGGCGAGTGGCCTGCTCCTGGCATCTAGTGAGGGGAGACCAGAGAGGCTGCTAAACCTCCTACAATGCACAGAACAGCCCCTGCAGCAAAGAATTATCTGACCCAAATGTCAATAGTGCCCAAGCTGAGAAATTCAGGATTAGAGGAGGACCAAGAGGGGGTTAGCTCCATCACACAGAGGCTGGGAGACTCAGAGGATGCTGAGACTTCAGGCATCCCACACTGTGTCCAGACTCACTAAATTAACGGAATTTTTCCATCTTTATCAGACAGGGTAGCAGCTGATCTGGTCCTTTCCGGAAGGCAGATGGATGGGGCTACGTGTCCGTTTTCAGTCGGGTATGCTGTGGCGTATAAAGTATCTTCTCCACGCTTGTGCAGCTGGTCTGGGAGTGGCCAGGTCCTGGAGGATGAAGGATGCTGCAAAATGAGGGGCCCCAGCTCCCAGCAGGAAGGAAGGGGGAGGAGAAGTTCCATTAGCAGCTGTATGTGTCTCTGGTCCCAACCTGGAGACCAGGGGAGGGGTCTGGGATGGGAGGCGCAATCAGAGCAGAAGCGCGGTGAAAATTGTGCGTGGGCTTTGGAACCAGATGGACCTGTGCTCAAATCCTAGCCCTCTCAGTTACCACTGGGTGACCTTGACATGGGACTTAACCCCTCCAAGATGGTTTGTTTCCATCTATAAAATAGGTGTAAAAATACCTACTTCATAGGAGAATTTATTCCAACAAATATCAAAAGCAAAGGCCCAGAGAGGACAAGGGTGGTTGTCCAAAGTTCCAGAGTAACCAGAGCTTGAGCCCATGTCTTAAATCTCAGTCCAGGCCCTTCCCAAAAAATTCATTCATTCATTTGTTCAGTCCGCCAATCGGGTGAAATGGGCTGGGGCCAGATAATGGGAGGCCTTGTAGACTCTGGCAAAGAGTTTGGATTTTATTTTAATAAATTATGGAGTAGAGATTCAACAGGCCTGTTCAGCCACGCTAGAACTGAGAATTCCCAGGTGGAGAAAACACCGCCTGACAATCCTGTATCTGGAGGAGAGGGTGATGCTCCACGGGTGACTATGGAAGTTTGGTTGGTATTAAAGTTTGGCTGAGACCACTTAGGGAGTGAGTGAGGTAGAAAAGAAAATAAAAGAGAGCCAAGGACTGGGCTGCAGTTACTCCAGCCTTTAGAGTTCAAAAAAAAAAAAAGAAGAAGAAGAATTCAGGGACAGGATCAATGAAGGAGCAGCTGGGGACAAGAGGACAAGCAGGGGAGGATGGTGCCAGAAGCCAAGAGGAGAGGCAGGGGATGAGGCAACACACTGGCACATAGTAGGTCCTCAGTGAGATGATGTAAGCAAAGCATCTAGAAGATTCTAGGCCAGCAGTAATTGGTAAATACCATCATTAATGCTTAAACATGCTTGGAAGATTGCCAAGAAAGCATCCCATCTGCAAACTCTTCGCCACTGCCCATCAGTCCACTATTAGCCCCTCTTCAACGATGCAGATTCTCCCCAGCCAGGCAGGCAGGCTTGAGGCCCCAGCCCTCCAGCCCCAGGATCCACTCTGGTTGAATCATTTCAACATTCTCGGACTCCCAGGAGTTGGCACAGAGCGTTGGGAGCCCTACAGGAATTCTGGGTGTGTATGAGGCATGGATGGACTTGCCATGCGAACAGGTCCCACCACCCCAGCACCTGTTCACTTCCCCTGGGCCGATTAGAGAGTATGAGGATCATCACATGTTCAGACGGCTGCTGCTTGGGGAAGGGCCTCCACCCAACAACTATTCTGTGTGGATCACAGAGGGATGGGTGAGTGGGGCGGGGCGACAAAACATACCAACGTCTAGGCTCCCCCAGACCCATTAAATCAGAACCTCTGGGAATGAAGCTCAGGCATCATTATTACTACTACTACTGCTGCTATTATTATGATTTTTTTTTTTTTTAGCTCCCCAGTTGATTCTGTCACACAGCCAATATTGACAATCAATGGGGAAACTGAGACCCTGGAACTCTAGCCCTAAATCTCTCCTACCTGAAATTCCCCCAGGCTACAAACAGAAGGATGGCATTCTCTTCCCTTCATAAATTAATGTCCAGGGAAGAAGTGTGTTGGGTGGTGAGAGCCCAAGAGACTTCATTTGCTCAGGCTGCTATAACAAATTACTATAGACTGGGGCTTTAACAATAGACATTTACTTGCACACATTTCCAAAAGTTGGGAGTCTGAGGTCAGGGTGCCAGCATGGTCAGGTTCTGGTGAGGACTTTCTTCCTGGCTTGCGGATGGCTGCCTCCTGACTGTGTGCTCACATGGCCTGTCCCCTGTGCACTTGGAGCTCTGGTTTCTTCCTCTACTTATAAGGGCACTAATCCCATCATGGGGCCCCACCCTCATGACCTCATCTAACCCTAATTATCCAAAGACCCCATCTCCAAATACCATCACATTGGGAGTTAGGACTTCAGCATATGAATTTGGGGGGACACAAAAACGTTCAGTCCGTAACTGAAGCATTGATGAAAAACCCAACTAGGTTAATTTTTAGCTGTGTGGCCTTGGGCGAGTCATCCCCAACCTGAGTCCTAGAAAAGGTAAATCCTTAAATAGCAATTGCATGACTCTTTACAGTTGACAAGGCATTTTGACACACACAATCTCCTTGAATTCTCCCCCATAATCCTGTAAGGGAGAGGGAAATTATTAGTTCCATTTTCTGGTTGGGGAAACAAGGTTCAGAGACAAAGTCACTCACCAAAGGACACTCAGCTTGGGTTTGAGTGCAGGTGTCTTTCTCCTTTGCCAAAGGGAGCCTGGAATTAAGAGGAACCACATATAGTCTCCTTCAAGACAGTGCCTGGAACATAGAGATGCTTGGAAATTGTTGGATGAAGGATGGAAGGAAGGAACGAAGGAAGGAAGGAAGGAAGGAAGGAAGGGAAGGAGGGAGGAAAATAGGGAAGGTGGGAGGGGAGGAGGGAGGGAGGGAAGGAGCTGGGCTAAAAGATGGGAGTAGGTGCTTCTAAACAGGGTCCCCCAATGACCAAGGAATATGTCCCAGTGAAAGGAGAGCAAGGAATTAACCACCTGGGCAACTACTATATGCCCAGGAACATGCTAACCCTTTACACGTGACATGGGGCACTTGAAGTTGTACCTTTGCTAGAAGGGATCAATTTTACGTGGAAAATTAAGGCCCAGAGTAGGTGAATGGAAAAGAGCATCTAAATTCTGGTCCAGAGCCCCTTCTGACACTTCCGTTTTTTATTTTAAATGCTATATAATTTTTTTTTTTTTTTGGTAACTCTGGGTAAAATTCCTCTGAAAAAACAAGGCCCCAGTTATGGTTTTGGCCCCAATGAGAAATTCTGTGTCTATAAGGCAGATGGTAAACTGTTGGTAACTATTGTATAAATACTGGTTGATTGATTTTCTTCCTGACACCCAAACTTCCTTAAATCTCCCACCCTGTAGTAAATGCTACCAAGAATTGATGCTTCTGACATCCCAGACACTGGGCTGAGCACTTTACCTATGCTGTTTCAAGGGTTGGCAAACTTTTCCTATAAAGGGCCAACAGTAAATATTTTAGCCTTTGCAGGCCCTGTGGGCTTTGTCACAACTACTCAATCTGACGAAGAGTGACAGCAGCCATACATAAACCCAGGAGCGTGTCTGTGTTCCAGTAAAACTTTATTTATAGACAAAAATTTGAATCTATATAATCTTATGTCACAATATATTATTCTGTTTTTGATTTATTTTTCAACCATTAAAAAATGCAGAAACCATTCTAAGCCGGCAGGCTGTGTAGACAAGTGATGGACGGATTTGGTCCACCGGCCATCGTTTGTTGATAACAACCAGATGAAGTAGATTTGGTTTTTATCCATTTTAAAGGTAAGGAAACTGAGTTTCAGAGAGGTTAAAGAATTTGTGTCAGATCACAGAGCTTGCTAGTGACAAAGACAATCAGGCAAAGACAGCCAGACTCTTAACCACCCTGCTGCCATGTGAGCACAGAAACTTCACTCGGGGGAAGTCAAGCTTCCGATTTTACAGACGGGAAAACTGAGGCCCAGAGTGGGGATCAAGGCTGCAACCTGCTCAGGGGTGCAAAGTTAGATGGAGAGAGAGCCCTGCCCGGCCCCCCGACTCAGTCCCAGGCTTGTTCCTCCACATTGTGTAGCTTCCTCATTTATTCCAATTATCATTTGTTAAGCAGATCTGGAAATGCTGACATGAGAGTCGTAGGTGTGGGGGGGGGGCGGCGGGAGGGGGCAGAGGTGAGATGGACAAGAGGCACTACGGCATCCACATGCATCCACACACATCCACACGCACGCACACACAACGGCTTCCATTTCCTGAGATGTCCACCTGCTTTTATGAATATAAGTGGATTTGTAACAAGAATTGCAGCTGCATATAAGGCATTCAGACATGGAGACAATTTTACTAGATAATAGACTATCATGCAGGATACAATTTAAATTAAAAAATGCAATTTTCACCTTGAAATGAACAAATGATTACAATTTCTATACAAATTAAGGCATTCAGCCTCTCTTTCAGTAGTGGCACCAGCCCATGAAATATGACATAATTACCATGAAATACATTTTCAAATATTTTGATTTTTGTCCGCCGCTTTTTAAAAAACATAGGCCGCCTTCTAGGTCTCCGAGTGTGTGTTGGCATTTCCCACCTTCTGGGAAAAACACATTAAAAAGAAAAGCCAAAGTCCCCGAAGATGAAGTTGGCCCCCCTCGCTGCCCCCCCATCTCCCATCTCCTCACCCCTCAGAGTTCCCTGCCCTCCCCCTCCCCCTACCTTGGCTCAGAGATAAAATTGAAAAAAGGCAGACGGAGGAGAGGGGACGCAGGCGACCCGCTCCAAAGCCTGAGATTTATCTAAATTGCTACGCTTATCTGAAGAATCGCCTCTGTTGGTTATCTCAACGCCAGCCACTCCGACCCTCCATCTCTCTCTTCTCTGGAAATCGCTTCCCCAGCCCCCTGCTCTCCCCTACCAATGCACCCCCCTCTGCAACCTCCAGTCTTATTTTTAAATTATTTTTCCATCCTGTTGTCTCTTTATGGCTGAAGACGGAAGGATGAGCAGCCCCCGCCTGTGGCTTGCTCCAGCCCCCAT
Source organism: Monodon monoceros (assembly GCF_005190385.1). Taxonomy (NCBI): domain Eukaryota; kingdom Metazoa; phylum Chordata; class Mammalia; order Artiodactyla; family Monodontidae; genus Monodon; species Monodon monoceros. The sequence goes on along the minus strand of NW_021703774.1, from coordinate 166,853,788 downwards.
GGGTTAGATAAAGAACTGTGGGGTTCAGCAGGGGTGGAGGAAGCAGGCGGCCAGTGGGTCTTAGTTCCTGGGTGGGGCTCTCTGTTCAGTGCCCAAGCTGGGTAACTTTGATGAAGGTCATTCCTACGCTAATCCGTCTTTTCCCTGTGTCTGTAAGCCCGCCATCTTGAACAACCCATCCCTTTGGTCTGAGCTTTGGGTGGATGGACCTCTTGGACCATTAGGTATGCATCCAAATCACCTAAGAGCAGACCTCCAACCTTTCACCTGGTTCTCGGTCTTGGTTCTGAGCCTCCTGCCCTGACCCATCGTCTGCTGTGGGGGCCTCAGCACCCCCAAACCCCCCACCGCTGCCCTCAAGACTTGGTTCCTATCGGTTGTGTGTTCTCACTTCACTCTCTCTGTCAGCTGCGTCCTGCCTTTCCCTCCTTGATGGTAATCCTGGCTCAGCAGCAGTCCATCCTGGGCTAGTCAAGAGCCTGGCCCGAGTGTCCTTCATTCAGCATGGTCAGCCTTCTACCTTCTCTTTGAGATGTAAAAGGAGCCTGAGGAGAAACCCAGATGATAAGATGCCGGGCTTAGAGCCCCTGGCTTTTTCTTAGCATGTTTGCTTTTGTTTTCCAAGCACTTTCGCTTGCTTCAGCTCCATCCCATCTTGCAACTGCCCTGCGTGGAGGACCTCACCCACAAGGAACACACAGAGCATGTTACCGAGGAAGTAACCAGGTATTCTAGATCCATGCAGGAAATTGCCAAAGCAATTCCATACCCCTTGCCATGGCTCCCAGCTGTTTGTCTGGAAGATACTTCATGGAGCTTTGTGAACTTGGACCATAACCTCTTCCTCTGACTCCCTCCTACCTTATGCTCCACCCACTCACCTACCTTCTGACCCCAGGGCCAGAGGAAAACTGGGTCATACTCCAGCTCAGAAAGCAAAATGGGCTGTCCTAGTGGAAACAGAATGGGTTTTAGGGTCAAGCATTCAGAGTTTCAGAATCTAACCTCCATCTGTTTCTGACCTTGGCCAAAGAAATTGGTTTCTGTGCCTCTGTTTTCTCACCTAGAAGATGGAGGTAATGATACTTCTACATGGAGGCCGTGAGAACTAACTTTGAGAGCATGTGGCAGGCTTTCAGCAGGTGTGAACTTCCTCCCCTCATGCAGTGGCTCCCAGCTTGCTAAGGGATTTTGAGATATTAAAAAAAAATCTTTCCAGTTCATCAAGAAGCCCCAAGCCCCATAATGTCTATCACTTAGAAACATGTTGGAACTTGGGAGCGAGTCAAGTTACTCTGCGTGAAGCAGACACCAGGGTATTGAAAGATGAATGTGTGAAGGTCCAGCGAGGGGTGGTAGGAGCTGAGGGGAAGCAGAAAGGAAAGATTATTATTTTAAATTGTTACAAATTATTGTTATAAATAGAATAATGTTTGTTAAGTAGCTGCTCTCTGTTACAGGCACTGCACAAGGGTCATTTTCTCATTTAATCTGCACAAAAATATTATGAGGCTACTTTCAGCCCCATTTAACAAAATGGAAAAACTGAGTCACAGAGAGGTTATGTTACTTGCCTAAGTTCACACAGCTAGGAAGTGGCAGGACTGGAGACCTGGCTCTTGAAAACTGCCATAGTCAAGTGTTCTAGGTAGACCAGATGACTGTATTTTCCCAACTATTTATTTTTGTCAGTAAAAAGATATGAGCAAATATTCTTTTTTTTTTATATTCCATATATATGTGTTAGCATACAGTATTTGTTTTTCTCTTTCTGACTTACTTCACTCTGTATGACAGACTCTAGGTCCATTCACCTCACCACAAACAACTCAGTTTCATTTCTTTTTATGGCTGAGTAATATTCCATTGTATATATGTGCCACATCTTCTTTATCCATTCATCTGTCGATGGACACTTAGGGTGCTTCCATGTCCTGGCTATTGTAAATAGAGCTGCAATGAACATTGTGGTTGTCCCAGGAAACAAAGGCATGTCAACAGCTAGTGGGTTGAGAATGACATGTGCACAATTAGCTTTATTCCAAGACAGAATTCACTGATGCCAAGTATAGGAGGCAGTGTTACCAAGCACCCCTGCGGCACTCTGGTCACACCATGACCTAGGGAGCAGCTGAGGCAGTAGGTGTGGGGAGATAGGGGATGCATAGTTAGGAGGAGGTCAGATTCCACTTGTGGCTCTGCACAGCCTCCCATGTGGCTTGACCAGATCACTGGGTATCTCTAGACCTCTTCGTCTTCATCTGTAGAATGAAGGTCTCACCTGAAATCAATGGTCTGCCCATATTTCCACAAGCCTCCCAAGGTACAGAAGAGGGACCATGGGTGCTGTGCCCAGGGCATTTGGAGAAGGCGAATAACCCCAAACAGCCCACCCCAAACCAACATTCGTTTAAATGGTCACATTTTTTAATCTTAAAAATGCATTCTAGGGACCCCTCTGGTGGCGCAGTGGATAAGACTCCACACTCCCAATGCAGGGGGCCTGGGTTCAATCCCTTGTCAGGGAACTAGATCCCACATGCATGCCGCAGCTAAGATTTCGCATGCCACTACTAAGGAGCCCGAGTGCCGCAACTAAGGAGCCAGTGAGCCGCAACTAAGACACAGTGAAACCAAATAAAGAACTAATTTTAAAAATGCATTCTAATTTTGCATTCTGTTCCCACGTGCATGCTGTAACATAAAGATGGTGCCAGTTCACTTCTGAAATTTCCCCCTCACAATTCTGTCTATAATTACTACTACCAAGCCCCCGAAAAGTTATACTGCCTCTTTGCTATGGCTTTGCCTATCTACAGATTCAGCAAAAGACAAGATCCTCTTCAATAAGCCCTTCCAAAGACAAAGTTCTTCTAGTATAATGTTCTATCGGTTATTACAATATCCACACATTGAAGTCATTTTAACACCCTAACGTTATGACACTGTCACCCTTGATTATAACATTGTTCTAACAGGCAGGCGCTGCCTCGTTCAGACATTCAATCTGTCTGGTCTCCACCGAAGCCCTCTAATCCTCAATTCACCTGTATCTGATTCTGTCATGGACAGGATGGTGGCCAGACCCTTGGCGGGACGGTGCAAACAAGCCCCATGAACAAGCCCTGGAGAACCTCCTGGTAGGTACCCAGGCAATATCAGCCCCTCCCCTCCCTCTTCCGCCACACAAGGGGAACAGAGTTAAGGCAATTGGTCATCCTGGGGCTTCCCTGGTGGCGCAGTGGTTGAGAGTCCGCCTGCCGATGCAGGGGACACGGGGTCGTGCCCCGGTCCGGGAAGATCCCACATGCCGCGGAGCGGGTGGGCCCGTGAGCCATGGCCGCTGAGCCTGCGCGTCCGGAGCCTGTGCTCCGCAACGGGAGAGGTCACAACAGTGAGAGGCCCGCGTACAGCAAAAAACAAAACAAAACAAAACAATTGGTCATCCTGAATATGGAGCAAAGTGACTATCTTATAAGTTGTTTGAAACCCTCTTACGCAATGTAATAGCAGGTTAACAATTGTTGTTATAGTTAACATTCGCTGGATGCTTTCTAAGTCCATGCAGTACATCATTTAATCCTCACAACCACCTTACAGGTACCATTATTGTTCCCAGTTCACAGGTAAGAAAATGGATGCTCAGAGAAGTTCAATGACTTGCCCAAGTACCACACCACTGACTGTCTGACCTCAGCTCATGCCTCTGTTGACCCAATGAGTATAGATGGAACTGTGGGGAATGAGGAATCAAACCCAGAGCCTGACACAACATTAATTAAATACGTATTGAGTAAACGAATGAGTGAATGTTCAGTCCTCTTAGAACTGTAGCGACCTTAGGAAATCACCAACCAAGACTCAGATGAGTGGAGGATTAACTCTGTTTTAAAGATGACAGGTGCTCAGAGTGGCTAAGCTTTTTTGCAAGATCACACAGCTACAAAGCGACAGGGATGGGGTGGTAGGTGGGAATGGTTGGAACACAGGTCTGCTGCACGTGGCAGAATTTTCTGTCCTTAACTCAGCTGCTTTGACAGTTGGGCAGGGCCATCATGGATGCCTTGGAAAGTCGTTTCCACCAGGTTCTAATGGTTTTGGATTCAGGGACTTCGGAGATGCTTTCAGGGAAACAAATGTGAAATTTATGTCACGCAGATCAGAGCCCTGTCTGTTATGGAAGCAGGAATTGCTAAGCCACATATTAAAATAAAACTGATTGGGGATAATGGGGGCAGGGAGAATCAAGATCCTTAAACTCCTTCATAATCATTGGCCAAGGGATTCCATCCCTGGGAATCCAAGCCTCAGAGAAAAAAACCTGTGATGGGGGCAAAGCTCTTTTAAGTGAATGCTCAGGAAACTGAAATAAAACGAGAACAACCCAAAGGTCCAACAATAGGAAGATAATTATGGGAAATATGGTATTTCCACTCAATAAGCTATTCTGTAGCCATTACAATGGACATTTATGACATTTTTAACCACACGGGGAAAGGTGATGCTCCAACAATGATCCAAATAATTTAGAATAGAAAACTGGCTTTCTGATATGATCTCGAGTATGTTGAAGTGCGTAGAAGGTAGACTGGAAGGGACAGTATGAAAGTGTTCATAGAAATTGCCATTGAGGACAGGATTGTGGGGATTTGCTTTTTACTCTCCAAAAGACGCTCTATTACTCGGATAACTAGAAATTCATAAAACAAAAGACAGACAACGAGTAAGTGGGAGAAAGAGGGGAAAAAATGCCCTCTTCCTGGTTATCACCTCTTGTTAATGACTACTCTCCAAGGAAAGCAGAAGTTGCCTCTACATGGGAAAGGAAAATGGAGTAAAGGAATTTAACAAAATCCAAAAAGCTTCAAGCCTAAATGTGTCCAGTGACTTAGAAACAAAAAAGGCTGTGAGGCTGCAAAGGAAAGCTCTCAGCCCTTTGTCTCCCGATGCACAAGGAGGACTCCTGGGCTGGTGGCCTCTGCTCCTCGTCCCATTCTCACATGAAAGGGGTGGAGTGTGGATGGCCTCCCAGGGCCCTTCTTGCCCAGATGCACCAAGGCCACCTCCCATGAGCCATCAGCATGGCTTCTTCCAAACAGAGGAGTCCATGGTACTCAGCTGCAAAAAAGAACGAAATAATGCCATTTGCAGCAACATGGATGGACCTAGAGATGATCATACTAAGTGAAGTAAGTCAGACAGAGAAAGACAAATACCGTACGATATCACTCATACTTGGAATCTAAAATATGACGCAAATGAACTTATTTACAAAACAGAAACAGACTCACAGACATAGAAAACAAATGTATGGTTACCAAAGGGGCAAGGGGGTGGAGGAGGGATAAATTAGAAGTTTGGGATTAGCAGATACACACAAGTATATATAAAATATTAAATAGATAAACAACACTGTCCTACTGTATAGCACAGAGAGCTATATTCGATATCTTGTAATAAACCACAATGGAAAAGAATATGAAAAAAGAATATATGTGTGTGTGTGTGTGTGTGTGTGTATAACTGAATCACTTTGCTGCACACCAGAAACTAACAGAACATTGTAAATCAACTACACTTCAATTAAAAAACTAGTAATAGGGCTTCCCTCGTGGCGCAGTGGTTGAGAATCTGCCTGCCAATGCAGGGGACACGGGTTCGAGCCCTGGTCTGGGAAGATCCCACATGCCGCGGAGCAACTAGCCCTGTGAGCCACAATTACTGAGCCTGCACGTCTGGAGCCTGTGCTCCCCAACAAGAGAGGCGACAGTGAGAGGCCCGCGCACCACGATGAAGAGTGGCCCCCACTTGCCACAACTAGAGAAAGCCCTCGCACAGAAACGAAGACCCAACACAGCCATAAATAAATAAATAATTTTTAAAAAATAGTAATAAACAGAGGGTTCCAGTTTCAACAGGACACTCATGTCACAGTATGCACAGTCCTCACCCCCTGGCTGAGCAATTGGGACTGAACAATAATACTTATTTTATAATTAATAATACTTGTCAAAGCAGCCCCCATTTATTGAGCACCTTATGTGTAAGAACTAAGACCCCGACACACATGACCTTACTTAATCCTGGCCACTACTCATGAGGCAGGTGCTGGGATTGTCCCCTTTGCAGATCTGCACGGAGGTTCCACTTAAGCTGCTCACTCAAGGGCCAATGGCAGAGCTGGGACTCAAACCCTGGTTTCTTTTTTTCACGGTACGCAGGCCTCTCACTGCTGTGGCCTCTCCCGTTGCGGAGCACAGGCTCCAGACGTGCAGGCTCAGCGGTCATGGCTCACGGGCCCAGCCGCTCCGCGGCATGTGGGATCTTCCCAGACCGGGGCACGAACCCGTGTCCCCTGCATCGGCGGGCAGACTCTCAACCACTGTGCCACCAGGGAAGCCCCAAGCCCTGGTTTCTTGACATTTACCACCAGGCTTGGCTCACTAGGCAGGAGCCTGGTGAACATCAGCTGGACCACTGCATGTAAGAAAGCATTTGTCTCTCTGCTGCCATAAGGAAATATGTGGTGCTCGCTTCGGCAGCACATATACTAAAATTGGAACAATACAGAGGAAATATGTGGATGCCCTTTAGTTATTAATCATGGAAAGGTCTCCAAGAGATCCAGTTAGGTTAAAAAAATGCAGAACTGCGTGTATAGTATATCACCATTTGTATGTGTATGAAAGAGGAAGAACAGAACATGTATACATGTGCTTGCTTGAACATATATAAAAACTCTGGCAGCTCCATGAGAAGCTGGTTACATGGGTTGTCGTGTGGAAAGGGGGACAGGGAGAAATGCCTTTGTCCTTTTGAATCATGTGGATGTATGAGTCAATAGCTAAAAATTTTGACACTTAAGGAAAACAAAGGACGCATTGGTCTTGAAAGCACAGATATGCTGTCATCACCAACCATGTGTTCATCAGAACAGTCTCTGAACCATATCTTCTGAGAAGCTTTGGGGTTTCACAGCATTAGGCTTGCATTTCCTCACTGTCGTTGCTTGAAAAGCTTATTTGGACCATTGGGCAGTTCTTTAAGGGAGCCTAAGTTGGTGAGAGCCCCAGAATTCCAAGGGCAGGGAATGTCTTAGATGGTCAAGGTTTGAACTAGAGAAGCTAAGAAAAAGGAGACACATATCACACACACAAAAAGAGAGAGAGAGAGAGACATGCACACGCCCCCCAAAAGCTCAAGAACACTGGACCAAAAAAAAAAAAGACAATTAAAGAGGATTTTATTCATTCAACAAATATTACATGAGCTCTTACTATATCCCAGAGCTGTTGGGCACTGGGGTGTGGCAGGGACAGCATGGTCACAGTTCCTGACCTCAGAGGGCTTATGTTCTAGTAAGTGGAGACAGATAGTAAGCAACTGAACAAATAAAGATTAAAAATAATAATTGCAGGCGTACTAAGCATGGTGAAAGAGCAGAGGATGACAGGCTGGATTAGATGCCTCTGAGGATGCTATATTTACAGGTACCTGAATGATCCAGAAAAGGCAACCACCCAGAAGCTAGGGAAGGGCATTCCGGGCAGAAGGAACAGCAAGTGCAAATGCCCTGTGGCAGAAAAGGTTTGGCATGTCCAGTTTGACTCTAGAGCAGAGTGAGGCAAGGGTTCCATGTCAACATTTTACAGGAGGAGGAGAACTATTTAATTTGTTTTTAAGACACAGATAACACTTCAATTTATTCTCTCTGTAATAGTTCAGATAAGACAAGGTGACAGAGACCCCTTCACCCACCATTGAAATTAGTCTCCCTGTCCAAGTCCATGTCTGTTGTCACTTTGGTGTTCACTCTTCCAGATTCCTTTCTAGGCATTCAATATATACACAGATATGCAGTTTGGGGTGGGAGATTACATGGGATCATATCGTTCGTTATTTTTCCGCCAGTTTCACTTGCTATATCTTGAAGATCTTTCTTTGTCAGTCCCTATAACTCTAATTCATCTTTGTAAATTCACTCCTAATTTTTACTCCATAAACATTTATTAAATACCCACTAAAAGCCAGCCAGAATATGGAGATAAATAAGACCCAGACTCTGCTTTCAAGGAACTTACATGGTAGGAGAAAAGCCAAACATCAAATTAGGCATTTAAGCACCCGGGAACTGAGGGCTTGGAGGGAAGGATCAGAGTGTACGTTGATGGGGCCGAGGTGCGGGGTGGTGTGGGGCAGGCAGCTAAGCCAAACAGGCTGTGAAAGGAGAAGCATCAGTCACAGGAACAGGAAGGGTGGGCAAGCAGGAGTATTCCAGGTGAAGAGGAAGAAACACTCCAGACAGAGATCACAGTGTATACAAAGGGAGGCATGGAAAAGAACGGCAGGTTCAGGGAGTCACAGTAGCTCAGTCTGGCTGGTGGACCTGGTACATGGAGGGAAGGAGAAGCAGGTAAGCCTGGGGGGGGGGGTGTGGACAGGACCCAGTGAACCATAATTTCTAGCACGTATGCTGTACATGCTACATGATAGGCGTTGTCCTAAGCGTTACCCATATTATCACCTTTAATTCTTGCCACCATCCTAGAAATAGGGATTCTTATCTCTGCTTAAATATGAGAAAATGAGACACAGAGGGGTTAAGAAACTAATTTGAGGACACACTGCTAGTAAGTGAAGGAGTCAGGGTTCAAACCCAGGCTGTGAGTGCTTTAAATCACTTCATTTCACTAGGTCACAGTGATGGGGCAGGGAGACAGGGTGAGGGGTCTGTTGATGGTTGCCAGGCATTTGTCCATGTATAAAGAGGTAGGCCAAGGGCTTCCCTGGTGGCGCAGTGGTTGAGAGTCCGCCTGCCGATACAGGGGACGCGGGTTCGTGCCCCGGTCCGGGAAGATCCCACATGCCGCGGAGCGGCTGGGCCCGTGAGCCATGGCCGCTGAGCCTGCGCATCTGGAGCCTGGGCTCCGCAACGGGAGAGGCCACAACAGTGAGAGGCCCACGTACCACACACACACAAAAAAAGATTGTAAAGAGGTAGGCTGGCAGCGGACCCACCTCAAAGACCGGAGTACCTGTGCAGCTGGGGATGCACTGGGGGAGGAGCAGGGCATCCGCCTGCAGGGACCTCACATGTGTGTGGCAAAAAGCCGCTGATTCCGGACAGAGAAGAGCACAGCTCGTAACACTGGAGCCCCTGAGAAGTAGAGGAAGTTCCCTGTGGTCTGCTGGGGAAGGGGTGGGCTTGTTAAAGGATGCCTCAGAGGAACTGTGGACAAGAAGGGCCTGGGGCGAGGAAGAGGAGGATGTGGATCTGTGGCTCTCCTGCCTGAGTCCCCAACAAGCATCATCGGGAGAGCTTGTTAAACACAGACTGCTGGGCCCTACCTCCAGAGTTGGAGATTCAGCGGGTCTAGAATGGAGCTGGAAAATTTGCATTTCTAACCAGCTCCCAGCTGCTGCCAACAACTTTGAGCATCCCTGATCCAGATAAGGGTGGAGGAGGACAGACTCAAAAAGGCCCTGATTCGGTGCCTGACCCCTGTGATGCCTCAGGTCATGGTAACTACTCTTATTATATTTCCAAGGAAGAATTTGTGGCACAAAAGGGCTGAATGACTTGCTGAGACCCCAACCTCAACCCAAAGCTTGGTCTCCCACTCTGTCCCCCCGGCGTCTTCCATAGGGAGGCTGGGAAGGCCAGGAGGTCCCTCCAGGCCCTGTCCTCCTGGCCCATCACCTGGCCCTCAATCCTTCCTCTGCTGAGCGGGGGTGGCTGTAAGAGTCTGGGAAATGTGGTCAGGCCCAGGGGTGCCTCAGCCATTTGGGGGGGTGGGGGCAGCAGTGGGCACAGAAATTGTGGAAGAGAGAAAAGGATGGAGGGCATCCTGCGTATCATTCAACAGATATTCATGGAGCATCAACTGTGTTTCGAAGATGTTTGGAAAAGGACTTATGTTTCAGATGGGAAAACTGAGGCCTTCAGGGGAAGGGACTCACCTGGGGGTGGACCTCGGACTGGAACCCAGGTCTTCCTGACCTGGATTCCCCACTGGATGAGGGGCTCCCCGAGCTAGTCTAAGCCTCTGAGGCAGACTCCAGGAGATGTCTGGCCCCTCCTTCTGCCACATGTGTGCTGGCCGGAGACCCTGGAAGGCGAGAGGGGAACACCTGCCATTTGCTGAACCCCTGCTCTGTGCCAGTTCTCCCTGAAACACTGAAATGCAAGGAAAGAAGTTCCAAGTGATGAGGTGACTTCCCCAAGACCGTTTGGTGAGTACCTACTATGTACCAGGCTCCTGCACCAAATCAGCCCTTCACCTATGCAGAGCAATGCTGTGAGGTCAGAGCTGGTCAAACAGGTGAGGCAGATGAGGCACAGAGAGGTCCACCAGCCACCCAAGGTCACACAGCACTTCCACCCTCAGCTGGGGAGATGAGGATGCTTTCTGGAGGAGGGTGGAGCTGTGTAGACCGAGGGTGCCTGGGTTGGGGTGTATGTTTATCCCTCCACTGACCCTGGGCCCTGGGCCTTATACCCGGTTTCTGTCCTCTATCCCAGCAGCTGTGCCTGCCCCCACTGGCCCCCCGACTGTCACGGATTATCCCAGGGACCCTGGGGACAGGGGAAGGAACATCTGGATCCTGTTACAAGGCCTGGCTGGGGGTCCAGGGCGGGGTGTTAAGGCAGCAGAGCACAGGGCCTAAATGAGTTTCAGAGCCCCAGCAGGGCCCTCGTGTGGGCTGGCGAGGGGCCGAGGGGCTGCAAGCCCAGGCTGAGCAGGAAGGTGGGATCAGAGCCTGCCAGAGAAGCCTTCCTGAGCCGCCGGGGCCAGGCAGGAGGTAGGATTATGGAATTAGTTCAGGAGGCAGTGCTGGGCAGGGGTTGGTGAAGGCGGCCCCAGGCGGTAGTCCAGCCAGGCTCCATCCCCAGCTCCCTAGGGAACACTGGGCACTGGGGCCTCAGCAGGAATATGGTTTGGTTTAGGGGCCAGACCCGCGGAACAGGTCAAATCAAACTCAGCTTGAAATTCCAGGCTGGTCACGGCAGCTCAGGTGAGGGCTGTGTGCCAAAGTCAACAGCAAGGCCGGGAGAGGTTGCACAGGGCATGGGTGGCAGTCCTCACCAGACAGCATCCGAGGGGCAGCACTGCTGTTCAGGCTTCGGCACGCCCTGCTGGGTACCGGGGAATCGGGAGAGGGGGCCTGGGGGGATCACGAGAAGATGTCCCATAGTGACAATTTTCAAAGTCCTTACTGTGCTTTTAGAACATTCGGTTGTCATGGAAACTCCACCAAAATGGGCACGGTGGACATCCACTTGACGGATGAGAAAACAGAGGCTCAATGAGGTCAGGTGAAGGGACCGCTTACTGCAGGAGGTGAACTCAAGCTGGAAGGGGGAATGCGTTCCAGGAGGAGGATACAGCAACGAACGAGGCAGCACCGGCCACATGTGGGGTGGGTGCCTGTGGGGAGTGGAGGCTTTGCCTGGGGCCCTGTGAGCGAGGCTGAGGACTGTGTGTGAAGGGCTGTGAATGCCAGAGTAAGTGCTTTGGTCTTTGTCTTGGAGGCAATAGGGAGCCACTGAAGATTCCTGGGCGTGGCATTGCCATGATCAGAGAGGGGTTCTCAGAAGACTCATCGGGGCAACTCTCACAAAACGGGTTAAAGAGTGAACACAGCAAGGGAGACAAGCAAGGGCTGTGTAGGCAGGGCCCTGAATGAATGGGCCCCAGGACAGAGACATCCCAAGAGAAGGAAATAAAATAATCCTTATAATTATAGCTTGACGTTTACCGAGCACTTCCAAGTGCCGGCCACTGTTTCAAGCACAGACAATATCTACACAGGAAGTAGCATTATTGAGCCTATTTTATAAATGAGGAAACGGAGTATCAGAGGGGCCATTGGCCAGAAGGTCACAAAGCTAGTAAGTGGCTGAGCTGGGGCTGGGATCGAGGCCTTCTCCCTCCGCCCAGGGTATAGTTTCCCCAGATCACACTGCCTCCCCACAAGTGCCTGGTGGAGATGGCAAAGCCGGGGTGGTGAGGTTTAGGTCAAGGGCTCTGGCACCATAAGAAGCAGGGCTGGATACCAAGGCTCTGACACTTGGCTTCCTGCCTTCCTGAGCCTCCCTGGGCCGAGCCTGCCCAGCAGACACTCAGCCCTAAGGCATGCCCCTGAAAGCTATGGCACAAGGTCTGAGCAAGACCATGGGCAAGTGCGTACAGATGATGGCAAGGGGGTGGCATTTATTCTCCCTCTGTCCTTTAATCTGGGAAGGCTTCTTAGCCGGGGCGGAAGTTCAGGGGCAGGAGGCAGAGATGGGAAGATGGAAGAAAGGTGAGGTGAGAGGTCATGACAGGTGATCACCACGAGGAGGCCATGGTGGAGCCCTAACCAGAGTGCCTCCCCTGCACCCCCTCAAGCTTTTTCTAGAAAAACCTAACACTCCTTGAGCGTCACGGGCACTGTTCTAAAAGTGTTACATGTATTGGCACATTGATCCCCCCAGAATCCCTACGAGGTGGTGCTGTATTGCCCCCATTTTACAGATGAGGAAGCTGAGGCACAGAGAGGCAAAGTGGCTTTCTCAAGGTCACAGAGCACTAAGTAGCAGATCCAAGGTTCCAACCCAGGTCTGTCTGACTGCAGGGCCCACACACCTAACACTGTAACACTGCCTCCCAGGCCCTGGTCCACTAGGGACTTCACACCAACACAGCTCAGATTTAGGAGTGGAATAGTAGAGAGTTTCTCAGCGTTCAGTGGATCCAGAAAGACGGGTTGGCTGGCTTTGCAGAGAGGGTCCTCATAATGCTATCTGCCTTTTGATAACGTCATATCAGAAGAGCAGAATGGTCTTAAGAACCTGCGTGCAGAATCCAAACGGTTTGGGTTCAGATCCTACCTCTGCCGTTTACTGCTGTGTGTCCTTGGGCAAGTTGCCTAAGTTTCTCACACACCCCATTTCCTCTGTTTCCTTACACGAGGAAATGGGATGCGTGATAATACCTACTTGCCTCTCAGAAGAGTTAAGTTGTGAAGTGTTTTTTTAATGTTTTTAATGTGTTTGTAATTTTACCTGGCAGAAAACAAGCCCTCAGTAGATGGATGTCCTGGCCTGGGTCCCAGCATCAGGGTGACCTTCACATTATCAGATCCCTGTGGCTCTGGGGGCGGGTGCCTCCTGCCTGAGGAGGGACCATCAAAGAGTTGAGACCCAGACCATCACAAAGCATTGTCATCTCAGCGTCTGAACCTTCCCTCCACACCCTCGCACCCAGGAGACATGCTTGCCTGCTGCCTCTCCACCCTCCACAGTGTCCAGGCCACCTAGGTCTGACCACACCTGAAAGTCCCAGAGAGCCTCAGATGCGAGGCCACACACTCACCTGGAGGCCTGCCACCATGGAGGTCTTTCCTCCTGGAGCCAATGGAGTCCAGAGCCCAGCCTTGGGGTGACCATGACTGGGATGCAACCTGGTTAGTTGTTCTGCGTCTGTAGGCTGATCACCTACTGTGTGGTGGGCACTGTCCTTGGTCCTGAAGATCCAGTTGAGAACAAAGTCCCTGCTCTTACAGGGTTCACTTCCCCGTGGGACAGTAAACAAATATAATGTGAGATGTAAGAGAGCATGTGAGGACCTGACGGGGTGCAGTGAAGGAAATAGGGTGGGCCAAAGAGGGGAGGAGGGAGGATGGAGTTTTTTGGAAAAGAAGGTTGTAGACATCTCGGAAAAAAATTTTAAAAAACTAACCCTTGGCTTCCCTGGTGGCACAGTGGTTGAGAGTCTGCCTGTCGATGCAGGGGACACGGGATCGTGTCCCGGTCCGGGAAGATCCCACATGCCACAGAGCGGCTGGGCCCATGAGCCATGGCCGCTGAGCCTGCGTATCCGGAGGCTGTGCTCCGCAGAGGGAGAGGCCACAACAGTGAGAGGCCCGCGTACAGCAAAACAAACAAACAAAAACTAACCCTTTGTTCTTCCTTGGAGCATTTGCTCAGTTAAGTGATAAAACTACACAGATTTACAATGAATACAGAAACCAAATTCTTGGTAGGGAACATTTTATAAAACCAAGAATCACTTGATAAAATATCCTTCCCTGGGAACCGCCCTAAATTATGGCCAGCTGGGGAGGAGCTGGGCTCTGCTTTGGCCTGCCTTGCTAAGCCCAAGATGAAGCCCCCCACCCTTCTAAGCCTCAGTTTCTTTAGCTATAAAATGGGGTCACCACCTCACAACCCCACCTGATAGAACAGCGGGCCAGGCTCAACAAGGGCATCTCCAGAAAGCTTTCATGCAGGTCGCCCCTAGCCAGGCAGGCGCTGCAGTAAGCAGCTTTGCCGAGTGCCTGCTAGATGCGCTGTGTGGCACTCACTGCTGAGTCAGGATCTGGGGGTCCCTTCCTTGCTCGGCTCTCCTCCACGTCCTGGGATTCAGTGGTGCTAAACTCTCAGCTAGGGCTCAGCCCCTCGGCCGGCCTGGCTGGTCCTCCCCAGGCAGGAAAGGGCACATGGCTCCTTTAAGGCAGGCCCCAGCTGGGCTTCTGGGATATTGGAGCAGGACGAGATTAGGTGGCAGAGGCTCGGGGCCCAGGCCAGATGCGCCTGAGCGGGGCCTCGTTATGTATTCATGAGCTGTGAGGAAAAGAAATAAAAGGATTCATTATCAACCAAACTGTTACTAATGACATGTACCTGGAGCCCCAGCACCTCTGGAAATCTAATGCGACACACTCGGAGAGCAAATGTATTCCCGGGCTCTGCGCGTGGCCGATGGAAAATGTCTCCTTCCCGCCCTTCCTCATTGCCATTCACTGGGGCGACATTTACAATTCTTCTGCCATTATGTCCGACCAGGGCCTCTGAGCCTCTGTCACGACCTGCACATTAGCTGAAAATTGGAAATTCCACAGCGTGGCTGTGGCTGTGGCGGGCTAGGACGCAGCGGGCCGTGGGAACCAGAGGCACGCTGAACTGAGTGAGGGGTACTGAGAGGCAGGGGCTTGGGGCCAAGAGGATGGACAGTGCTGCCAGCCTTCGGGGTCCTGCTGGCCCTGATCCGTCCCCAACCAGGTCACCCACGACACCAAGCCCAGCCCTGGGGTACCAAATCCCCTTGGGCGGCCAGGAAGATGACCCCACCCCTTTTACATATATACCTTTGCACTCCCTCCCACCCCCATCCTGCTGTGAGAGTCCTGCTGCCCCCTGCATAACCATCCCAATCCTTTGTTCCCTCAAAGCCTCAACGAAAGTAATTACAACAACCAGACAAGGAACATTAGTCCAGATCTTATTTTGCAAGATAAAGGTGTACTGGGAGCACTGCATGGACACTGTCTCACCTGATCTTCACCACCATGCTCTGAGGTGGGTTCTCTTTTCATCCCCACTTTACAGATAAGAAAATCCAGGTTTAGGGCTCCCCTGGTGGCGCAGTGGTTGAGAGTCCGCCTGCCGATGCAGTGGACACGGGTTCATGCCCCGGTCCGGGAAGATCCCACATGCCGCGGAGTGGCTGGGCCCACGAGCCATGGCTGCTGGGCCTGCGCATCCGGAGCCTGTGCTCCGCAACGGGAGAGGCCACAACAGTGAGAGGCCCACGTACCACAAAAAAAAAGAAAAAGAAAACCCAGGTTTGGAGAGGTGAGGGGACCTGTCCAAGGTCACACAGCTAGGAAGGAGCATACCTGGGATTTGAACCGGGGCTAGGGTGCTTCTAGGAGTTGGGCCTTGCTTGGCACCAAGTGAAAACCCCAAGTTCAAAGCTCAGCTCCTCCAAGAAGCCTTCTCAGGCAGACCTCAGCCCACTGTGATGAGACTCCTGGGATGGGCACCTCTAGGCTGGCTTGGATCAGCTGTCCCACGGCACAAACCATGGACTTCTGTTTAATGCACCTTCATGGGAAAGATGCAGCTGCCTGTCCTGACGGCTATGCCCCAAGGAGAAGGTGCCCCATCAGCTGTGTTTTCTGCATCTTTCTGCAGCGTTTAGCACCCCTTAGGTGCACAGTTAAGTCTTGGCTTAACTGTCCCATAGGCTTCAGAGGCAGAGCTAGGGGACTGGGAGAGCCAGAGAAGACTCGTTTGGGCCCTACCCAAGGAAGAGCTTTGAACAGGATTGATGGATAAAATACAGTATTTCAAATAAACAATGAATAACTTTTTAGTATAAATATGTCCCAAATATAGTTTATCTGAAATTCAAGTTGACTGGGTATCCTGTATTTTTATTTGCTAAATCTGGCAGTCCTAGCTTTGAGATATCCCAAACTACCCCACAAGGGGTCTGGCTCACCTGGAGATATGAAGTCAGTGCTCCAAACCACTAATTCCCAAGCTCTTAGAAGTTTCAGCTAGAGATTCTATTTCCCAGACCTCCTTGTGATGAGGTGTGGTCACATGAGTAAGTTCTGGTCAGTGCGATGTGAATAAAAGTGACATAGGACCATTCTGGGTCATGCCTTAAAAGGAAACAATAGACACTTCTCTTGCCCTTTCCCATTTCCTGTTTGCTGGGTTGCAGATGAGATAGCAGGAGCTGCAGCAGCCATTATGGACCCAGAGGTAGAAACCATATGCTAAGGGTGGCAGAGTTGCCCTAGCAGGGCTGAACCACTTATTTCTGGAGTATTACTCAAGGTGAAAAGAAATTAAATAAACAAAAAACTTCTAAGTTGTTTAAGAAACTGTATTGTTGGGTTTATTTTTTCTAGTAGCTTATACTAATATGTAATACTAAAATACTCTCTCACCAAAATGTCAGCTCCCATGAAGAAGGGACTTAGACTTATTCACTGTTATAATACCAGTGTGTGTCACCAGTCAAGTCATCGATAAATATTTCTTGAACAAATAATGAATGAATGACCTGGATGACCTCTAAGTGTATGTTAACAAACAGTTGATTAATCAATTAATTACAATCATTAACATTTAATGAAAGCTTACTAAATCATTTTATATATATCAACTCCTACGACCCTACCCTATGGGTAAGATTCCTATCCTATGAGGTAGGAACATTCGTATCCCCATTTCACAAATGAACAAGCTGAGGCAACTTCTCCCAGTTCAGAGAGCAGATAGGTGCTGGAGCCAGGGTGCAGGCTGTCTCTGGGGCCCTGTTGCCTAACTTCATTCTCACTCTTATTAGAGAAAAAATGAGTAAATGGGTGAGTGAAAGGGCAACTGTATAGCTTTATTTATACATTTATTCGTTTATTCACCAAATATGTCCAAGTATGTGCCAGGCACTATTCTAGAAGCTGGGAATTCAGCCATGAACAAGACAAACAAAAATCCACTCCTACAGGTCTAGTCAGAGAGACAGACAATAAACAAGATAAGCAAAACACATAGTGTTGCTGTAGGATTCCATTTATATGAAGCTCAAGAACAGGCAAAACTAATGTATGACGATAGGAATCAGAACAATGGTTGCCTCTAGAGGGAGGATTGGCTGGAAGGGGCACGAGGGAGCTTTCTGGGGTGATAGAAATGTTATATATCTTGACTGGGGAGGTGATAACATGATTGTATACATTTGTCAAAACTTTTCAGTTCCAGGTTGGTGAACACGTGGAGGTGCTAGGAGAGTGGCTCTTGCAGAGGGCATGGAAGGTCCACACCCTCTCCCCATACCTGCCCTCTGCAACTCTTCCATCTGTCTGCTCCTGACTTACATCCTTTTATAATCAACCAGTGGTCTACCGTGTGGATGAAAGGCTCTTGGTGCTGCAGCCAGGAGTCAGTGCTGTGCCTCTGACGAGGGAGAGCCAACTTCAGGACATTGGTCCACAAGAGACTTCCCAGCTCCACGTAATATCAAACGGCGAAAATCTCCCAGAGATCTCCATCTCAACACCAACATCCAGCTTCACTCAATGACCAGCAAGCTACAGTGCTGGACATCCTATGCCAAACAACTAGCAAGACAGGAACACAACCCCACCCATTAGCAGAGAGGCTGCTTAAAATCATAATAAGGCCACAGACACCCCAAAACACAACACCAGATGTGGACCTGCCCACCAGAAAGACAAGATCCAGCCTCATCCACCAGAACACAGGCACTAGTCCCCTCCACCAGGAAGCCTACACAACCCACTGAACCAACTTTAGCCACTGGAAGCAAACACCTAAAACAACGGGAACTAAGTACCTGCAGCCTGCAAAAAGGAGATGCCAAACACAGTAAGATAAGCAAAAAGAGAAGACAGAAAAATGCACAGCAGATGAAGGAGCAAGGTAAAAACCCACCAAGCCTAACAAATGAAGAGGAAATAGGCAGTCTACCTGAAAAAGAATTCAGAATAATGACAGTAAAGATGATCCAAAATCTTGGAAATAGAACAGGGAAAATGAAAGAAATATTTAACAAGGACCTAGAACTAAAGAGGAAAAAGGCAACGATGAACAACACAATAAATGAAATGAAAAATACTCTAGATGGGATCAATAGCAGAATAACTGAGGCAGAAGAACGGATAAGTGACCTGGAAGATAAAATAGTGGAAATAACTACTGCAGAGCAGAATAAAGAAAAAAGAATGAAAAGAAGTGAGGACAGTCTCAGAGACCTCTGAGACAACAGTAAATGCACCAACATTCGAATTATAGGGGTCCCAGAAAAAGAAGAGAAAAAGAAAGGGACTGAGAAAATATTTGAAGAGATCATAGTTGAAAACTTCCCTAATATGTGAAAGGAAATAGTTAATCAAGTCCAGGAAGCACAGAGAGTCCCATACAGCATAAATCCAAGGAGAAACACGCCAAGACACATATTAATCAAACTATCAAAAATTAAATACAAAGAAAACAAATTAAAAGCAGCAAGGGAAAAACAACAAATAACACACAAGGGAATCCCCATAAGGTTAACAGCTGATCTTTCAGCAGAAACTCTGCAAGCCAGAAGGGAGTGGCAGGACATATTTAAAGTGATGAAGGAGAAAAACCTACAACCAAGATTACTCTACCCAGCAAGGGTCTCATTCAGATTTGATGGAGAAATTAAAACCTTTACAGAAGAGCAAAAGCTGAGAGAGTTCAGCACCACCGAACCAGCTTTACAACAAATGCTAAAGGAACTTCTCTAGGCAAGAAACACAAGAGAAGGAAAAGACCTACAATAACAAACCCAAAACAATTAAGAAAATGGGAATAGGAACATACATATCGATAATTACCTTAAATGTAAATGGATTAAATGCTCCCACCAAAAGACATAGACTGGCTGAATGGATACAAAAACAAGACCCATATATATGCTGTCTACAAGAGACCCACTTCAGACCTAAGGACACATACAGACTGAAAGTGAGGGGATGGAAAAAGATATTCCATGCAAGTGGAAATCAAAAGAAAGCTGGAGTAGCAATTCTCATATCAGACAAAATAGACTTTAAAATAAAGACTATTACAAGAGACGAAGAAGGACACTACATAATGATCAAGGGATCGATCCAAGAAGAAGATATAACAATAGTAAATCTTTATGCACCCAACATAGGAGCACCTCAATACATAAGGCAAATACTAACAGCCATGAAAGGGGAAATCAACAGTAATACATTCATAGTAGGGAACTTTAACACCCCACTTTCACCAATGGACAGATCATCCAAAATGAAAATAAATAAGGAAACACAAGCTTTAAATGATACATTAAACAAGATGGACTTAATTGATATTTATAGGACATTCCATCCAAAAACAACAGAATACACATTTTTCTCAAGTGCTCATGGAACACTCTCCAGGATAGATCATATCTTGGGTCACAAATCAAACCTTGGTAAATTTAAGAAAATTGAAATTGTATCAAGTATCTTTTCTGACCACAGCACTATGAGACTAGATATCAATTATAAGAAAAGATCTGTAAAAAATACAAACACATGGAGGCTAAACAATACACTACTTAATAACGAAGTGATCACTGAAGAAATCAAAGAGGAAATCAAAAAATACCTAGAAACAAATGACAATGGAGACACGACGACCCAAAACCTATGGGATGCAGCAAAAGCAGTTCTAAGAGGGAAGTTTATAGCAATAAAATCCTACCTTAAGAAACAGGAAACATCTTGAATAAACAACCTAACCTTGCACCTAAAGCAATTAGAGAAAGAAGAACAAAAAAACCGCAAAGTTAGCAGAAGGAAAGAAATCATAAAGATCAGATCAGAAATAAATGAAAAAGAAATGAAGGAAATGATAGCAAAGAGCAATAAAACTAAAAGCTGGTTCTTTGAGAAGATAAACAAACTTGATAAACCATTAGCCAGACTCATCAAGAAAAAAAGGGAGAAGACTCAAATCAATAGGATTAGAAATGCAAAAGGAGAAGTAACAACTGACACTGCAGAAATACAAAAGATCATGAGAGATTACTACAAGCAACTCTATGCCAATAAAATGGACAACCTGGAAGAAATGGACAAATGTTAGAAATGCACAACCTGCCAAGACTGAATCAGGAAAAAATAGAAAATATGAACAGACCAATGACAAGCACTGAAATTGAAACTGTGATTAAAAATCTTCCAACAAACAAAAGCCTAGGACCAGATGGCTTCACAGGCGAATTCTATCAAACATTTAAAGAAGAGCTAACACCTAACCCTCTCAAACTCTTCCAAAATATAGCAGAGGGAGGAACACTCCCAAACTCATTCTACGAGGCCACCATCACCCTGATACCAAAACCAGACAAAGATGTCACAAAGAAAGAAAACTACAGGCCAATATCACTGATGAACATAGATGCAAAAATCCTCAACAAAATACTAGCAAACAGAATCCAACAGCACATTAAAAGGATCATACACCATGATCAAGTGGGGTTTATTCCAGGAATGCAAGGATTCTTCAATATACACAAATCAATCAACGTGATACACCATATTCACGAATTGAAGGAGAAAAACCATATGATCATCTCAATAGATGCAGAGAAAGCTTTCGACAAAATTCAACACCGATTTATGATAAAAACCCTGCAGAAAGTAGGCATAGAGGGAACTTTCCTCAACATAATAAAGGCCATATATGACAAACCCACAGCCAACATCGTCCTCAATGGTGAAAAACTGAAACCATTTCCACTAAGATCAGGAACAAGACAAGGTTGCCCACTCTCACCACTCTTATTCAACATAGTTTTGGAAGTTTTAGCCACAGCAATCAGAGAAGAAAAGGAAATAAAAGGAATCCAAATTGGAAAAGAAGAAGTAAAGCTGTCACTGTTTGCAGATGACATGATACTATACATAGAGAATCTGAAGGATGCTACCAGAAAACAACTAGAACTAATCAATGAATTTGGTAAAGTAGCAGGATACAAAATTAATGCACAGAAATCTCTGGCATTCCTATACACTAATGATGAAAAATCTGAAAATGAAATTAAGAAAACACTCCCATTTACCATTGCAACAAAAAGAATAAAATATCTAGGAATAAACCTACCTAAGGAGACAAAATACCTGTATGCAGAAAATTATAAGACACTGATGAAAGAAACTAAAGATGATACAAATAGATGGAGAGATATACCATGTTCTTGGATTGGAAGAATCAACATTGTGAAAATGACTCTACTACCCAAAGCAATCTACATATTCAATGCAATCCCTGTCAAACTACCAATGGCATTTTTCACAGAACTAGAAAAAAAATTTCACAATTTGTATGGAAACACAAAAGACCCCAAATAGCCAAAGCAATCTTGAGAACGAAAAACAGAGCTGGAGGAATCACGTTCCCTGACTTCAGACTATACTACAAAGCTACAGTAATCAAGACAGTATGGTACTGGCACAAAAACAGAAATATAGATCAATGGAACAGGATAAAAAGCCTAGAGATAAACCCACACACATATGGTCACCTTATCTTTGATAAAGGAGGCAGGAATGTCCAGTGGAGAAAGGACAGCCTCTTCAATAATTGGTGCTGGGAAAACTGGACAGGTACATGTAAAAGTATGAGATTAGAACACTCCCTAACACCATACACAATAATAAGCTCAAAATGGATTAAAGACCTAAATGTAAGGCCAGAAACTATCAAACTCTTAGAGGAAAACATAGGCAGGTGCTTCCCTGGTGATGCAGTGGTTGAGAGTCCGCCTGCCAATGAAGGGGACACGGGTTCATGCCCCAGTCCGGGAAGATCCCACATGCCATGGAGCAGCTGGGCACGTGAGCCATGGCCACTGAGCCTGTGTGTCTGGAGCCTGTGCTCCGCAATGGGAGAGGCCACAACAGTGAGAGGCCCACGTACTGCAAAACCAACCAACCAAACAAAAACATAGGCAGAGCACTCTATGATATAAATCAAAGCAAGATCCTTTGTGACCCACCTCCTAGAAAAATGGAAATAAAAACAAAAATAAACAAATGGGACCTAATGAAACTTAAAAGCTTTTGCACAGCAAAGTAAACCATAAACAAGACCAAAAGACAACCCTCAGAATGGGAGAAAATATTTGCCAATGAAGTAACTGACAAAGGATTAATCTCCAAAGTTTACAAGCAGCTCATGCAGCTCAATAACAAAAAAACCAACAACCCAATCCAAAAATGGGCAGAAGACCTAAATAGACATTTCTCCAAAGAAGATATACAGATTGCCAACAAACACATGAAAGAATGCTCAACATCATTAATCATTAGAGAAATGCAAATCAAAACTACAATGAGATATCATCTCACACCAGTAAGAATGGCCATCATCAAAAAATCTAGAAATGATAAATGCTGGAGAGGGTGTGGAGAAAAGGGAACCCTCTTGCACTGCTGGTGGGAATGTGAATTGGTACAGCCACTATGGAGAACAGTATGGAGGTTCCTTAAAAAACTACAAATAGAACTACCACATGACCCAGCAATCCCACTACTGGGCATATACCCTGAGAAAACCATAATTCAAAAAGAGTCACGTACCAAAATGTTCATTGCAGCTCTATTTACAATAGCCAGGACATGGAAACAACCTAAGTGTCCATCATCGGATGAATGGATAAAGAAGATGTGGCACATATATACAATGGAATATTACTCAGCCATAAAAAGAAATGAAATTGAGTTACTTGTAGTGAGGTGGATGGACCTAGAGTCTGTCATACAGAGTGAAGTAAGTCAGAAAGAGAAAGACAAATACCGTATGCTAACACATATATATGGAATTTAAGGGGAAAAAAATGTCATGAAGAACCTAGGGGTAAGACGGGAATAAAGACACAGACCTACTAGAGAACGGACTTGAGGATATGGGGAGGGGGAAGGGTGAGCTGTGACAAAGCGAGAGAGAGGCATGGACATATATACACTACCAAACGTACGGTAGATAGCTAGTGGGAAACAGCCGCATAGCACAGGGAGATCAGCTGGGTGCTTTGTGACCGCCTGGAGGGGTGGGTTAGGGAGGGTGGGAGGGAGGGAGACGCAAGAGGGAAGAGATATGGGAACATATGTATATGTATAACTGATTCACTTTGTTATAAAGCAGAAACTAACGCACCATTGTAAAGCAATTATAGTCCAATAAAGATGTTAAAAAAAAAACTTTCCAACCATGCATGTAAGATCTGCACATTTTACTGTATATAAATTAAGCCTCAGTAAAAAATAAGTGAAATATATATGTATGGAAAAAACATATGGTATCAGGTGGTTCTCAATGCTAAGAGGAAACCAAAGAAGGAAATTAGGGTTGGGAGATTGGGATTTTACATAGGATGTCTGTGGAAGGAAGGAAGGAATAAAGGAGGAAGGGAGGAATGAAGGAAGGAAGGGAAGGGAAGGAAGGGAGACGAAAAGAGAGAAGGATGGAGGGAGGGAGAAATGGGTGAATAAATTAATGAAGAAATGAGTGAATGAGTGAATAAAAGCCATGTGTTGTTCAGAAAGGGGTATTCACAGCAGACATTCAACCACCCAGCGCTTCAGAGCCTTGGGCAATCAAGCTCCTCCAATGTGGGAGGGGCAGGGGCAGTTACTACTTGAGAACAGCCTCTTGCATGGGCTTCTGACAAGGAGTAGCGTGAGGACAAATCCTAAGTCCCATGGTCTAGGAGATAAACATCATGGGACAGACGCCCCAAGATAACTGCTCTGCTAATTAGGGGAAAAGATGCCCCCACCTGCTCACCCTGCTCCCCCAACCCCACTGTCTCTGCAAACATCTCCTCCACCCACATCACCCTCCCCAACAATAAATAGCACTGGGACCACTGGAAATCCACATGGAAAAAACGTGATTCTTAAACCCTTCCTCACACTATATCCAGTCATTCTGGATGGACGGCAGGTCTAAGTGTGAAAGGTAAAATAATAAAACTTTTACAGGAAAAGGGAAAACCATCTCTGTGACCTGGACGTAATTTCTTCAACTGGTCCCAGAAAGTACTAACCATGAAAGAAGACAATTATAAACTAGACTATATTAAAATCAAGAACTTCTGTTCATCAAATGACATCATTAAAAGGTGAAAATGCAACCCACAGAGAGGGAGAAGGTATTTGCCTATAGATGACAAAAGACTCATGTCCAGAATAGTAAATTTTTTTTCTACCAATAAATAAGAAATAGAGAAACCCATAGAAAAATGGTCAAGAGACTTGAACAGACACTTCACCAAAGAAAATATCCATGTGTCCTGACAGTGGTAGTTGCTTTTTTCCCAGAAAGACTAAATTAAAATGCTATATTTTTCACTACTAAAGACTTTTTAAAAGTTCTCATTCATTTCTGATTCAAAGACAATTAGCATTAGCTTGCTAAGTGAAGTACAAGTGAAGTGTCCAAGCCCTCCTGTAATTGCAGCCCACCCCGTGATAGAGAGTGTCACTGAAGCAAAACACATAAAATTAGCACTTGGGTCTGTGCTCACCCTGAACTTCATCATTGCTACCAAAGGCACATGCTAAGATGCAGGAAGAGGAATGCTAAGCTCTGACCTGCTTTAGCCCTTAACCCAGTCCCTGTCAATCCACTCAGTGGAAAAATAATCCTGAGATACGCTGGGAGGCTAATACCCAGGAAAACTTCCCCCAACCTCTCCCATCACTGTGTGATCCAATCAATACCTCTCTCTCTCTGTCTCTCTCTGACACACATACACACACACACACACACACTCACACCTACTTCAGCAATGGCCACCAGGAAGTGTATATTGTTTTTTTGAAAACAAATTTACAGTTACCAAAGGGGAAATGTGAGGGGGGAGGGGTAAAATTAGGAGTTTGGGATTAACATATACACACTACTAGGACTTCCGTGGTGGTCCAGTGGTTAAGAATCCATGCTTCCAATGCAAGGGGCACGGGTTCGATCCCTGGTCAGGGAACCAAGATCCCACATGCTGTGCAGCAAAGCCTATATATATATATATATATATATATATATATATTATATATATGTATATATATGTATGTATACACACTACTATATATAAAATAGGTAATCAACAAGAACTTAATGTATAGCATAGGGAACTCTACTCAATATTCTGTAATAACCTATATGGGGAAAGAATCTGAAAAAGAATGGATATATGTGTATGTATAACTGAATTGCTTTGCTGTACACCTGAAACTAACACAACATTGTAATTCAACTATGCTCCAATATAAAAGAAAAATTAAATTAAAAATATGAAAAGTGGGGCTTCCCTGGTGGCGCAGTGGTTGAGAGTCCGCCTGCCGATGCAGGGGACACGGGTTCGTGCCCCGGTCCGGGAGGATCCCACATGCCGCGGAGCGGCTGGGCCCGTGAACCATGGCCGCTGAGCCTGCGCGTCCGGAGCCTGTGCTCCGCAACGGGAGAGGCCACAACAGTGAGAGGCCCGCGTACCGCCAAAAAAAAAAAAAAAAAGAAAAGAAATAAAAAGTGCTCAATGTCATTAATCATTAAGGAAACGCAAATTAAAACTATATGGCAGAATGGGGGTGAGGAGGAGACACCAAGCTTTGTTGAGGATGAAGAGCAACTGGGACGCTCTTACTCTGCTGTCAGGGGTGGAAACTGGTAAAACTACTTTGGAAAACTGTTAGGCAGTGTTCGTGGAGCTGACCATATGCCTTCCCTAGGACCCAGGCTTTCTACTCTGTGATACCCATCCAACACGAGTGTTTACGGTCACCAAAAGCCTGCATGCCCATGGCAATACTGTTCATAGTAGCCCCAAACTGGAAACTCTCCAAATGTCCATTAACAGTGGAGCAGATAAATAAATTGAGGTCTATTCATGCAATGGGGTAGAATACTGCAGAGCCATGAGAATGAATGAACAGAGTACAGCTGTGGAAACCAGACAGAAGGGGTGTACACTGTGTGATTCCATTTCTATGAAAGTGGTTACCTTCGGGGGAGGGGGAGTGGTGCCTGGCAGAGGCATGAGGGGGGCTTCTGGGAGCTGGTGGTGTTCTGTTCCTTGATCTGAGTGCTGGCTACACAGGTGTGTTTACCTGGAGAAAATCCTTCTAGCTGTATGCATATGAATTCTGCTCTTTTCTGTGTTTATGTCCTATGTCAATAAAAAAATTTTTTTTTAACTTTAAAGTCACAATTTGGCCACTTACAGCCAGGCTCAGCTCACCAGCTCCTTGGCACCCTGAGGTGACATCTACTTTTCCAAACACTCTTAGTAGCTGAGTTTTTAGTGAGAACTGGCTTTCTTTGTAGTTAGGGGTATATTTTTCCAGGAATGGCTTTCTTTTTTTTTTCTATGGTTTTTGAGAGAGAGAGAGAGAGAGAGAGCGCTGCATCAGGAATGTCCTGTGACGTGGGGTCAGTGGGAAGCTGTGGACACTTCTGGCCAAGGAAGGGTAAGTGGGGCTCTTATTCCACATATCCAGCACTTTGGGAATCACTAATCTGATGTTTTCCATCCAGTGTTACTTACCCTTCTGCCCTGAGAGCCCACCTCAGTACCTGTATAGACAGGTGCTCAATAAGTGAAAACATGCATATAAAAGTAAGTGAATGAGTTAAACAAACGCTCCATCCGTAGCACCTCTGATGCTGGTTACACACCCCCAGTGGGAACTCATCCCCTCTGGAGGGAGTTTGACCACTGCAGAGCTCTGGTTGTCAGAAGGCTGCCCTGGGTTGAAGCCCTCACCTTTCTCCCCATCCTCCTCCCATTTCCCCAACCCCCCTCCAGCGTAAACCTCCCCCAGGGGCATGAGTCCCAGCCACCTCCCCACACACACCACCTGTCAGAACCAAGGAGGAGGAGGGCTTGCTTAGGCAGGTGGGTGGGAAAATGAAGGCAGGGTGATTCAGAGACCACGTTGTGTGTTCATTCACTCACTCATGTAGTCATTCATTCAGCAAACCTCCTCTGGGCTCCCGTTCCTGGCTAGACGCTGAATGAGGCATTAAGAACAGAGATGACCCAGCAGTCCCACTACTGGGCATATACACTGAGAAAACCATAATTCAAAAAGAGTCATGTACCAAAATGTTCATTGCAGCTCTATTTACAATAGCCAGGACATGGAAACAACTTAAGTGTCCATCATCGGATGAATGGATAAAGAAGATGTGGGACATATATACAATGGAATATTACTCAGCCATAAAAAGAAACGAAATTGAGCTATTTGTAATGAGGTGGATGGACCTAGAGTCTGTCATACAGAGTGAAGTAAGTCAGAAAGAGAAAGACAAATACCGTATGCTAATACATATATATGGAATTTAAGAAAAAAAAATGTCATGAAGAACCTAGGGGTAAGACAGGAATAAAGACACAGACCTACTAGAGAATGGACTTGAGGATACGGGGAGGGGGAAGGGTAAGCTGGGACGAAGTGAGAGAGAGGCATGGACATATATACACTACCAAACGTACGGTAGATAGCTAGTGGGAAGCAGCCGCATAGCACAGGGAGATCAGCTCGGTGCTTTGTGACCGCCTGGAGGGGTGGGTTAGGGAGGGTGGGAGGAAGGGAGACGCAAGAGGGAAGACATATGGGAACATATGTATATGTATAACTGATTCACTTTGCTATAAAGCAGAAGCTGACACACCATTGTAAAGCAATTATACTCCAATAAAGATGTTAAAACAAAACCAAAAAAAAGAACAGAGATGAATAAGAAATCGATTTTTCCTCAAGGTGCTCACAGTTTGGTAGGGTCAGCAGGTAAAGATGCCTGTGTAGTGCATGGCTGCACTGGGAGCCGGTTGGTTGAAGGGGAGGGGGGACCTGGCAATGACAATCTAAGGGGGAGAGAGATTCATAAACAAATGATCCCACCCGCGCTGAGTCTTGCTGGAGTGGAGGTAATAATAATACTACGAATAACAACAGCCATGCTCTAAACGCTGTATATTTATTATCTCAACTCATCTTCCTGATAATACTATCATTACCTTCCATTTTACCAATGAGGAAGCTGAGAGATTAAGCCACTTTGCTCAGGGCAGACACGGCTAAGGAGTGATTCAAACCCTTAATTGTCTGGACTAAGAGCCTCGATGTCTCCATGTGAGTCAGGGAGTCTGGAAGAATGGAGGAAGGACATCTGCACAGATCATGGTGGAGTCTAGGGAAGGCTTCCTGGAGGAGGTGGCCCTTGATCTTGTTCTTAAAGATGTTGAGAGACTGATTATACAAATGCACAATGGCCACACCATACATAAAAATAGAACATTGACCCACAACCTGCCGCAAGCTGCCCAGGAAACCAACTCCTTATCTACAACAAATAGCCCAGGAAGTCAGCCTGCTATCAGTCAGCCATGCAGGAAGCCAGCCTGCCATCTTGAGTGACAATTCACGACACTAAACAAGAACTTTACAACAGTCGGCCCCAAATGGCCAGGACATGATTAATAACTGGCAGCTTCCCTCATTTTTGCCTATACTTCCAACTTAGGAGCAACCAGAGAAAGCCAGATATGCTCCACTGACCATGACATAGGATGCCCTGCTTCTGGTTAGTTCATCTGCAGATTCCCTGTGCCCATGGCCTCCAAGCAGGACACACCTGAAGCCTTCACTTTTTCCCGCTATAAATCTTCCCCACTTCTCTGCCTGCCTCTGAGTCTCTGCCAAAACACAAGTGACAGTGGCTGACTCCTTGCTATAGCAAGCTCAGAATAAATAGCCTTTGTTTTTCTCCTTTGGCTGGACTTGCTTATTTCCACCATGTGCAGGAGTTTGCTGGGTGGCTCAGAGAGGAGTATGTGCAGAGGCATAGAGGCGTGAATCAGCCAGCCACAGGGGATGGGGAGATTAGAGGTGAGGGTGGTGGAAAGGAGCCAAGAAAACTCCTACTCAGCCGACAATGCCCAGTTCAAGAGTTGCCCTCTGCACACACAGAATAATGAATACTCCTGGGATCTACAGAGACCAGGTGGACCTGCTCAGCCAGTGCTCCCCTGGGAGCCCCAGAGGCAGCTCACATCACCAGGTTAGGCTGTGTGGGAGTGAGCAACCCCACTGACCAGATGGGGATTCCAAGGCCCAAAGCCTCTGCTCCAGGCTGCTCAGAGCCTGGGCCCAGCCCCGCACCCACAGCCCTGGTGCCCCTCTCCCCTCACGTGTCAGCCACATCTTCTCCACTTTCACTGCCCTTCCTGGGTGTACTAACAGGCACAGGTTGGCAGAACATTCTGATTTAATCAAGGCTGGAGACAGGATCCCCCCGCTGCCACTGCTTGTACTGCCCGAGGCCCAGGATGCTCAGATTAATTCACAGGATGTCACAG
This sequence comes from Monodon monoceros, assembly GCF_005190385.1. Lineage (NCBI taxonomy): Eukaryota > Metazoa > Chordata > Mammalia > Artiodactyla > Monodontidae > Monodon > Monodon monoceros. The sequence continues at coordinate 166,824,077 of NW_021703774.1, read as the reverse complement.
ACACTGTTCTGCTATGTTTGTCATCTTCCCCAGCCAGGTGTGAGGTTTCCCAAGGCCCTGGACATGAGGTCTCAGCGTCTGTGCCCAGAGGCACCCCCGCCACCACCGCTGCCCTCACATAGACCTCCCCCAGCTCAAGTAGATGGGCTGCAAGTGAGACTTATTAAGCCAGAAGAGGGGCCTTGGGCAGGATGCTAATTCAAATGTCTGCATCTGGAATGGGCCGTGAGATGGAGAGAGAGAGAGAGAGACGCTGACCCGAGAGGCAGAAGATCTGAGTTGGAGTCTCAGCTCCAGCCCAGGGGAACGTTAAGCTCCCAACCACTGCCCCCACCAATCCCCGCCTCTTTTCTTCATTTCAACAAATGTTGTCTGATCATGCACTGCGGGCCAAGGGCAGGGGATGCTCCAGTGAATAAGACGTGGTTCCTACCTCCAGGTGGTCAAAGTTCTCTGGGCCTCAGTTTCCTCATCTGCAGAATGGGACACCCATATCTCCCTGGACCACTTCACAGGGCAATTGTGAGGACCCCGGGACATTGTTCATGTGGCCACGTTGAGGGAGCAGTGGAAAGAAGACCCAGCATGGAGTTAGGAGGTCTGAGTTCAAGCCCCAGGCAGCCACAGCTAACTGACGAACTTTGGGCAAATCTCTGCCCCTCCCCGAGCCTGTCTGCTCAGCTGCAAAATGGGGAGAATACAAATCATCAAAATAAGAGTTATTTGCTACTATGAGCCTGGTCTAAGCACTTTACAGGTGTAAAATGATGGAGGTCCCACCACCTCCCATGAAAGAAGCTGAGACGCAAGAGGTCAGATAGCATGTTCAAGGTCACACGGTGGCAGGTGCTGGAGCCAAGTGTAAAGCCCTGGAGCCTGCTCTCTTCACCCCTCGTGCCCCACCACCGCTCACCTCCAGCCACATCTGAGGTCCATAAGCAATTGGCCCAAATGACCAGGCACCCCTACGCCTGCCACAAAGTTCATATAAAACAAGGCACCTGCAGTGCTCCTTTGAGGTCCTCAGCAACCAGGTCTGATTTCTTTCGTAAGTTTCTTGGTACGTGTTTTTACATTTGTTGGTTTGTTTGTTTTTTTAAATCAGACCAAGAACTCTTCTGGGGTCAGGGCTGTGCCTCCCCCGTTAGACAATTTTCCCAGGGCAGAGCTGTATCTCTCCCATCAGACAGGGAGTCCGTCAAAACAGGGACTATTTCTCCCCATCATTCTGGGAGTTTCTGGGGTGAGGATAGGAGGAGAGCACTGGTTCTCACCCCAGTTTTGCACCTGACTGTCCTTAATTGCCCCAGTTTCTGAGGGCCAGTCGTTCCTGGAGACATCTGGTCTACCTCCTCAGGGGCCCCAGCTGCTGGGTGACCTTCTCCAGCCACCTTGAAGAAATTAAATACCCTTTCCTAAATTACTGCCAGAGTTGGGCAAATGTGAGAAGCCTGGAGCTGGGGGCATTGGCTGATAAAGTGCTAAAGAGTTAATTCAGTTAGCCAGAGAGTGAAGCTGGGGCCTCCAGCCTGCCTGCAATCACAGCCCAGCAGACTTCGGCTGGACTTTCCACACCTCTGCCAGAGCTGCCCAGCTCCCATATGAAATCCCAGCTTCTCTTCCACCCTCCCCCCATCCCCTGTGGCCCTCACAGTTTCCACTTACACAAAAGCTAAGGCTCGGAAGGATAAGCAAGCCCAACCCTAGCTGGAGAGCCACAGCCTGACCCAAGGCCACCCAGCAAGTCATGGATTTCTGACTCCCGGTTCCAAGTTCTACTTTTGCACCTGCTGTTCCCTCTGCCTGGAATGCTGTTCCCCCAGATCTGTTTGGCTCCCTTCTCCTCATCCTTCAGGTTTCAGTTCAACTGTCACCTTCCCTGATCACACATCTCCAACACAACCCCACCCCACTCCCCAGAAATTTCCAGCCCCTTCCCTGCTTTATTTTCCAAGTGCACTTGTCACCAGCCAACATTGCCTTATCTCCCTACTTCTCATCTGACTCTGCTTTTGGGCAGTTAGCTCTGTGAAGGCAGGGCGTGGCTGCCTGCCGCATGTCTTTCTTGGTGGCAGCTATATCATCAGCACCTGGCATGTAGTCGCCCCAATAAATCTTTGTGGAATGAATGAATGAATGGGGGTCCATGAAGACCCTGCCGCATGGGACTCGGTCCTCTTCTTCTGTGACGGTGGCAGGAGGGATACCAGGGGGCCGGCACTGCAGGCTGCGCCCTTCCCACAGCCCAGCTGTGGCTGCAGCCACCTCTGATTAGGCCCCAATTAGCAGAGAGGCCTTTCAGCCATCAACTTCTATTAGTCGCTCAGATTTTAGCTGCGAAGTCTGGCTAATGGCCAAGAAGGTGGTCTCCAGAGAGGCCAGTGGGGGAGGAGCCTTGGGAGGTCTCAGTGATGTGATTGTCTGAGCTCCAGCGGAAAGGCTGGGCACAGTGTGGGGAAGGGGTACAAAGGTTAGGGGCTAGGTGGGGTCCACAGCCTGGGATGTCGCCTACTCTTCTGTCACAGGGTGAGCAGCTCACTCATCCACCCCCTTCCCTGCTGTAATTCTGTCTCTGCCACCACCATGTTGTGTGACCTTGGGCTGGTCACTTGCCTTCGCAGGGCCTAACCTCCAAGACTGCAAAGTGAGAGGACTAGATATTTTATTTTATTTTATTTTATTTTACTTATTTTTGGCTGCGTTGGGTCTTCGTTGCTGCGTGTGGGCTTTCTCTAGTTGCGGCGAGCAGGGGCTACTCTTTGTTGCAGTGCATGGGCTTCTCATTGCGGTGGCTTCTCTTGTTGCGGAGCACAGGCTCTAGGCGCACAGGCTTCAGCAGTTGCAGCCCGCGGGCTCAGTAGTTATGGCAGGCGGGCCCTAAATCGCGCGGGCTTCAGTAGTTGCAGTGTGCAGGCTCCAGGGCACACAGGCCTCAGTAGTTGTGGCGCACGGGCTTAGTTGCTCTGTGGCATGTGAGATCTTCCCGGACTAGGGATCGAACCCGTGTCCCCTGCGTTGACAGGCGGATTCTTAACCACTGCGCCACCAGGGAAGTCCCTGGACATTTTAGGGGATCTCCCAGCCGAGGGATTCTGAGGTTGCTTCTGGCTGTGATTCACACCTTGTCTGGATGTTCAGGAGCCTCCACCATCTCCCTGCCTCTTCTCCCGTCTCTCTGACCCAGCCTCCACCCTGCAGCCAGAGTCAAAAATCTGCCTCCTCTGCTGCCTCGTCTCTCACCACCAACCCACCGGTGCCCCCTCTTCCCTCCACCAGGAATGCCCTCCTCCTCCCTGTGGGTGCCTCAGCATCCTCCACTCTTAGTTTGTCTGTGATGCTTTCCCCAGCTCCCCTCAGCTTTCCTTCTGCTCCCCAGATCCAGACAAAGAGAATAGCTCCCTACTCTGGGCCCCTAGAGCACTTTGTTTCACCAACCACGTAACTTCATCACATTTGTCTTGACTGTTACCATGAGCACAACACAGTCTTTACATCATTCATCTCTGTGTCCCCAGTGCCCGGCAAAGGGCCTGACGACGACGACAATGATGATAACAGCAGTAAACATCGATTTGTTGAGCATCTACTATGTGCCAGACGCTATGTTGTGTTCTTTATGAGAGTATTCCGTTCGACCTTCACAATAACCCTATAAAGGAAGATTCTTTAATTACCCCCATTGTACAAAGGAGACAAGTGGGGCTCAGAGAAATTAAGTAACTTACCTAAGGTCACATAACAAGTGGATGGCAGAGCCAGGATTTAACCTCCAAAAGCCTGGCCACAAGATATGATCTCCTTTTGAGAATGTTATATGCTTCCCTGTGTTCTAAAACATTTAGTTGTTGCCAAAGAAGTTATGGGAAAATTGGGGAGGGTAGTGGGAAGAAACCTCCCTTAGGACAGTCGGTGATGTGCAGCAAAGCCTTAAGAGTGGTCCACACTCTTTGATCCAGGAATTCTGCTTCTGGCAATCTGTTCTAGGTGAGTGTTGTATTATGTGGACCATGATTTATGCACAATGATATTCATCACAGCATTATTTATAACAGGGAGAATAGGAGAATGGTGAAATTAAATATGATAAAGGGTTATGCAGTCATCACGAATAATGTTTATAAAGGGTTTGCAATAACACAGGCAGCGAGGGCTAACGTTTAATGCTGGGTAAAAACAATCAGGGTTCAGGATGGCACAGAAGCACATAAAGAGAAGTTCAGCATCACCAGGTACTAGAGAAATGCAAATTAAGACCACGATGAGATATTGCCACGTGCCTATTAAAACAGCTAAAATAAAAACTAGTGACAACACCAAATGCTGGTGAAGATGAGGAAAAACGAGCTCTCATGTGGGAATGTAAAGTGATACAGCCACTCTGGAAAATACTTTGGCAGTCTCTCAGAGAAGCTAGGCATATACTTACCATACAACCTAGCAATTACCATCCTCAGCATTTATCCCAGAGATATAAAAATTGATGTCCACGCAAAAACCTACACATGAATGTTCACGTGTAATAGCCAGAAGTTTAAAACAACCAGAATATCCTTCAATAAGTGAATATTTAAACAAACAGCGGTACATGCATACCATGGAATACTACTTAGAGATAAAAAGGAATAAACTAGTGATACATTCAACAGCTGGATGAACCTCTAGAGAATTTTGCTGAGTTTAAAAAAAAAAAAAAAAAAGACCTCAAAAGATCACATACTGTATGATTCCATTTATATAACGTTCTTGAAATGACAAAATCATAGAGATGGAGAACAGATTCCTAGCTGTCAGGTTAGGGCTGGTGGCGGAGAAGAAATTAGGTGGAACACAAGGGAGACCCTTGTGTTCTGTATCTTGATTACAGTGGCGGTTACACACATGGCAGAGAACTAGGCAATTCAATGTCAGTTTCAACGTCAATGTCAATTTCCTGGTTTTGATATTCCACTGAAGCTATGGGAGATGTAACCAGTGGGGGAGACTGGGTGAAGGGTACACAGAACCTCTCTGTACTCTCTTTACAACTTTCTGAGGATCTATAATTATTTCAAAATAGAAAGCTTTTTAAAATGCAGGATTCAAAGTATATACAGCATGATCCTCATGATGGAATAATACCTGTGGGGAAGCAGGAGCCACCCTACTATAAGCTGGTAAACTTGATGAGCTCTGACCACTACTCAGACATTACCTTATTCCCATAATCTTCTCAGGGATTCTTATCCCCAGCTTACAAAGAGGAAACTGAGTCACAGAGAATTTGAGTGCCTGTCCCAGGGGCAGAATGGAGATAGGAACCCAGAATATCTGACTTTCAACGTCCCCCCATTGCCTCCACCTTAGATGGGGTTTATTTTCTTCTTTATACATCTCTATATTTTCTCTAATAAGCGTGTCTTACTGCGATAATCAGAAGAAAAAATAAGCAAACACTAGAAAGTGTTCCTTGGTGGGTTGCCTGCTTGTTCTGGAGCCTGTGACACCGCAAGTCTACAATTTCTGTCTCAAAGACACTCTATCCTGGCTGCTGGCACAATGAGACCCACCCCCAGGATGCTCTGGCCTGAGTCCCACACGCTTCCCAATTAGAGACAGTGGGGTCTGCAGACAGAGCCCTAGGTCTGCTCTACACCAGATAGGAGCCTCTGGGCAAGACCTTAACCTGGGAACCTCAGTTTTCTCATCTGCAAAATGGGAATCAACAACACTTACCACTTCTCAGCATTGTTATGAAGCCCCAGTGGAATATGACCACTCACTGTGTACCTACTTTGTGAGAGCATTCAGTTGTTTGAAAAGTAGAGCCTGAATTTAATGATCTGCCTCAAATCCGGCCTGCAGCACGATGGGGTAGAGAGAGCTAAGCAAACAACATCAGGGGTTATTACTGTTGTTGTCTCAATCTAGCTGGCCGCAGCCCTGTGTATCCAGATGCGCGCGGTGCCTTGGGAATTGGGTGGACCCCGGCAGGATGGAGCCTCCCTGGGAATGGCAGGCCCCAGGGGACTCAGGGGAGCAGGCCACAGCCCACAAGCTCAAAAGACCCCAAAAGACCCTGCTTCACCCATTGGTTTTCCACACTGAGAATCAATTTTCAAGGGTGTTTCCCAGAAGCAGTCTGGCCTCTCTGGTGTCATTATTCATCTTTCCCTGGCTGCTGGCCACCTCCTGGCCAAATCCTCTCCCTTCTCACTGCTTCTTGCATTTGAAGCCTGGAAGTGGAAGGGCAGCTGGGCAGAAGGCTGGTTCCCGTAAATGCCCCCACCCCTCTGTGAGTCTGGATGCCAGCACCCCAGCCACCCACCCCATATCCTGGCCTTCACCAGCTGAGGCCCTTGGCAAGGCTGGACCAGGAATGCCACACTGGGGCCAGGAGCGCCTTTCCCAGGCTGGGGCTTAGAGGAGCGCGGTCCGGGCCAAGCAGCCAGCGCTGGCAGCGAGAGAGACTTCCTGCCCTCACAAGGGAGATGAGGCCACTGCCAGTTTCCCATGCCCAACCCGGTTTACAGATGTTCAAGGGAGCGTTCAGGGGAAGCACAAGGATTAAGGCGGGGGGTGGGAGAGGGTGGGGAGATGTGGCCAGGAAGGATGGGGGAGAGTCCTGGAGAGGCCGCAGGGAACAATGGAACAGGCAAGGAAGGAAGACACAAGCAGCCTCCACCGCTGACCTGCTGTGTGACCCCAGGTCCCGCATAGCCCTCTCTGGGCCTCACGTCTCCATCTGCCACCCAACAGGTTGGGAAAGATGGTTTACTTCACAGTATTTGCTGAGCACCTACTGTGTGCTGGGCCCCAGAGACAGAGCAGTGCAGGAAACGGGCCCCCTCCCCTCCCTGCCCTCTGGAAGCTGACGGTCTGCGGGGGAGGCGGACATCGCAGGAGTTCAGTGAGAAGTGTGGGATCAGCAGCGAAAGGACCGAGGAGAAGGCGCGAGTGACAGGAGTCAGCACCGCCCCTGGGGACGAGGGCGGGCTTCCCTGGGGAAGCAGAGACCTGGAGGAGTGAGAGGTGGCCAGGTGTCCTGGAGGACGGAGCAGCAGGGGTGGGACAGAGGACGCCGCCTTCAAGGACAAAGTGAGGCAGGGACAGCTGGTGTGTGGTGACGATCAAAGGATGCCAGGGGCTGAACATACCGACCCTGTAGGTCAAGGCAAGAATTTTGATCTTTAAGAACAGGAGCCATTGAAGGTGAAGATGGAGTACGATCCGCATTGTGAAGTTTCTACCCAGAACCCAAGTGGAGAGATCCGGTGAAAGAAGTACTGCTGGGCCTGAGGCTAGTGCCCCTCTGTCCCCGTCTCATGCCCAGTGAAGCTTCAGTGGAACCCCAGGGTTCCAAGAAACCCAGTTTGGGAACCACTGGACTGGCCGTCCTCTAAGGGCCCTTCCTTCACCGACATTCTAGGCTCCGTGAGGATTTTAAGACATCCCCAAGTGGCACTCTGGCCCATGCTAACACCCACAGGCAAGGCTTTGACTAATCCCCGATCCCACCCCTCTCCATCCCAGAGGGGCAGCTCACTGGTCGTCAGGCACAAGACCTCCTCCAGGTCTCTGGAGGCAGGGCCGGAGAAGTGAGGGTGGGTGGCCCCCAGTAAAGGCCGCACCTTCAACTGTGCAGTGCTTCTCACTTGCCTCCTCTTGGTGATCTTATTGGTCCTTTAATACACAGATCAATTGTCACCTCTCAGTAAAGCTTCCTCAGACCCCTCCAGGCAAAATAATGCCTCCCTCTTTCCCTCAGGCTCTGAACCCTGGGTGCCACTCCCACCATACTTGCTGGTCATCTGTCGTCTGTGAGCCCTTGAGAAACGGGGATTCACCTGTGCGTTTCATTCATTCCCTCCTCCCACAGGAGCTGGGAACGCTGTGACGAACAAGTTAGAGGGCCTCCCTGCTCTCACAGGACTCATGGTCTAAAATGTGTTTTGTTCATCCCAGTACATCAGGGGCCAACCCAGGGCCTGGCATGGAGGGACCCCAGGGAGTCTTTGCTGAATAAGTGAATTTGAGAATGAAGGAGGGTAGATAGAGGGAAGGAAAGAAGGAGTGTCTGAGGGCTGGAGTGGGGGAACAGGAAAGCCCTGGTAGGAGAGGCTTTGTGGGCCCCACCTCCCCCAGTCTAACCCCACCCCATGCTGTTCCCCCTTTCTCCTTCAGGCCTTGCCAGATACCCCGATCCCCTCCCTAACCCAACTGAACAGTGAGCGATTCTCTTTCAGTCCAGGCTGGAGTTTTTCAAAAGGAAAACAAGGAAAGGTGGTGGAAGCCAGATGACAAAGCACACAGGTGTGTCTGTGCAGGGCACGGATTCCTTAAGGCAAGTCTGGTTGGAGCAGCGGAAGAGTCACGAGCCATGGCATTGTCTCAGTCTGGCTGGGTGAGCTCTGGACCCAGAAAACAACAGCATCCCCCAAACAGCATCACCACCAGCACCACCAGTGACAATGTCAGCACCAACAGCAACACCACCCAGACCAATACACATGTTAGCACGACCACCATCCCACCACCAGCACCACCAGTAATCATGTCAGCACTACCATTGTCAACACCAACACCAATACCAGGAACAATGCGAGTACGAACAAAACACCAGGAATCGTTCTAGAACCGCCACCAACAACAACACTGACACCACCAATAATCACATAAGTACCACCACCATTAACACCAGAAATCATGTCAGGACCAACGCCAGCACCACCAGTAATAATGTTAATACCACTACCACCAACACCAACACCAGCGATCATGTTAGTATCACCACCATCAACACTACCAAGACTAACATCGTCCACACTGATACCACCAGCAATCGTGTTAACACCAGTTCCAACACCACCAGGGATCATGGTAGCATCACCACCAACAACGCCGATACCACCAGAAACGGCATCGGCACCGACATCACCAACATGAACCTGACCGCTCCCAGTAACAGCAAAAAGAACAACCTCAACACCAACCACATCAACATTACCAAGAGCAATAACGCCACCTATAACTACAGTGAGTCCCTACAACCCCAGTATCACCAGTCAGGACATTAACACCACCAACAACAACAATGACAACCTCAGCACCAGCACCAAGCAATTCCACGTTGCCGACACCAACAATACTATTCCACTATCGACACTGCCACCAATAGCAACATTAACACCAACACCATCAGCATCAACACCGCCATCACCGCCAACTCCAACACCAATAACAAGAGCGTCACCGTTACCAACACTACCACCAATTATACCACCAACGCCATCTCCACCATCAACAACAACAGCGACGATTATCCCAACAACAGCCACACCTACTCCATCAGCCCAGCAGCAACAACGTCAACACTAATAGAAAAGCCAACAGTGCCATTGACATCAACAATGCAAACTCCCTACCGACACGCCACCCCTGGCAGCGCTCACTTTGTGCCAGGCACTATGCCAGGTCCTCTACACACATGATTTCAACCAACGTTCATCCCGACTCCATGCAGTACCTACTATTATCACCTCTTCTTTAACTGTGAGACTAAGAAAGTTAACGGTGTGTTTGAAAAAGAGTGTTGGCTCCTGACTCCCAGCCCAGCACTCTTGCCACTGTCTTTGTGCCTGGAAATCCTCCCTGCTACTGTACTGTGTAAGGCTGGCCTGACATCTCTTCTCCCTGGCACTTCCTGGCTGTGGGACCTCAGGTGGGTCTCTCCAGACCTAAGATCTCTCTTTCCTCCCCTGTCCAAATGCGACAGTAAATCATTATATCCCTGCGTGGTAAGCAAACTCCTGCGATAAGGTAAGTAAGTCATCAGGCAGGGCCCCCAGCACCCAGAAGGCAAGGTGTGGGTAGCAGCTCTTATTGTTACTAGGGTTGGCAAGAAAAAAAAAAGAATGTCCTCATTCTGTAGGTCTGGGCCCAAAGTATTCATAGGGCGTTTGTAGCAACAAGCATAATGATAACAGCTAGTGCTTACGAAGCGCTCACTGCCTTGCCAGGCAGTGTCTCAAGTGCATCCCATGAGGAAATTGAGGCTCAGGAAATGGTAACATTAACAGAGTGAGGAAGTGGCAGGGGCGAGATTTGAACCCAGAAAGTCAGTCTCAGCCTGCGCTCTTAATCACTAGTCTATATCCCCTCCAGTAATATAATTAGCATCTACTGAACACCTACTACGTGCTGGTGCTCCCCATGTATTATCTCTAATCTTCACAACAACCTTGCAGGGTAGAGAATACTGACCCTGTGATGACCTTGAACTTGGGCTCCCCACTTTGGCCAGCTCCAAAGTGGGACTCTCACCCCCACTGTCTCCCACCTCCCCATCTCCCGGTCTGTGGGGCCCTGGCTACCCAAGAGAAACCTCAGCACCCCAGGGGCAATGTCCTTGGGCCTCCACCCAGGCCAGGTCTATGCCAGAGGCTGTTCAGGCTCAGAAGGTGCTAGATTCCAGGTCTGCTCCCCTGGCTTTCAGGGCTCCAAACAGCCCCCTTAACTCGGTCACAGCCCCAGGAGAGCCCAGGGGCCGGCCGTTGGGTTTTTGGCATCCCCACGAGCAGCTGCCCCGGCAGAAGGGTTTCGTCTTTCCAGGCTGGACGGGAGAATCCAGCTCCCCTCCCCAGTTCTTGTTCCCAGCGAAAGACCTTGGCAGAACCCCTGATCCTCTCTCCTTCCCTGGGACGGATGGCTTCCAGCTGCCTGCCTCCTGGCCTGGGAAAATTCCTAGGAGCTCTGCAGGTCCCCGGATCTCTGAAACTTGAGTGGCCCTTCCAGAGCTCCGACCCTCTCCCTCCACCCCACTCAGGGCTCCCTGGGGCACCATTTTCCTTCAACGCCCCTGCCTTGTTTCCCTAGGAAAGCCCCAATAACAGTCATCACAGAAATAGAGCAATTTCAACCTGGGAGGGGCTTAAAGCAGAAGAAATTCTCCAACCTTGATCACCTAGTATGTGCCAAGCCCGGTGCTAGGCACCTTCCAATGAGTGAGCTGGTGCTTCCAACTTGCTTGTGAGTTTGATGCTTTATAAACAGGGAAACTGAGGCTCAGGGAGTCAAGACACTTGTTCCCAGCGCCGAGTGACGGCACCTCTGGGGAATAGCTTGCATTGGTCCAAGGTCTTCCACATCTTGCCTGTCCAACCCCCTCACTCCAATGGTGGGGAAACAGGAGAGGTGGCTGGCCGAGGGGACAACGGTTAGGGGTGTCCAGGCTGGGCGTGAGCCCGTGTGCATCTGGCTCCATTCAATCTCTGCCTCGTTGTCCATCTTCAATCCCTCCTCCACCCTGGAAGCAGAGCAGTTCTTGGTGCAGATCTGAGCATGTCTCTCTCCGGCTCTTAGAACCCTCAGTAACTCCCATTGTCTTCAGGACTCGTCCAAGTGCATGGTCCTGGCTCCGCAATCAAGGCCATTCCTACATCCCCGGCCGAGACTGCGTCCCTCCCTGCCTCACACCCTGTACAAAGTTCCCCAAACACATACTGCCCTGCTGGGTCTCTGGGCCTTCGCAGAGGCTGTTCCTTCAGCCTAGGTTGCTCTTCCCTCGCTGCCTGTGCTTCCCACTGCACTGTCACTGCCACCGACATGTCTGCCTCCCCTACCCGGCCAGCGCTGGCTCCCTCCCCCTCTGGGGATGCTCCAGGGCCCACCACCTTTTCTGGGAGGGATGCAGTGTGGTACAGCCGCCGAAGAGCCCGGGCCTTGGACAGACCTTGACTTGCATGGCAGCCTCATCACCTGGGCAATTCTGGTGGTGCTCAGAGTCTGCAACGGGGACAGAGGTCCCCCCAGGGCCCTCCCCCATCACGGCCTCCATGAAGGACTGAAACAGCCAGCTTAGGGAGAGTGAGAGCAACAGGTGGCATCCCCGCCAGTGGGGCCTTTCCCACACGCGGCTGCCAGCTGGGGAAGATGGATGGGCCCTCCCCGGCCAGGGCTGTGGAACAAGGGAGCTCATGTCACCAAGGGCTTCACATCCCTGGCTGGAAAGGGCCATAAAATGTTCCGGAGCCAGACACAGGATTCAGGCCATTTTTCCAAGTCGTGGGAGATCCGGGATTTTTCTTTCTTTTTTTTCTTTTTTAGGACAAAAGAGAGAGAGAAGAAGAAAAGACCTTCCACGGTGCTGTCCAGCCCCCACCCCCGTTCCATTTGCCCGTCCTCCACCCTTCATTTGCCTGTCCCCAGGCACGGTCAGGAGACACCAACAGCTCCCCGGGGTGGTTTCCTGCTCAGGGTACATCGTGACCTGCTCTGTCTCCCCTGGGCTCTGTCCACTTCTGGCCGGGTGGAACTCTCCGGGCTTTACTTTCTCATCTGCCAAATGGATCGATGGGCCACAGACCTCTAAGATAGGCCCCTTCCAGGTCTGTTTTCTACAAGCCTAGGTTTATCAAGGGCGGATGTGGGGTTCCAGTGGAGTTGCTGAAAAACCGAGTCAAAAGCAGAGAAATTAGGCAGCGGGGGAGGAGGGCTTTTCCCCAACTCATGTGCCACTGAGTCAGGCATTCAAGTAAATATTGCATAAATGCAGGAGTTCTTCCTGGGCCTCACTTTTCCCTGCTGAGTTATGGGTGTGAATGTGCTTTTGATCCTTGAGAACTGGACCGCTGAGTGCTAAGTGCCAGAGAAAATGCCTGCCGATGGTTTACACGTGGATCTCTGGATCTCTGTTCACAACCCCCTGCGGGGTCACAGAAGGGGTGTAAAAGGGAAATTAACAACTTGCCCCAGGGTCACCCAGAGTGAGTGGGATTGAAACCTGGGCGTTTCAGGCCAGACGCTATGCTCTATCCCGCGGCCTCCCAAAAGAAGGAACTCAAACAATGCCAAAGGCTCTGAGCAAAAGCCGAAGAAAGCCAGGAGCGCCTGGTCCAGCAGGAGGGACCTATGACTCCCGGCCCTGCTTCCAGGGCTGAACTTCCACTTGGCCATCGCAATGCCCGTGCTCCTGTAAAACCCCAGGGGCCGAGATGCAGCGGTCCCCCCCCAGCCCATCCCCGTCAGCTCTTGGCCCTCATCCCACACCACGCTCCAGGTCACCTCCCTCCTTGGCCTGTTCGCTGCTTCAGAATCAAAGCCCTTTGGGAACACCGCCCCACCCCCATCTTAGCTCCCTGAAGACAGAAACTTGTCATTGTTTTCTTGGGCCTCCAGAGCGCTTAGCAGAGGGCCTGCCACTGATTCATTCCTTCAACAATCATTGACTGGGGACCCATTATGTGCTAGACACAACAGTGTAGGCCCTGGAGACACAACAGCATCTCCTTCAACATAGCTCCTTTCCTTATGGAGTTCGTCTCCTCATGGGAGGGACAGGCATGGATAAAGCCCCTGGGTCTGTGCTGATAGCCAGGGAAAAGCGAGCAGGCTGCTAAGGATGGTTGCCTTAGGGTGGTTGGAGGGGAGGGGCCATCTCTCTAAAGAGATGATGTTTATGGGACTTCCCTGGTGGTCCAGGGGCTAAGACTCTGCACTTCTACTGCAGGGGACGTGGGTTCAATCCCTGGTGGGGGAGCTAAGATCCTGCATGCCACGCGGTGTGGCCAAAAATAAAATTAAATGAAATTAAAATGAAGAGATGATGTTTAAACTGAGACTGAAGCATAAGGAGGATCTGGCTTACTGGTCCCTGGGAAGTGGGGGAAATTTAGCCCTATTCCCTGTACTTACAGATGGGGAAACTGAGGCCCAGAGAGCTCACACAGCCCATCAGAGGCGGAGCTGGAACTAGGTGCCAGATGGCTTGACCCTCCCATGAGGACTTGGTTTCTTTTCCTCCCCATGAGCCCAGAAAGGGGGCAGGGGAGGGTCTCTAAGCCTGAGGCCCAGCCCAATGAAGAGACAGGGGAGGTGACCCCTAGAAGGGCCTCTGGAGCTGGGGAGGGGGCTGAACTCCACCTGCAGGGCACAGAGCCCCTCCCGACAGCAGCCCAAGTCTCCCCAAGGCCAGCCGCCCACCCCACTGACTGGGCTTCAGAAAATTGATTTTCTAACAGCCATCCATCAACCCAGCACGTCCAGCTGTTGGTGTGACACTTGCGTCCCCAGAGCCTCGTCCACCTGAGGAAACTGTTCCTAGAGCCCTCCCCACCCTCTGCTGCCAAAATGATCTCTGCAATTCCAGGAGCTGGTTACTGGACACCAGAGGAAGCACCTCCCTGCCACTCACACCGCTGCCCCCATCAGGACTGAAAGGGGTCTTCAGGGTCACCTGGTTCAACCCCTTCCCCAAGACGCCTCCCTACCTCGTAACCATAGTCTGCTTGAATACCCCTCAGTGACGGGATGCTCAGCCCCTACTGGCGTAGCCCCGTGATAACTGAGGGTCCATTGAGTAGGGAGCAGTTGGGAGTGGTCATTATTTTAAGTTTCAAGATAACTAGGCAAGGTGATATTATTCTTCTCATTCAAGGATGATAAAATTAGGCTCCAAGGTCACCTAGGCAAGGCTCCCAGCTGAGGACTGGCTCACCCTAAAGCTGGGGGGTGTCAGCAGACCTCCTTCGTAATGTTAACAAGTCCCTTCACCCTGGGGTTTCTCCCACCAGCCTTGGTTCTACAGAAGCCCATGTGATCTTCATCCCAGGTCACTCCTGAGGGTTCTGAGCTGGGGCAACACCTTCAGGCCAACTTCAAGCTTCTCTACTCCCTCAATCCAAGCCCACCAGCTGTGCAACTGGCTGTGATCCGGGGTAATGGAAACTGTTATCTGGGCCTCAGCTTCCCTGTCTGTAAAATGGAAATACCAATCCTTGAGAGAGGTAAGAGTCTCTTACTACGGATAAACTACACCAGGGGTCCAGGAAGGACCCTGTTGTAAAGACCGTGGGGCCCAAGACCAAGAATCAATATTCACCCTTGTTAAAGACAGTAGGATAGGGGCTTCCCTGGCGGCGCAGTGGTTGAAAGTCCGCCTGCCGATGCAGGGGACACGGGTTCGTGCCCCAGTCCGAGAAGATCCCACATGCTGCAGAGCGGCTGGACCTGTGAGCCATGGCCGCTGAGCCTGCATGTCCGGAGCCTGTGCTCCGCAACGGGAGAGACCACAATAGTGAGAGGCCCGCATACCACAAAAAAAAAAAAAAAAAAAAAGACAGTAGGATAACCCCTAATAAGATAAGCAGGAAGCTGTTGGGATTCCCAGATTAGAGCTGACGAGTGAGCCCAGAGAGGGGAGGCAACCCACCTGAGTTCACACAGCTTCAAATGGGCAGACCTTAATCCAGAGGCCTTCCTGCAAGTCCCTGGGGGCAGCCAAGACCCCAGAACACCTACCCACCTTTCCGTTAAGTCCCTCCATTACCCTGAAGGACCTAGTTTGGCAGGGTTTGTGGGAGAGCTGTGCCCACCACTGGTAGGAACAGGACCACAAAGGGTTAAGGTTCTGCCCGGCTTTGCCTTGATCCTTATAGGCAAGCAGGACCCCAGGCAGAGTGGGGGCTTGGGTTTCATGCCCCCCCCCCCGGCCTGGCTATAAAATACGATCGTGTCTTGCTGCTGATTGATGGTCTTGGGGGAACCTTGAGGAGGTGGGCTGGGGTGAGATCAGATTTTCAAGGGCTCAGCCACCGATATTCTATCCGGGGCCCTCTGGATCCCGCCACGGGCCCATATCCACAAGCCCCGTAAGTCCTGGAGGAGGCTGGGGAGTGGAGAGGCCAGACAGATCGTCCTCCACAGCCAAGCCACAAGGCAGAGGATCCCTGGGCCCAGAGCCTGCCCCGAGAATGGCCCACAGGGTTCCCTCCAGGACTCCCGAGAGACTTGGCCTGTGCGATCATTCATCCATCCATCCATTCATTTCTCAAATACATACTGTGCCTGGTCAAGAGGCTCCGGAGGTGAGCAGAACCAGACATGGTCCTGGGCCTCATGGAGCTTTCAATCTAGAGGCCTAGGAAAGACCAACTCTGAGATTTCATTCCCACACAGGGCATGTGGGACTGAGGGCCAGGTCAAGGCTGAAGTGTGGACTGGGGCTTGAGCTCTGCCTCCAGGCTGACCTAGGCTCAAACCCCAGCTCTGCCACTTAGGAACTAACCTTTCCATGCCCCATCTATAGAATGGGCATGAAAATGGTATCTGCCACTTGGAGGACCGGTGTAAAGCAAATGAGGTAACGAATATAATATCTTAACATCATGCCTGGCATCGAGTAATTAAATAAGTAATGTTGCCTGTGATGCTCTCAGATCCTGGAAGAGTACCTGGCCCTCTACGGGAATGAATGAATGAGTGAATGAGTGCATGCATGAAGGTGGTGTGCCGGGCTGCACGAGGTGCTGTCTACAGGACGTCTCATTTCACTCCCACCGTGAAGGTGTGGTGCGGAGCAACTCAGTCTCAGGAAGCGACGTGCCCCAGGCTATTCGGCAGCCTCCACAGCCTCCTGCATGCCTCAACTAGAGACTTAGCACCCCCGTAACTGAAGTCCCCGTCTTTGCCCTCCCAGCTAATCATGAGTTTCCTGGGGACAGAGGTGGTGCCCATCTGCGTCTGGGCCCTCCGGTCACTCATTTAGCTCCAAGACCAGAGGAGGGATGAAGGGAAAGGAAGAGAGAGAAAGGAGGAGGGGAGAGAAAAGGAGGACACCGCGGAGCTCAGCAGCCCAAGGAGAAACTGTCTTTGCAGAACAACGCGGGTCCTCTTTTCACCCTGTAGATGTCAGCCACGGATGCTCAGAACCCAGCATGGGGACACCTGGGTCAGCGCCTGAAAAAGCAAGACTTGGCCTTCAGAACAGCCCCACTCAGGTCTGCCTCTGAGGAACCACGCTGGGAGAGAGCTGTTTAAACCAGACCCCACTGAAGACCCCTCAGTGCCCCCCACCCCTCGCTGAAGCTCACCAGGACACCAGTGCCCGCTTCCCCGGGGGGCCCCTCAGAGCTACACCAACCACCCCATCACATGCCCACCTCGTAGCCCAGGCCACGCCCCTCTGGCTGCGTCCATTGCTCTTGTGTTCTGCCTTCGGTGTTGGTCCGCGTGAGCACACGTGAGTTAAATGTGTGGGCTTGAGAGCCTGGCTACCTGTATTCAAACCCCACCATCACCTAACAACCTTGGGTGAGTCATCTCCCCTCTCTGAGCCTCATTTTCTCCCTCTGTCAAATGGCGATAATAATGGTGAGATAGTGCAGACTGTTGAGTTCCTACTAACCCTGGCACATAGTAGGTGCTCATTTAGCATCTGTTGACTTGTATGAGCAATCGTTATCTCCAAAGCCCTGTCAGGTTACCTGAGCACATCCCCCACAAACACACTAAGAAGGAAGAAGAGCCCCCAGCCAGCAGCTGGCCCTCAGCCCTGCCCCCAACTCCCCTCTTCTCAGCACCCCCAATCCCCTGGCCCCAGGGTCCCTAATCCACCCCAGAGTGACACGGAGCAAG
The DNA here is from genome assembly GCF_005190385.1 of Monodon monoceros. Lineage (NCBI taxonomy): Eukaryota > Metazoa > Chordata > Mammalia > Artiodactyla > Monodontidae > Monodon > Monodon monoceros. The sequence goes on along the minus strand of NW_021703774.1, from coordinate 166,806,689 downwards.
TGCTCCATCCCAGCATTCGCCTGCTGCAAGGGGCCGGGGGATCACACAGGCCAGGAGAAACCCAAGCCCCTAGACCCAGCGGAATGTCAACAGCAGATTAGACCTCCTGCTGTTCCCAGGACCCAAGAGGAGAGGCGGGGCTCTCACCCCGGAGTCCTCCCCTACCATCTGCTCAGGGGTAGAGACCAGGTGCCCACCCCATCAAAGCCTAGAATGCCAGAACGGTTGATAGAGCCTCTTCGCTCATGTCACAGAAGCTCAGAGAGGGCAAGGGGCTTGCCCAAGGTCACACAGCAATCTTGTCCAGAGCCAAGGCCAGGTTCCTGCTTTCTGCTCCCAGACCTCATCATCTTTCAGTCCCAGTCTCACTATGTGACTTGTTCTGACTGTGATCTTGACCAGGTCAATGAAGCTTTTCTCCCTCAGTAAGACATCAGTTAACAGTCCTCTATGCCTCAAACACCCTGGACTGATCCAGCCCCCACCGCCGTGCTCCCCACCCTAATCTCAGAAGGTGCCCCCAAGTCTCTTCAGCCAGGTGCTCAGAGAGGGTTTGCAGACTGGCAGCCTCGGGGACCATGGGTGTTTTATTTGGGGAGGTGAGGGGGTTTTTGCCCCGTAGCTGTGGGAGGTTTAAAATCCATATTTCTAGCCTCTCTTGAAAAAAATGTTCAGGCTACATAGTTCCCCAGAGCCCCACCCAACCACTTTGCCCCTTTACAGGAGCAACCTGGCCTCCTCAGGCAAGTCAGTCTGTTTGCAACCCCTTTAGGGTTTCCCGTGGGGCAGGGGAGGGGAGGGGGTGGTGGGCTTAGAAACTAATCTTTATTGAGTGTTTAAACGCTGCTCCAGCCATTGTTCTGGGCACATTATGTTTGTTAAGATCTTTAGTCCTCATGGCAATGGGAATTCCTGTTATTCTCTTGATGAAGATTCCAGACTCAGGACCGTCTGGCACACAAAGACCACAGTCCAGAAATGGCAGGATCAGAACTCAGGTCTGGCAACTCCAAAAGCCAGAGCGCCCACCACCCCTTGTTCAAAGCACCAAGCAAGGCTACTGCTTCCCAGCCTTACAGATCTAAGCCTCAAATTCTCTCCCGATCACATCGTTTTCTCGTTGGCCTCTCCTGTCCTCCCCATCCCCCCAAACCCCTGGAGTGGACCTGAGTTTAGAGGAGACACCCCCTCAACACACCAGCATCTGACCCTCAGGACCAGTTTGCTGGGGTTTGACTTCTACCCTTTGTAGCACTCCCTTTGTCACCCCACGGTGCCACCATGATGCTAAGACAAACGACAAGGGTCTGGCCAGGCCACCTTCCCCCCTCATCTCCCTTCCTTCCTCCCCTGAGTGCCCCAGGAAAGCCACTCCCTTTGCTATGACTGTCCTGCTCTTCCGTGCCTCCCCACCGCAGTTCCTGGGCCCCCTGCCTGCCCGCTTCCCCTGGCCCACACCTTCCCCTCCTAGACTCCGCTCAGTCGCATCCTCCCCATTCCAATCAGACTTGACCTACTGCTCTCTGGTAGATACAGGTTTCAGAGTAGATTTCAGTAGAGCTGAATTTGAATCCAGCTCTGCCGCTCACCAGCTGAGTGGCTTCGGGCGAGTCACCATCCTCAGCATACCTCCCCTTCCCCAGCTGTCACCGGAGGTGAGTCCCCACTGTGCTGGGATTTTGGGAGGATTTATCCCATCCTCCCTCGAACAGTTATTCATTCCGTGAGGATTCAATGTAACAAGGTTTGCAATGTTCCTACCACATAGTACGTGCTCACTAAAGGCCTCCAGCTTGTTAGAATCCTTTGTCCACCTCTCTTATCTTATGCTTTACGTTTTAAGCTCCCTGAAGGGAGGGTCTTTTTTTTTTTTTTTTTTGCAGTACGCGGGCCTCTCACTGTTGTGGCCTCTCCCGCTGCGGAGCACAGGCTCCGGACGCGCAGGCTCAGCGGCCATGGCTCACGGGCCCAGCTGCTCCGCGGCATGTGGTATCTTCCCGGACCGGGGCACGAACCCGCGTCCCCTGCATCGGCAGGCGGACTCTCAACCACTGCGCCACCAGGGAAGCCCCAGGGTCTTATTTTTTGTTTGTCTTTTTTGCCTCTGGGCCTTGTAGGCCACCCGGTGCATAACAAGGAGTCCATAATTTGAATATTACATGAAGAAGCATGAGTCCCAGTGCACCAGGGTTTGGGCCCAAAGTGTCCTCTGCTCTCTGACAGCAACAGTGAATCAGGGTCAGAAAGCCAGATAGGCTGACAGAGAGGAAATGTCTTACATTTCAGGTCCCAACAACCTTGGTCACCTAGTCAGTCAATTATCACGGATTTATCAAGCACCTACTATGTGCTGGTTTTACTCTAGGGAGTGGGGTTACAGCAGTGAACAGAACAGATGAAGTCCCTGCTCTCAGAATATTTACATTCTAAGTCAGGGAAACAGATCATAAACCTAAAAACAGAAGAAACAAGCCAGATGATTTCAGATGCTGGAAAGTGCTACTAAGAAAGTCAAGCCTAGTGAGGCTATTGGAGATCAGCATTAGCCAGGGTAGTGAGCAAAGGCCGGCTGAACTGACAAGGAGACAACCATGTTTGGATGTGGGCAAAGCAGTTCAGGCAGGAGGACGAGCATGTGCAAAGGTCCTGTGGTGGGAACAACCTTGGCGGGTTCAAGGAAGAGGAAGGAGGACACTGAGTCTGAAGCAAGGAGCGGGTGATGAAAGTGAGGGGGAGAACCCTGGGAGATGAGATCAGAGATCAGAACAGTGGGAAACAGGGTCCCGCATGGGGGACCGTGTTCAGGAAACGGAGTTTCTTCTAAGAGGACGGGAAGTCCTGAAGGGCTGTAGCAGGAGCGGGGGGTGAGTGACAGGATCGAACTCCCACTCTGGCAAGCTGCCCCTGGCTGCTTTGTGGAGGATGGACCGCAGGGGTCAAGGATAGGGGCAGAGACCAGCAAGGGGGGCTTAGCTGTCATCCAGGGGAAAGGATGTGGCGGCACTAACGAGATGGGGCCAAGATTTGGGAAACGTGCAGGAGGCACCATCCCCTGGCTGCTGGATGGGGTGTGAGGGCGCAGGGAAGGGAAGACGGAGGACAAATGCCCACGGCCCGCAGGAGCCACGGGGCCTGTGGACGAGTTCGCAGGAGGGAGCCTGCGTTCAGCAAGTGTCTATAAAGGCTCACTGCTATTATCAGTCACCGTGTGACTGAGTGAGTAAAGCACTTCCGTTCTGAAGCTCAGTGTCCACACCTGTAAAATGGGAGTGAGAACGTCTGCTCACACGGAGTGTGGCGAGGGCTGTATGAGACAAAGGATGTGAAGGGCTTGCTCAACTAGAAAATACAGTAAAATAGAAACTAGAAAAACTAGAAACCATGTATAAGATCAAAAAGCAACAAAATACTTTCAGTACCGTCATGACTCCTCTTCCCTGCCTTCCTGCCAGAAATCCACCCCCTGCCCACTTCCGCTGGACCACACGTTTCCCTCCTTCTAGACTCAGCTCAGTGTGGTGGACACGTGACCCTGCAGGAGGCACCCTTGGTGCAGCTCAGATGAATCCAAGGATTCTGCGTCCACCATCCAGTTAACCTCCTGCCCTGGGGCAGGTTGGAGGGATAGGGTGCCACTTGGGCAGCAGAGAATTTCTCAGCTTTGGAGCCAGGAGGCCTTGGGCCTATTCCCAGCTCAGTCACTGACTCCTGTGTGACCTTGAGCCAGTTGCTGTCCCTCTCTGGGCCTCAATTTCCCCTTCAGTAAAGCAAGGGGATTGGGCTAGAGGACTCCCAATGGCCCTTCCAGCTGAGACACTCTTAAAAGCCTGTTCCCCTCCTCCTTTGTCACGCTCAGAATTTCGATCTCCCAGCACCTCCCCAGGAGGGCCAGCTGGCCACACCGGGGACCAGGCTTCCCCGGGGTGAGCTCACCACTGGCCTAGTTCAGACCTGGCTGATTCCCCCACCACCTCGAGCCTTCCTCTCCCTGCTTCCTCTCCCACCTCCTGGCTCTAGCTCTGCCAGAGTAAATTGTCCCGTAGCCTCCACCCCTGCAGGAAAAGCAGAGAAGCGAGGCCCATGGTCCTCGAGCTTCCCCCCCTCCACCCTACCCAGCACAGCTGTTTCCCCACATCCCAGCCGCCCCAGGATTACCAGGCTCCCAGGGACCCCAGAGGAAGTGGATTACATTCTTGAGGGCCTTATGTCAGGCTCAATGCTTCCCACTCCCCTCTCTAGACCCCTCCACCCGCCACCAGCTCTCCAGACCCACCCCTGCATGTCCCTCTGCCAAGGCAGCTCAGGGGGCGTGGAGCCAGTCAGGCCCGGGCATGAATCCTGGCCAGGCGAGTCTCCCACCTCCCTTCTCTGAGCCTCGATGTTCTCACCTGTAAAGTAGAGACGAGGGTAGTCAAAAAGGGGGACATCCAAAGAGGCAGGTGTGAATCTAGGAAGTACAGGGCACATAACACCAGCCACCTTCACCACCGGGCAGTCCCGTCCTAGGGGCTATGTACAAACTTATTTAATCCTCACAAGAATCCTCAGAGATAGGTAGGTCCCATTGTCATCACCTCCATTTTACAGACAAGGAAACTGAGGCACAGAGAGTCTGAGGGGATTGTCTGAGGCCACACAGCTAGTCCATGGGATTCAAAGCTGGGATTCAAACCCAGGCCTTTCTGGCTCCAAAGTCCACAGGCTTAATTACACCACAGTGTCTGGTAGATAACGGTTAGTTCCCCTCGTCCCTATTTCCCCATTCCTCACCTGCCCCCCACCCTTGTGGTCAATCCAGTGTGGGGAGAGCCCTGGGTAAGGTGGGAGTCACACAATGGCTTTCACCTGTGTCCCTTAAGCCACTGTTCTGCCTCCCCTAGCTGTGTGACATTGGGCAAGACACTGCCCTCTCTGGTTGTGACTCACACCTTGGACGCGAACATCAGAATGGGAGGCGCTGGTGCGGAGGAGCGAAGTGTGTGTGTGCGGAAAGGTCAGCACCCAGAGGCACAGGCAGAGCGGGGAGGGGGGCTGGCAGCCCACGATGCATCTGCAGATACACTTCATACATGCAAATGGGAGGAAGGGATGGATGCTCAGACATTCCTCACAAATTGACTCAACCCTGCCATGAAACGTGTGGTCCTGATACCCCAAGGGTGCCTTCTGCAAGGTCACCACCTGCCTTCTACACCAAGAGTCCAAATGCACCTAGTGTGTACATCTTTAAAATGGGAGCTAAATCCCCTAGGAGTCACAGGGAACCCAGGGACTATTTCGAGGGAAAGAGCTGGCCCAGGATCACACAGAGGATCGTGGCAGAGCTGGGATTGGAACCAGGGCTCCAGACTAGAGACTGGGGTTCTCATGTGGCACTTGGCATGTCGTGGGGACACAAGGCACTGTCACCCTTCACACTTGGCCATGGCTCTTATCTCTCCAGCCCTCTCTCTTTCTCCATCTCCACTCCCTCTCCTCCCTGCCTCTCACTGTCCCCTGAGTCTCTGAGCGCCACACCTTTCCTGCCCTGAAACCACCTCCTCCTTGGTGCCTTCTCTGATCTTCCGTCCCCTGGCTTTCCTCTGATGCAAAACATCCACTTGACATCTGGCCACATGTTTTATACCATGGTGTGTGTGTGTGCGTGTGTGTGTGTGTGTGTGTATAGTTGCTACTTTATTGATGATGCCTGAAAATCAAGGCTTCTATTTATTTTTTTCCCAAAAATGTGCTGGCACTAAACACATCGCTGTTTCTTTAACTGACAGGTTAAATGAATACATTGTAATCCCCTCTGTCACATCACCACCATCACCTCACCACCATCAACTACACCGGCAGCAGGAAAGGCACCAACGCTGCCATCTTCATCGCCTTTGTCACAAATGCTACCATCGTCATCGTCAGCAACAGCAACAGTCCAGAGGCCGTCACCACAGAGCTATCGTCCCCGTGATTTCCTTCCACACGTTTGCCCAAAACCTCACGTGGGCCAAGCTCTGTGCTAAGAGTTTTCCATGCAATTCCCTCAGTTAATCCTCATGACGACCCTGGTCCCAGCCCTGCACCCATGGGGTAGGTACTCTTGTTGTACCCATTTAACAGTTGAGGGAACCAAGACACTGAAGGGTTTCTTGAATCTCTAAAGTGATAGAGACAAGGGAGGAATCCAGGCTTGTCTGACTCCAAAGTCCATCTTCTTAAACATGCTTTGTATCACCACCCCAAAACCACAGCAAAATTGTCATTGTTTTCACCACCAAAAAAGTAACCAACAGCAGCATGGGTCTTATCATTACGGCCATTGCCAGCACCATCACTGCCAAGAGCTATTGCCATTAACCTCCCCGTCACTGACTCCACCATCACCACCAGCCACATCATCATTTTTAGATTCAGCTCAGTAAACATTAGCCTAAGACAGAGGAGTAAAGCCCTGGGAGCCGTGATCACATCCATCATCGGGACCACTTCTTCCTGCCCCAGGCTTGCCACCTCATTATATGAAGGATGGCCTGGAGAGGAGCATTTTCCCCATGATTATGGAAGGAAATTTTTCTTGGCCAAAAATTCAGGCCTTTGTTAGACTGCATTCAATAAGCATTCATTCAATCATTCATTCAATTCAATCAGCATTTATTGAGCACCACCATGTGAGCCAAAGGGATACACAAGCAAACAAAACAGAGGCAAGGCCCCCTCAAATGGAGTGAGGAGGACAGATGTCAAATAAATAATTACAGGAGGGACAGAGCACAAAAGAAACGGGCTGAGTGTAAAAAGGAGTGGAATGGAATAACCTAACCTAGGCTGGGAAATCCAAGAGGGCTTCCTGAAGGAAGTAACAGTTAAGCTGAGACCTGAATGCCAAGTGGCAGTGAGCTAGGTAGAAAGGAGATTGTGTTGAGGCTACTGGGAAGGAGTTCTGGTGAAGGACACAGCATGTGCAAAGGCCCTGAGGTGGGATGGCACCTCCTCTTAGAGGAATTAAAGGGAACACAATGTGGCCGGTGCAAGATGACACAGAGGAAGGTGGAGGTGACCAGAAATTAAGGCATCCCTACTTGCCTCATGGGGAGTAGAAGGAGGATGGAGTAGGGAGCAGGGGGGTGGTTCTTTCTGGAATTTGGAAAGAGAGCACCCAGTCACAGCAGAGAGGGCATGGGTAACCCAGCGTGAGGCCCAAAGGAAGCAGCCCAAAGGGCTGATGGGGGCTGATGAAGTGTTATGGACAGTGCTTGGCGATTATGCAGGGAGAATCAATTGCTCGGGATTGTGCCTGCCTAGCACAGAGACACAAACACTGAAATGTCAAGCCTGTGATCTGAAAGCATCACCCAGCAGCCAATGAGTGAGCACGGCCCACAGGTGCAGGCAAAGATGGGGAGATTAAAGAAAACCTGACACCCCCAAATAAAAGCAGGGCATCTCAGAAGATGATGACATGGAGAAGCAAGTGGCTATGCTTTTCTGGGCTCTTGTGCACGCAGGTAGCTCAGCTCCCAGAGACACGGCAGGGAGGAAGGGAGGGAGGCTGGGCCTTAGATGCAAGATGTGTCTGCAGATATATTTTAAACATGCAAATTGGGGGAAGGCAAGGGACTCAGGGAGACTGCCGAAGGCTCACTCCCGGGGACACACTGGAGGATGAAGGAGGGGGCTGGAGGGAGGGCAGATAGAGGAAGAGCCCAGGTGAGTCAGAGGAGGGCCCGTGGAGCCCTCCTGGCCGTGCCCCTGTCCCCGGAAGCCACCTCTGTGCAGAGTTGGCCAGGTGCCTGCCCCCCAAAGAAGGCTGGGCCAGCTTGGGCAGCACCTCAAAGCCACATTTCCAAGTACCTAGTCTGCCACGCACTTTCCCACATCTCATTTGAATTTCTGGCTATACCTTCAAAGTGGGTCTGATTCTACAGGTGGAGAAGCTGCAGTTCAGAGTGTTAAGGGGCCCACGCCAGGCATTCAGGTAACTAAGTAATCACCACCATAGCAACAGCGAACAGTAACGGAGCTCTGACGGCCACGTGCCTGGCCCGGTACTGAACCCTTTGCGTGCTCCATCACATCTAAGCCTCAGCACTGTCTGATACTCTAAGAAGTATCATCATCCCCATTTTACAGACAAGGAGACTGAGGCTTTCATAGAAGTAACTTGGCCAAAGTCATCCTGCCGATCAGAAACGAGCTGGCATTTGACCTCTGTGCAGGATAGAGAGTTTGCCCCTGGAGACCTCACTCCCAGGGTCCACAGTGGCGAAGAAAACATCTCCAGGCATAAGAAAATTCCCGGCTCGGGGACAGAGCTGGAAGTCACAGGACACACAGGACCTATGGGAAGGAAGAGAGCAGGAGGAGGGCTTGCTCCAGGATACAAATTTCAAACCACAACTTCCCAGGCCTCCTGTGTTCCAAACCTGAGGGCCCAGGGAAGGGGTCAGGGAGTCCCTGCCGCACCTATGCAAGTCCCATTCTGCAGAACCATCAGCCGCCATGGAACATTCTCTGCATGGCATCCAGACCAGCTTTAAAGGGCAAATCAGATCTCGCCTGCTTAGACCTCTCCACGGCTTCCCCGTTGCTCTGAGAATAAAATCTCAAGTGCTCGCCATGGCCTGCGAGGCCTGCTCCATCCTCCGGCCACCATCCCAACAGCCCCTGTCAAGCACCTGCTGCCTCGGCTCAGCCCCTCCCCGCCCCCCCCCACCTCAGCCCCAGGGCCGTCCCCTGGAGACCCTCCCTGACAACACTGCGCAGAGCAGAGCGGCCGGCCACTGCTTGTCACGTTGCCAGTTCCATTCTTCCTGGCACTTACCTCAGTCTGAACAGGTCTCGTTTATGCTGGGGTTTTTTTTTCCTGTCTCTCATGGCACGAGCGCAGGGACCATGTCTTTCCTGTTCCTAGCTGTGTCTCCAGCATCTAGAACCATGCGTGGCACATAGCAGGTACTCAATAAACTTTTGCTGAATGAATGGGGGCGGGCAGTACCCAACAAGGCTTCTTGCACCAGGTCGGAGCTCAGCACGCAGGGAAACTGAGGCTCCCAGAGGCTGACCCCTCGCTGCAGGCCGAGGCCAACGCTCCCAGGCCACTCTTGCCACAGAGCTGGGAATTTTCCACTGTCTGAGTTGCCTCCTTTGACATCAGGAGTCATGGCTCTTTTCCTTCATCTTGCGCTTGACCCTGAAAATGTCCTCCAGTCCCATCCCAGGCTTGGGGCCTGACACACATCAGCGTCACGGCCCATCACCCAGGCCTACTTGGCGTAGAGGAGATTTAGTGACAAGTCTTAGGGCTGGGCTTTTGCTCAAGACCCAGCTCCACCAGGCCTGTCTGACCACAGGCAAATTCCTCTACCTCTCTGACCTCAGTTTCTTCATCTGTAAAAGGGGGACATTAGGAGGGTGTTAGGTGAGACCGTGTGTGAAAGAGCCTGGCACTTCATCACACATAATTCAGTGCACTTAATCATGGTGGCAGCGCTGCCTGCTCTCAGCTTGAGAACCGCTGGCTCACTCCCCGCCAGGTCAGGGTCTCTGGGCACCAACAAAGAGGTTAATTCATCTTTGCAGCCTGTCTGTCTATACCCTCTCTATTCCTCAAACCACTTATTATTCCTTCTCATCCATCAGCCCAGCCCAGAGGTTGCCAGGAGTTTGAGATTCGCCCACACAAGCACACACACACAGCCAAACACGTGTGCACAGATACCTGTATGGGCAGCTGTAGACACACACGTCTCCCCACACACAGCTGAACAGTTGTGCCCAGAAGGACAGGGCGCTGGGGGGCTTACACACACATAACACCCACTCACACACGTGTGCACCCACATCCACATGCTACACCTTTCACGTGTGCACGTGCAGACACACAGACCACAGACACGAGCTCTCGTGCACTCACGCTGACCCACAGGAGCCCACACAAGCATCCCCTGCCATGAGCCCTCCTCCCCTCACACACCCCCAGCCAGGCAGGCCCCCCAGCCACGTGGGCTACACGGAAGCACACGTGTGATCCGTGAAGACAGCCAGGCTGGGCATTTGGTGCCAGGCAGACAGAGGTGAACAGCCTGTGTGTGCCTGTGTGTGTCTGGTGTGCGCATGTGTCTATGTGAGTCTGCGCTTCCCCAGGGCAAGTGATGGGCCATGGAGGGTGTGCCCGAGAGTCCGGCCTCCTAGGAGAGGGGACCCCAGGCCCCAGCAGCACTGCCAGGCCCTGGAGCTGGGAGCTCGGGAGACTCCTGGCCCTCCCCTTTCCCAGTAACGGGGTCAACAGCACCACCTGCCGCCGGTTTCTGGAACTGCCCCGCAGAGAGCGTGCCTGGCCCTCAGCTGGCTTTCCCGAAGGACCTGAGATCCTGAGAACAAGCTGAGACTACAGGGACGCCCCAGTCCTGTGGTCCAGAATGGGGCTCCTGGTCAGAAGCTCCTGGGAAGGTTGGTACCCAAGTTGGCACCCCAGGTCAGGGAGTGATGAGATCCACTGGTCGCCCCAGGAAGAGGGGCACAGCCATCTCACAAATGGAGTGTTTTTCTCAAATTCTTGGGGTGAAGCAATGGGAGACACATTGAGTCCTGCCCAGGATGGGAAGACCCACTGTACAGATCACGTGTTCTCCCACACGAATGCCCACACCTGACCCCCTGTGAAAGGGGGCTGCAGAGGCGGGGAGGCCCAGGCAAGAAACCGCAAAGGGATGAGGGCTGTGAGGGAGACCACAGGTGGCTGGGAAGGTGGCCCTGGCTGGCTCTGGCACCATGCTCCTATCCCACCGTGCGGACACCTGCTGAATGCAGGAGGGAAGCAGCCTCAGAGTGGAGGTGACCTGTCCACGATTTTACAGATGGGGAGACTGAGGCCCAGAGGGAGGAGGGATCCCTGAGGTCACAGGAGCCAATGGCCAACTAGGAATTGCTCCAGGTCCTCTGTGTCCCAGCCCAGCACTCCTGTCTTCCCCGTGGCCGGCTCCTTCATCCCCTTGGGCCCAGAATTACCCTTTCTAAGGTGGGGGGCTCTTTTCACATCCCTGGCGGTTGTGGCTGAGTTAGGCCTTGAAAGGGTCCGTCAGACCTTCCTCCCAGAGCAGAGGGCAATGCAGGAGGCGCAGGAGGCCTGGGACAAGGTGGCTTCTACCAGGTTCCTTAGCCAAGCCCTAGGCCAACCCCTACCCCTGCCTCCCTCCTTTTAAGTCATGGACGTCATAGATCTTCATAATAGTAATGGTCAGATCCTAGTAGCTACTGTTTATTTTTTTTTTGCAGTGAGGTAGATTTTATTTTTTTTAATTAATTTTTATTGGAGTATAGTTGCTTTACAATGTTGTGTTAGTTTCTACTGTACGGCAAGATGAATCAGCTATACGTATATACATATCCCTCTTTTTTGGACTTCCTTCCCGTTTAGGTCACCATAGAGCACTGAGTAGAGTTGCCTGTGCCGTACAGTAGGTTCTCATTAGTTATCTACTTTATACATAGTATCAATAGTGTATATATGTCAGTCCCAATCTCCCCATTCATCCCACCTTCCCCGCTTTCCTTCTTGGTATCCATACATTTGTTCTGTGTCTGTGTCTCTATTTCTGCTTTGCAAATAAGATCAGCTATAGCATGTTTCTAGATTCCACATGTATGTGTTAATATGTCATATTTGTTTTTCTCTTTCTGACTTACTTCACTCTGTATGACACTCTCTAGGTCCATCCACGTCTCTACAAATGACCCAATTTCTTTACTTTTTATGGCTGAGTAATAATCCATTGTATATATGTACCATATCTTCTTTATCCATTCCTCTGTTGATGGACATTTAGGTTGCTTCCATGTCCTGGCTATTGTAAATAGTGCTGCAATGAACATTGGGGTGCGTGTGTCTTTTTTAAAATTAATTAATTATTACTATTTTTTTGGCTGCGTTGGTTCTTCGTTGCCGTACAGGCTTTCTCTAGTTGTGGCGAGCGGGGGCTACTCTTCATTGCGGTGTGCGGGCTTCTCATTGTGGTGGCTTCTCTTGTGGAGCACGGGCTCTAGGCACGGGCTCAGTAGTTGTGGCTCACGGTCTCTAGAGCGCAGGCTCAGTAGCTGTGGTGCATGGGCTTAGTTGCTCCGCGGCATGTGGGATCTTCCCGGACCAGGGCTCGAACCCATGTGCCCTGAATTGCCTGGTGGATTCTTAACCACTGCGCCACCAGGGAAGTCCCTAGTGTGTCTTTTTGAACTATGGTTTTCTCTGGGGTTTTTTGGCCGCGCCACACAGCATGTGGGATCTTAGCTCCCCGATCAGGGATTGAACCTGTGCCCCCTGCTGTAGAAACATGGAGTCTTAACCACTTGACCACCAGGGAAGCCCCTATTAACAGTTCATTAAGGAGCTTGGGGCCATCCTCCTGCAGGATGGATCCTTCTTATCCCATCTACGGATGAGGAAAACAAGGCTCAGCTTAGTGCCCTAATTTGCCCAACTTCACATCACCCCCACGTGACTGCCCCAGGTCTCACCCCTGGGACAGTGGCCCCCAGCCCAAGTCCCTCTCCTCTGCCCCCACTACCAGATACTGGCCAGGGCAGTGTTTGCATCTTGAATCCATTCAGCAGTGTTGACGGCCCACAGCAACACGGATCCGAAAACACCCAGGAGTTCATTAACAAGTATTTACTGAGCACTTACTATGGGCCAAGCACCATCCCAAATGCTGAAAATACAGCAGAGAATAAAACAAAAAAACTCCCTTTTACTGAGGAAACAGATAAATAAGGTGAATTAGCAAAAGACACATCTCACCAGATTTCAATACAGGCTGTGGAGAGAAAGAGAGCACAGAGGCAGGATAAGGAGCGTGTGTGTGTGGGATGGAGGGTGCGGCTAGGAACAGAAGGAGGCTCGGGAGGTGTAACTGAGAGGGAATGTTTGAGCGGAGACCTGAAGGAGGTGAGAGAACCAGGTACATGGATGTGTCTTCCAGGCCGAGCCAGTAGCCTGTGCAAAGGCCCTGAGGTGGGGCCATGCAGGTTAATGTGTTGGAGAAACAGTGAGGCGGCCGGTGTGGCTGGGGCAGAGCGAGCAGAGGGGGGAGGGGGAGGGGGGAGGTTAGGGAGGGAACAAGGAGACCGGGCAGGGCCATGTGGGTCCCTGGCAGGACTGTGGCTTTCCCTCTGATGGGATGGGAGTCGTTTTGAGCAGGGAAGTGGCAAGATCTGATTTAAGTTTTGAAGGGCACTTTGGATAATATGTAGTTAATAAACCACAGAGGCGGTGTGGGCAGAAGGTCGGAGACCAGGGAGGGGCTACCCAGGAACCCAGGGTAAGATCAGTGTGTGCCAGGCCGGAAGAGGTCATATTTGTGATCTGTTTTGAAGATACACACACACACACACACACGTGAAGCTGTGAGCGAACCCACCCTCAGCTATAAAGGAGTCAGCTACACCAAACCATTCATGCTCTCCCACCTGGTCCCCTGGGTGATCAAACTGCACACAGGGTGGAGGGCCAGCTGGACCCACCCAGGCCGGGCCACTAAGGGACCCCGGTGTGGACATCCTGCTTCACTGAGCCACTGTAAGAAACAGCCGAAACTCTCAGCTCCTGTTCAACCCCCTCATTATGCAAGTGGGGAAACTGAGGCTCAGAGCAGCAAACTCGGTCGCAGTGACTCAGGGAGTCAGAAGCGGACCCAGTCTCCTGACTCCCTGTCCAGTGCTCTCTCTATATTGTGCCACAAGCCCAAGGCCTGCCCCTTAGGACTGTGGTGACAGAGGGTCAGGGGCCAGGTCAGACCCGCCCACCCTTTTCTAGAGAAGGGGGTGGACGATGAGGGGCTGAAGAGGAAAATAGCTCTTCCTTCCAGACTCCATCCCCACTCTATTCTAGCCCATGGTCTGCTCCACTTCAGCCAGAATCTGGATGGATCCCCTAATGACCCAGATCTGACAAAGAGAGAGGTCTACGTATTGCTGGTATAAGAAAGGACAAGTGATCTTGGCTTTTGGCCTCTAAAAAAAGAGACTTGGGCTTCCCTGGTGGCGCAGTGGTTGAGAGTCCGCCTGCCGATGCAGGGGACACGGGTTCGTGCCCCGGTCCAGGAAGATCCCACATGCCGCGGAGCGGCTGGGCCCGTGAGCCATGGCCGCTGAGCCTGCGCGTCCGGAGCCTGTGCTCCGCAACGGGAGAGGCCACAACAGTGAGAGGCCCGTGTACCACAAAAAAAAAAAAAAAAAAAAAAAAAGAGACTTAATGAAGGCATTCAGCTGGAAAGGAAAGGACCAGAATTAACATCCTTATCACTGTCACCATCACCACCACCACCTTCACTACCATCACCAGCATCACCAGTACAACCACCACCACCACCACCACCATCAACACCATCACCACCTGCCACACCTCGCCAACCTTTCTACCATCACCACTGAGCCAGATCTAGGTTGGGTTACCCCAGGGAAGAAAGGGGACCCCCTGCAGCCGACACTGAACTCGGAAATCTAGGTGAAGAGAGTGAGGCTGAGTCTCAGCCCCCAGAGAGGGCCAAACGGCTCAGTGAGTCACCAGGGAAGTAGAGCTGGGAGGACTGGAGGGACCTAGAGTTGGGACGGGAGATTAGAAGCAGGAGACAGGGCCCCATCCAGGGCAGGGCAGGCTGGCTAGAAGAAAGAGGGACTAGGGAGTCTGACGAGCCAGGAAGCAGGTTGACCGTCATCTACATGGAACGCCAGAGAGAGGAAGAGAGCAGCCCCTACAGGAGCCCGCTCGTGAGGTGAAGGCCAGGGGGGAGCAGCTTCTCAGAGTTGGGGTCCAGCAGGCAGGTAAGCCTACCCCCATGTGAATGAATATCAACATTGTAACACCATGGCTTCCCACTCTCTATAATGGCCATGACCTCCATCACCATGGCAACAAGCCTCATGAATGACACCATCATAGCTATCGACACTCTCACATCCCCACAATGAGCCCCGCCATGACGCCACCGTTCCCGAAGCAGATTTCTGCTGCCCATCAGTAGGCCTTCTCCCCTACTTCCCTTACAACAGCGCTCCCAAGGATGTTTGATGGATGCGGGTTGGGTTCTCCCAGAAGCAGACTCTGAGATTAGTGGGCAGGTTTACTGGGGAGTGCCCTCGAGGTTGACACCTGTGGAAAGGAAGCAAAAGAAATGGGATTGGGCAGAGGCAGAAGCTGGATGCAGAGGCAGTTCAGCAAAGGACCTCTGAAGATTGGATGGTTTTCTACGGTTGAGAGACTGGCCTTGACATTCCTCGAGATTCCCACAGCCTACAGTTGTTGCCTGTAAGCTCCCCACTGGATGGGGATGTAACTTTAGGCGAGACAGCTGTCTCCAGCCAAGAGCCATTTCTAGGGAGGACTGAGGACTACCAGCCAGTAGCCCTCCCAGAAGCGGGGGGAAGAAGTTCTTCAGTCCTGAAAGGGGATCTGGGTGATGCATTCCGTGTCCACCAAAGATGCCACTAAATACCACATCCCCACCCTCCCTTGTAGCAGGGTGTGGCTAGATGGCTAAATTCTGGCCAATGCCATGTAAGAGAAAATTATGTCTGCCACTTTCAGGTTGTGCCTGAAAAGGAATGAGCATGTAATCCTCTTCCCACTTACCTTCTCACTGGCTGCGATGCAGACGTGATGGTGGGAGCTGGAGCAGCCACGCTGGGCCCAGAGCTGGATCCACATGTGGAATGTGGCAGAGTTGCCCACCAGTTCTCACCCGCACACTGCCAGATTGTTACATGGCAGAGAAAGAACTTCTGCCATGTATAAGCATTCAGGGGGTCTCTTTGTTGTAGCCTACTCTCCTTTACCCCAATTGAGTAACAACCACCTACATTACCATTCTGACAACAGTATAACCACTGTGTCCACCATCACCAACACCAAGTTCAACTCCAGGTTCAACCCTGACTCTGCTGCCCACTTGCTCTAAGACCTTGGACATGTCTCTATACCCTTCTGGACCTCAATTTCCTCTTCAGAAAGTATGTAATTTATAATATATAATTTTGTATACATTGCAAGGGTGTCATAAGGATGAAACAAAATGATGTATGTGTGAAGGAACCCCATGTATTAACATACAAGGTTTGCCCTCCTCCGCACCTCCCCACCAGCTCTGAATCCAGAGCTGTCTCCTCGGTGGTGATTTGTACTGCTGTTATATTACCTGTTAACACAGCATCATTACAAAGGCCACTACAATGTTATCCCCACCCTACCCACTAGAAGCGTCACTTCCACTTCTACTTTAGAGTCAGAAGACCCGGATCCCAATCCCAACTCCATTCTTTATCAGATGAATGACTCAAGACTCCCTTGAGCCTCAGTTCTCCCATCTGTAAAATGGGAATAATAACAACCCTCAGGTAGTGACTATGAGGATGAAATGGGATGATGGGTGTAAAATGCTCCACACAGCTCTTGGGTCACAGGAAACACCATAAATGGCACCTGTTGTCACCATCATGGTTGCCATTTACCTTCATCAAACACCTTCAGTTCACCAACACGAGAAAGCCATGAACCAGATCCTCCCTGGGGCTGGAAATGTGCTGGGCGGGATGCAAGACACCCCCACTCGTGGGGGCTCATGACTCATGCTCAAGGAACCTGCCCCGACATCACAGCTGGGCAGGAGCCCCAGGGCTGGGATCAGGCACCAGGCAGGACTAACACAGCCCAGAGCCCACGGGTGGGCAAGTCTGCCCCTCCCCTGGAGCCCGAGATTCCAGCCATAGGGAAAGGAGCTACAGAACGCACAGGTGCATTTCAGAGGTCCCCCTAAAGGCAGGTCTTAAAGGTCTCTGGTTGGGACAGTCTGGCTCATGGTTCAAAGCAAAATCAAGGGGGTGACCCTTCCAATCAGGCCTCACTGTTACTGATGGCTCAGCTCCAAGGCCAGATGCCTGGTGTAACCAGGCCCGATCAATCCTCTTCAGGCTTGTTCTTCTGCCCACGTGCTGAGAGACGTCCTTGGCAAAACTACCCTCCTTCTGGCTGATGCCTAATTGCACCACGCCAAGCATCGCCCTCAGTGTTCCTCTCAGATGAATACTGACTTTCACCTTTTGTGAATTTATTCTGTGAGGTTTTCCCTTCAGCAGGAGGGATCAGACAGGTTGGGTGTGGGTACCAAGAAGGGAGGGGAGGTACGCTAACAACAAAGTTTGAAAAACTCACCGTTTTGCCACAATTCGAAGCAAACTGAGATAAAACATCTGGGTAACGACAATCCCCGCCTCCACATCCCCATGGCCCCTGAATTAACCATAGTCATGACCGTGATCCATCACATTGCCTGTCCTCACTTTCACTGCCCCACCCCCTGAGAGGATTTATCTCCCTGCCCATCAACATCAAGCCAGGTCATGTGACTTGCTTTGGCCCATGAAATGTGAGCACAAGTGACATATGACACCCCAAGAAGAAGCCTCAGAGGCATGATATGCCTTTACCATCGCTCTGTTCCCTCTGCTGTGAGAGCATGGTGTTTCAAGGCAGGCCTGCTCCTTCAGCCTGGATCCTGGAAAGAAGACACATGGAGAAGAGCTGCAGTGAGCCCACTGCAGAAAGAAAGAAAGAAATCTTTGCTTCTGTAAACCACTGAGATCCAGGGGATGTTTGTTATGCTAGCATAACCTAGCACACAATGACTGATACAACAGCTAACATTTATACAGCAGTTACCATGGGCCAGGCGTAGTCTGAGTAATTTACATGAGTAAATCTCATTTGACCCTCACAGCAACCCTGATAAGATGGTTCCAGTTATTAACCCTGTTTTACAGATGAGGGTAGTAAATCTCTGAGAGGTTAAGTATCATGTCCAAGGTAGTAACGAGCAAAGCTGGGATCTGAATGGAATCCATCCACCTTGAATAAGCCTAGACGGTTTTCTCCCATTTTACAGATGGGGAAGCTGAGGGTCTGAGAGGTAACACCACCTGCCCAAAGTCACACAGCTAGAGCCAGTCCATTTATGTCATGTGGCCCACAGCAAGTCATGCAGGGAATGAGAACCAAGGTCTCCCCTCTTTGAGCCTGTAGCCTGCCACCACGTGTCTTTGCCAGGGCAGGACCCACTGGCTCTCGGACATCCCTGCCACAGCCAGGGTCAGGACGCCACTCTCCAAGAGCCCTTCCCTCCTCCTTGAAGTTCAAGCTTAAGTTTCAGGAGCCCAGGCGCCCCTCCTCAGCACAGGGGCAGAGGCATAGCCGCATCTGCCCGGGCTCTTCAAAGCCTTTTGACACTTGTTAATATCCTGCCACTTCTGTGCACGAGGATCTGGTTTGCATTAGCACCCCAGGCCCCATGGTGGTCAACACAGGGCTTGGGCTCTGTCCAAAAAGTATCAGACTCTGCTGGGGCTCTTCTAACTACTTATCTAATGTGGAACATCGAACGGTTTGATCTGCCAATTAGGCTCCCCCGGAGCTGCTAACTGGAAGCAGATGGGCCTATGCTTTATTGTATGGAAAACCCCACACTCCCATCTTCCCTGCAGAAGGGGCAGGAGGGGCCCGGCCCACCCTGGACATCCCCCATGGTCGCTGCTCTGAGGGCCTCCTTTGGGGGTCTTATGGGGGAGATCTGAGGCCCAAGGAGAATCCGCCTCACCTCCTGCTCCCAGAGAGATGGAGGAAATATTGCTTCTGGTTATGCAGTGAGCCAGGATGGGGACCCACCCAAGCGGTCCCAAGTTCCCGGATATCACAAGCTTCTTTCTGCCAGTTCTCTGCATCTAGTGCTCTAAACCTGCCCAGGAGACCTTTATAAAGCGGGTCAGCGCTGGCCACCAGGCTGGGCCCCAGGCCTGCCCAGAAGCAAGGGGGTGGTGTGAATGCCCTCTGGGGTCCCTTCTGACTCTTAAGTGGGCCGGATCCACCCACCTGACAGCTTCCCCAGCCAGCGGCTGCCCAAATCAGGAGCCCCCTCCTCCTTCCAGGGCCAAGCTGTCCCCAGGTCCACGGCCGCCCCACGTCCACGGCCGCCGCAGGTCCACACTTGTGTCCTCACTCACCTGGACCTGATGCCCAAGGGGCCTGCCCGCCTCCTGTCTCACACCACACGGCCTGCTTTCTCCATTCAGAAAGCCTTCAAACTTCCCTCTTAGGACCAAACGGCTTACCCCTGCCGGGCACTCACTCTGCCAGGAAGCCTGCTGAGTGCTTCACAAGGGCAGCTCATGTCATCCTCACAGCGGTCCTGTGACCACCCCCCATTTCACAGAAGAGGGAACTGCAACGCAGAGGGGTGAGTTCACTCTCCCAGAGCCACACAGCTGGATAGGTGCGCTCTCTCTCTCTCTCTCTCTCTCTCTCTCTCTCTCTCTCTCTCTCGCTCTCGCTCTCGCTCTCGCTCTCTGCCTCTCTGTCTCTGTCTCTCTGTCTCTGTCTCTGTTTCTGCCTCTGTTTGTCTATCTCTCTGTCTCTGTCTCTCTGTCTCTGTCTCTGTCTCTCTCTCTCCTTCCCTCTCTCTCTTCCTCCCTTCCTTTCTTATATCCTCAGTTTCCTCTCCCTCTCTCTCGTTCTCCATCTCCCTCCCACCTCCTCTCCCTTCCCCCCTCCACAACTCACCCTCACTCTCAAGCTCAGCTCCACGCCCCCCCTCTCTATTTTCTGGACCTACCGGGTCCTCCTCTGCTCAGGCTGGCCCCTGCCTGGTGCGCCCTCCGAGCCCTCCTCGCGGGGCCGATGGCTGCACACCCCTCAGGTCTTGGCCCGATGTCACCTTCTCGGGGCACCTTCCTCCCCCTCCCAATGCGAGGCATCTACTCTGGGTGCCCCTGCAGCACCTGGAGACTACCCCTCACACAGTGTCACATGGAGTCCTGGGTCCCCCACTGGAACATGAGTGCCTGGGAGCAGGGACTGATATCTGGGGTGGTGTCTCCTCGGGGCCACACAGCGCCTGACCCTAGTGGTGTTTTGTAAACATTTGTGGAGTGAATAAATGAACAAGGGAGTGAGAGAAGGGGTGCACGAGTGAATGCACCTCACTCACAGACCTGAACTGCTCAGCCTGACCATCACCGTCCACACTTCCCGACCTGCCCCTGCTTCTCTGGCTTCTGACCTCACAACCCATTATAGCTCTGTTTCTTTCACTCACTCATTCAACCAGCATTTGTTGGGCACCTACTCTGTACCAGGCACTTACCTAGATGCTTGCGATACGTCCGTTAACAAAACAGACAAAACTCCCTGCCCTTGTGCAATGTATGGTCTATTGGGAAAGAAACACAATGAACAAGACAAAGAAGTAAAATATATAGTGTGTTAGTGGCCAGTGTTAAAGAGAAAAACTTAAACAGGAAGACAAAATGCATGAGAGAACAAGCCATGGGACTATCAGGAAGGACATTTCAAGAAGAGGGAACAGGGACTTCCCGGGAGGTCCAGTGGTTAAGACTCTGCTCTTCCAATGCAGGGGGCCCAGATTCAATCCCTGCTCGGGGAACTAAGATCCTGCATGCTGCACGGCGCGGCCAAAAATATAAAATTAAAGTAAAATAAAAAATAAAAATAAAGAGGAGGGAACGGCCAGTGCAAAGGCCCTGAGGCAGAAACATGACATGTCTGGGGCATGGTGAGGAGGGCTCTGTGGCTGCAGAGGAGTGTAGGAGGGAGGTGGCGGGCAGCCCTGTGGGTCTGACACACGCCCACATAAGGACTTTGGCTCTTCCTCTGAGGGTGCTGGGGAGCCACGGGGTACTGAGCAGGGGAAGGCGATGAACTGACTTAGGTTTTTAGAGAACCATTTTGGGCACTATGGGGACGAGGGCAGAAGCCATTAGGAGGCTGTTGCTGGAACGTAGGTTTAAACCAGGATATAGTTTGAAGGTAGAGCCCACAGATTTGCTGACAGATAGGACGTAGGATGAGAGATAAAGAGAAGTCGGGGTGATGCAGAGGGTTCTGGTCTGAGTGATGGAGATGCTGCCATATTTTTTTTTCTTCAAAAAGTGAGATTTAGAGAAAGATATCCTACTATTTCTATGAAATTTCCCAAGTAAAACGGTTACCTGGTGAAACCGGAACAGATATTTGCTTTTTCTTTCTTAAAACAATGGAATTTAGTCTTTGGGATTTTCTCTTTCCAAGTTAAGAGTTATATAAAGTATACCTGAGGTAAGTAAACTGTTGGAGACCAGGAAGCACTAGAGACTTTTGCTTGCCTGGGAGGCTCAGTCCCAGCTTGCTGGCTCCCCTCTCTCACCCTCTCCATTCCCCCCGCAGCCCCTGCCACCTGGGAAAGCAGCACCTCTCTCCTGGCCCGGCCCCCAGATCACAGCCAGCTCCCACCAGGTCCACTCCAGCTCTGAGTAAGGCCCCGGGCATCTCACTGCTCAGCCAACAATGCCTTGAGCGACGAAAGCATTGGAGATGAGACCACAGGGGAGACAAAGGCTGCACAGAGAACAGTTCCTGCCCTCCCCCGCAGGTGGTAGCAGACCAGAAAGGCAGCGGCCATGTCACAAGTGCTGGACCAACAGAGGTTAAGCCCAAGTAGCTATGGGAGCACAAAAGAAGCCCTCTGCCTAAGGCAGGGAAGTCTTCCCAGGGGAGGAGGCGTTTGAACTGGGCCTTAGGGGACACATGTAAGTCCACTGGGGAAAAGACAGAAGGGCCTGAGTAAAGGTGTGAAACCAAGCAGTGTGTCTGGGGACTAGCTGGGGGGCTGCTGGAGATGAAGCTGGAGAGGCGAGCAGGGTCCAGATTTTGAAGGATCTGACTGGCACACGAAGTGGGTGGGGCAGGATCGTGTAGGCCCTGGGGAGCCACAGAAGGTTTCTGAGCAGGGGAGACCTGTGACTGTGATGGGAATAAGGGGACGTCAATCAGCTGGCCAGACTGTGGATTTGGGCAGGATGACAGGGGCCTTGGAGAGGAAGGCTGGAGAGGTGCTCTGGGAGAGACGGTTACGGGTCAGAGAGTAAGGAGAGGACCAAAGGAGAGCTCCGGGTCGGTGGTCACAATCAGGTCCTAAGAGCAACTGAGAACCTTTAGACCAAAAAAACAAATGATCTGAGGAGAGCACAATAGCTGAACCCCACCCCAATTACCCCTTGAACCCAAATCCTAGCTCCCTCACTTATGAGCTGGTGACCCTGGGCAAGTTAATCAGCATCTCTGAGCTTCAGTTTCCTCTTCCCTAGGGTAAGGACGCATTGGGTTGCAAGGGGCAGAAAATCCAAGTCAAACTGTCTTGAGCAATAATGGACGTTAATGGACTCGTGAAATGGGAAATTTCAGAGGTGGGGCTGCCTGCCCGCAAGATCCATCATCTCAAAGGTTTCCAAGGACCCAGTTTTTCCATCCTCCCACTTTGCCTCTAAGGCTGACTTGCCTTGTGGTCCTGCAAGAGCTGCCCCCAGCTCCTGGGTCAACAGCCTTGCTGGTTCCTCAGAAAGAAGCTATCCCAGCAAGCATCCTGAAAGTCGCTCTGATTGGACCAACCCAGGTCATGTGCCCACCCCTGAGCCAATCACTGCAGCCAAAGGAAGAGTGTGTGTGGATTGGCTTGGCCTGGGTCACCTGCTCCATCCCCTGGAGCCAGGACACGGGAGGCAGCTTCCCTATAACCATATAGATCTCCCTCGGGAGACCAGGGGCTGCCAGGGAGGGAGGGAGGAAGGGGATGCTGGGAGGTATCAGCACGTGACCACCGAGGGTCACAGGTACCCATCAGGCAGGGTCATCATGGGGATTAGAGATAATGTATATGAAGCACATGGCACACAGTAGGTGCTCCTTCAAAGGCAATATGCTTTTTGTTATTACATATAAAAGACCTTCATGAGAAAGAGGAATGAGATTTAATTTGTGGTCCCCAAAAATAAAACTAGTGGCCACAGATGTTTCAGAATCCCGGGGAGTTAGGTTTTGATTCAATCTAAGAAGAATTTTATCAACATAGCAACTGGCATTGTCCTCAGTGAGCCTCCTGTCACTGGAGGGGAACAAGAAGGGATTAAGCTCTCAGCTCGGGGTGGCTATAGAAGGCGGTGCGGAGCAGATGCCTCTGAGGTCAGTGGGATTCCTGGATTCTCTCTCTAATGGTGGTCTGCGAGGCAGAACCAGGAAAATGAGGTCATTATCTCTTAAAAAAAAGATGTCTAAACCAAGGCATCAGAAGCTTGCAAGAAAAGAGAATTAAGAGCTTAAAACTCCCTGAGCCTCTGACAAGCTGGTCCCAAGGGCGGGGGGCACGGAACACAGGCACATCCAGGAACAGACTGCACAGAGCTGCTCCCCAGAAACTCAGGGCTGGATGGGGTCTCAGCCGAGGCTCTGGGCTCCCCTGCGAGGCAAGCGGAGGGGACAGAAAAGGGATGGTCACACCAATAGTCCGTCCTTGGGGTCTTGTCCCAGCAAGTCTCCAGCCCACCAGGCCAACACCCAAGACTGTGGGAAGAGGATGGAGCCAGAGAGGAGGCTGGTCACAGAGGTCAGGGACATCCAGGGACAGCACCTCAGGCAACCCCAGGAGCAGGGCCAGCCAGTCTGTGCGGGGGACGCCGACAGTGGCCACCAGGGAAGACAAGGTCCAGATACCTAGGTCAGGGTCCCCCACATGTAGCCCCAGCTATTCTTCCACGCTCGGTTCTACAACCCAGCCACCCTCAGCCGCCTGCTCCTGCGGGCCTCCCTCCACTCTGCCTTTGCTCTGCTGCCTGTCCCACCCACCCCATCCCTCCCCAACCCCGCCCCTCCCCAACCCCCGCTCCTCCCCAAACACTCATACTTCCGGCCTTCCCAAACTTCTCTGTCCTTCAAGGCTCTTTTCAAATGCCAGCTTCCCCCAAAGTCTTCCCTGGTCACTGCATCCACCAGCCATCTCTCTAAAATCTGAAGCCCCCCCAGCACACCACAGGGCCCTGGCGGGGACACTGCACCCCCTCCACCTAGCCGTGATTGCCATTCCCCTGCACCAGCTTTCCAGGCAGGGCTGTCTGGGTCTCACTCCACAGAGGGCCGTGGTTCCTGGGGTGAGCTGTGTGGGGCTGGGGACGTTTCATAACCCTTTTGAGTCTCTTTTTTTCCCCATCTGTAAGATAAGGACCCTAACAGCACCCAACTCATGGGGTTTGGTGAGGAATAAATGGATAAAATTACAGTACAGTTCTTAGGGAGGGCAGTAAACCTTAGCTGTTGTCCTCATCAATTATAAGTACAAATATTTGTAGCGTCCTTCCAGTACCGCAGGCCATGAAGAATGAACTGAATGAATGATGTGATGGTTTGGGGAAGGGGCAGTGGGTGGTGGAGGAGATAGTGGAGGAAGCCGACAGTGACTTAGTGGTTCGTCAGTATCCACGGAGCACCTGCTCTGTGCCAGGCTCCAGAAAGAGGCTTAGGGAAGAGAAACAGGGACCGTCCACGGAGAAGCGGCCCAAAATATGAAGGCCGTTGCCCCAAATCCCAGATGGTTCAAGCCAAGATCCTGCCACCCACCACCTTGAAGCATGAAAGAGGTAAATTCAGGACAAGGACTCAGTCCTGCCCTCCCAGCGGCAAATAAGCTTAGGGAAGTTGTTCCTGCCGGGGTTGGGGCTGGCCAAGCTCTCAATCACTCCCGGGGATTTCTGAGAAGGCCACCATGTCACCGCAGTTATGGATTCTTCAGGGCCCCCATCTCCCTGCCTGAGTGCACTGAGGCTCTGACACTCCCTCTCCCAACTTGGAGCTGGGCGCACCCGAGCCGGTCACTCAACCTCTCTGGGCAGGCAGCAGTTGTACGGAAGTTGTGGCTCCCTGGTGAGCTGTCAGAGGCCAGGTCTGACCCCTGAACAGGGAAAACAGGGCCCCTCCTGCAGCTGGAGCCCACCATCGTGGGTGGTTGACATGCACACGGCCACACCCAGCAGAGCAGCCTCTCCCGGGTTTGGCAGTGCCATGGTACACAGTGGCTCTGGAGCACGTGAGAGGCTCGAGCACCCCATAACAACACCCAGTATTTACTGGGTGGGGGCCAGTTTCCAACAGAGGCTAGTGCCATGGACTAGAAGATATACCATGGACAACATCAGGGTGTAAAAAGGAAACACAGTCTTATTTTGCCCCTGATGGTTCCAGGGACATGTGGATTTGCAACGGTTGGCATTTACTGAGTACACACTTTGCACCCCTTATCTCTGATCCTTCAATGCTCCCATTTTAGGGACGCGGAAGTGTAGGCTCAGGGGCAGTAAATAATTGGCCCAAGGTACACAGCTCGGAAGTGGCAATGCTGGGATTGAAACCGAGGTCTCCGATTCCACATCTTCTTAGGGGACCTCCGGAAAACAAGAAGGAAACTCATTCGTTTCACCCAAGCGAGGTTTATTCCCGAGCATTTATGGGCTCAGCCGTACTCAGAGACAACAGAGAAGCCGGGGATTCGTGCTCTGGGGGAATCTCGGGGATGAGGCGCGGACACACGGGCAGCTAGTGAATGAGGCAGGGCAGCATTATTTGAGCTCACATCCTCCAACCCCAGCCCAGCCCTCCAGCAGGCGTCCCTTCACCGTGAACCTGCAGGTACCCACAGTGACCACCAGATGGCGGCTGTAGGCTGCCAAACTGGACTCAGTCCTTGGAGACCAATAGGTCAGCTTGGGTTGTTTTTCTAGAATGGGGTGGCATTGCCTGGCAAGCTAAACAGCTCGAGGGAAAGGAATGAAGGGCAAATGTTTCTAGGCATCCATCGCTAGGTGGGTAAAAATGGCCAGGACGCAGAGAACCTCGGAGGAACGCCAAATCAGATACCAGGGCATGGTGGTAATCGTTGGGGGTGGCTTCCTTGGATCCATCTGGAGTTGAACAAACAAGCCCCTGGCCTCCACCTCCCAAAGCTGGGGCCCTCATCCCAATGCGCAGATGACAGGAGTGCTATCCCCTCCCCATGGTGTAGCCCTGAATCATGCTGTTGAAGTAGGCTGGCGTGTTGCACTCCAGGTGGAAGAGGATCATGTAGCACTTGGGGCCGAAGTAGCCCAGGGTGATGCCCAGGAGGTAGAGCACAGTGACCAAGAGGTCCAGGATGGTGACCAGCACCCCCTCGTAGACAGACACGAAGGTGCAGAGGAAGACGGCGGAGGTGAAGTAGAAGGTCATGCAGAAGGTGATGAACTTGGCCTCGTGGTAGTTGGTGGGCAGCTCCTTGCCTATGTAGGCGAAGCCGAAGCCCAGCACGGAGACGAGCAGGTCCAGGCTGGTGTTGATCAGCAGCCCCCGCTGGTAGCTGGAGTTGCAGGACAGGGTCGTGAGCTTGGGGTCGTCGGGGTCAGTGCGGGCAGTAGGGTTGGTGGTCACGGCCAGTATGCTGCTCCCCACGATGACCGTCTTGAGCACCGTGATGAATGCCACGAAGACGTAGGGCCCATGGCAGCGGACCCAGAAGCCGTAGGCCCGTGGGAGGCATCTGGCCACCTCGAAGATGCAGATGACCTGGAAAGAGCGCACGGTGATGCAGGAGAGTGTGAAGAAGGCCTGGAGGCAGAGGCACGTGGAGACCACGGGCGGCCCTACTTACACGGGGACCACCATGTATGCCATCAGCTGAGGCGTCAGCATCAGGAAGCACACAGGCCCCCCAGCCGAGTGAACCATGGGCGTCTGAAACTGCCTCCAGAAGATTATCGAGATGGCCAGGGTGCTGAGGAAGCCCGGGGCAGCCAGCACGACCACAGTGATGGTGGGTGCCTCATGCCATTCAAGGACGGCCAGCTGCCGCTTGAAGCAGGAGGTGTCTTTCCTGTGGGACCACTCGTAACTTGGGCAGGGCTGGCAGTTGAATTCACCTGCAAGAGCCCACAGCAACTCCCATCAGCCAAACCTGCCTTCTCAGCATCTACATCCACTGGGCCTGCATTGGGCCAGGCCACGGCAGGAGAAAGAGAGAGAGAGAGCTAAGGGCGACCAATGCTCACTGAGTCCCTTACACCCCCCGACTCATCAACTCCTCACAGCAACCCCATTTCACAGATTAGGAAACTGAGGCTCAGCCAGGTAAAGTCACAAAGCCAGGAAGTTATAGAGGCAGGATTTGAACCGAGGACTCCTTGACTCAGAGTCTAATAACTATAATTCCTTCCTCCCAAGACCTCACCCTCTGGTGGGAAAGACATAATTCTTGGCCTTTGGACACTTACGTACCATGGGGGAGACCCCAGAGACCCTGCCGAAGGTGAAGGGCCCTGGAGACCACCCCCCTCCCAGGGCAGAGCAGTGGCAAGGCAAGCATGTGGGCCCATGAATCATACCTGCAGCTCGGTGTTGAGGAAGGTGCCACAGAGGCAGTCAATACGCTCGAAGCAGCAGGGGTGGATGACAGCTGGCTTCTTCTTTTGCCCAGGATGGCAGTCCTTGGAACACACAGATACAGCGATCTGGAGGGAGGAGAGCAAAAGACCCTGAGTCCTCTTTCCCACTCTCTGGGGGCTCCCTCACCCTCTCTAACTCATCCCCAGCAGGATGCTCAGGGGAGGGGAACTGGCTTCTGTCTGGGAGGGGGAGGGGTGCTGGGATTGCCATTAGGACTGGACCTCTGTAGACACCTTCTTAGTTTCGCCCAGCAAAGACCTAATCCGCCTTCTTCGGGTTAACAGCACCCAGCTATTGAGATGGAGACTTTCTGAGGTTGCTGAGTGAATAGGATATAACTCTGGAGCTGCTAGCAGCCTGCTGGTTTCCAGGGGGAGGACATGCCTGAGGAAGGATCTGGGAGATGGAGAGAGTGAGACCCTGGATCCAGCCTTGCCTGAAGCTTCCCCTTCAGGTCAACTCCTGGAATTTTCAATGATGTGAGGCAATAAACTAACTTTTTGTTTATATTGCTTTCTGTCGCTTACCACCAAGAGTCCTAATTAACACATCTTTTATGGAGGGGCAGGGGTTTTCAGGTGAGCAAGAGCAGGTAGGCAGTGGCCATGTCTATTGCTTTTACTGCTATATTTCTTTTTTCTTTTTTAAAAAATAAATTTACTTGTTTATTTATTTATTTTTGGCTGCGTTGGGTCTTCGCTGCTGCATGTGGGCTTTCTCTAGTTGTGGCGAGCAGGGGCTACTCTTCATTGCGGTGCACAGGCTTCTCATTGCAGTGGCTTCTCTTGTTGCAGAGCACAGGCTCTAAGCGTGCGGACTTCAGTAGTTGCGGCACGTGGGCTCAGTAGTTGTGGCACATGTAGTAGTAGTAGTAGTAGTAGTAGTAGTAGTAGTAGCAGCTCCACAGCATGTGGGATCTTCCCAGACCAGGGATCGAACCCATGTCCCTTGCATTAGCAGACAGATTCTTAACTATTGTGTCACCAGGGAAGTCCCTGCTATATTTCTAGAAATGAGAAGAGTGCCCAGCAAAGAGGAGGCCTCCAATGATTGTTTATTAAATGAATGAATGAATTACAAGTAGAGGAAACAGTAAGAGCAATGAAGTGGAGGAGAGGATGGTTATGGCATTTTGGGGAAGAGGGTGTGTCCGAGCCTGGCTAAAGTCAGGCTGCATGGGGAGAGGGTGGGAGAGAGTGGAAGACTGAACTATGACACTAAAAATGTAGGGGTGGTGGGAAGCAGCCATGGCTCTTGGGAGTGGCCTGAGTAGATTCGGGTTGTATAAAAATCATTCTGACAACCAATGAGGAGGGTGTTGCAAGAGTACACAGATAAAGGACCAAGGGCCCAGACAAGAAGAGCCATGGTAGGACCACTCGACCTCAGAGCCCTTCTCTTCTGGCCTCTCAGAGACCACCTGCTTTCCTGTTCCGCCCCTCTAGTCTCTTGCACATACATCAGATGATGTTTCTGGATGTCTTGTTCGCTCCCTGAAATCTAATGGAAGAGCCTCTCCATCAGCCAAGTTAAGTCTGATCCCCTGCCAGCCTTCCCTCTGTGGTCTTTTCTGCCTCCTGTGGGACCACACACATGTGCAGGCGTATGCCCACCAACACACACACACACACACACACACACACACCTTATCCAGACCTACACCCCACCACTCCCTTGCCATGTACTCTCCCCCTCCTCCAAATTCATCTCTACACTAACTCTGAGCCCCTAAGTAACCGAATTAATCCTACCTCTTACCCATGGAGTCTCAACCTGATATTCACACATTCATTCATTCAAAAAGGCATTGAGTACATACCGATGCCAGGCACTGGAAATATAGCTGTGAACCAAATGAGACAAAGTCTCTGTTCTTATGAAATGAATACTTTCACGGGGAAGAGAGACAACACACATATAAATCTGTGCTACAACAGATGGTGATAAATATTGTGAAGGAAAATAAAGCCATGCAAGGGATATGGAAAATGATGGAGGAGCTGATTTCACTTTCACATTGGGTGAGAGGGGAAGGAAGGCCTCATCCAGCAGGTGACATTGGAGCAAAGATGTAAAGGCTGGGAGGGAGCAGGTCATGAAGATATCTGTTTAGGCAGCAGGGACAGCATGTGCAAAGGTCCTGCGGTTGGGAGACTTGGCATAGTCGAGGAGCAGTAAGGCCAGCGTGGCTCTAGCAGAATGAGCAAGAGGAAGAACAGTGGATCTGTTCAAAGAGTTGGAGTCGGGCTTCCCTGGTGGCGAAGTGGTTGAGAGTCCGCCTGCCGATGCAGGAGACACGGGTTCGTGCCCCGGTCCGGGAAGATCCCACATGCCACAGAGCGGCTGGGCCCGTGAGCCGTGGCCGCTGAGCCTGCGTGCCCGGAGCCTGTGCTTCGCAATGGGAGAGGCCACAACAGTGAGAGGCCCGTGTACCGCAAAAAAAAAAAAGAAAGAGTTGGAGTCAAAATACTTTGGCTTTTACTCTGAATGAAACGCTACTGGAGGATCCCAAGCAGAGGAGTGACAGGATCTGACCTTCATTTTAACAGGATTGCCCTGGCTGAATATAGATCACGAGGGGTAATGGCACAACAGGAGAGCAGGCAGGGTGTTATTGTAATAGCCCAGCTGAGAAATGGTGGCGGTTCTGACTAAAGAGAGAGCCGTGGAAGAGGTGAGAAGTGGTCAGATTCTGGATGTGTTTTGAAAGTAGGCTGGACAAGATTTACTGCTGGGTTGGATGAGAAAGAAAGGAGTCAAGGATGATTCAATGCTTTTGGTCAAACAACAGAAAGATGGTGTTGCCTTTTACTGGAATGGGAAGACCATGGGGGAGCAACTTTGCATAAGCAGGTGAATATTTGACTTAAAGTTGAGGGGAGAAGTCCAGTCTGAAGATATAAAATTGGAAGTTATAAACCTATGGATCATATTTCCAGCCCTGTAGACAGAGAAGAGAATAAGTCCATTGGCTGACCTCTTGTACCCTCCAGGGTTTAAAGGTCAAGGGGATAAGGAGGGACGAGGAAATGAGACCTAGAAGGAGTAGTCATAGCTGTAGGGGAACCAAGAGAGAGACTGGCCCAGAATTCGAGTAAAGATATTGTTTCCAAAGAGAGGAAGTAATCAGCTGTGTCACATCTGTTCACAGGTTGACTACGATGATGATGGTTGGATTGGCAATATCTAGACATCAGGGACCATCACAAAAGCAGTTTCAGAAGAGTGACGTGGTGGAAAGCCTTGCTGATGTAGATTCAGGAGAGAATGGGGAACTTCTGGTTTCTGGTCTGGCATGTAAGGAGCTTGGAAGTCATCACCTCCATCCTCACAACAAGGAAAAGGCTGAACAAGCTAAAAATCAACAACCCTTCTTAGGTCCATCAGAGAATTGGGGTCATGGGGCAAACTACAGATCCCAAAACCGGGGAGACAGGTGCACACAAAGAGTCACAGCTTAGCAGGAGCAGGAAATGCTGCTGGAGGCAGCAACTGGTAGGAGCAGCTAGAGAGCAAATGACCAGTTGCTGGGACTGAGCTCAGACTAGCTTGAGAGAGAGCTCTAGGGGCGCATCCTTAACCTCAGGAGCCCCACCAGCTTCTCAGGGTAAAGACTGCTCTCCAGCAAGGGGAGAGGAAAAAGCAACCATTCTGAAATACACCCAGAGCATTCTGTTCTCCTTAACAAAGGCCTGCCCTCAAGGGAAACTATTTTGCCACAGCTGAATTGACATAGGGGAAAGGAAGTACCCAACTGCAGCCCCCCTCTGGCCTTCCTGTCTCACCGAAGGTGGGGAGAGCTGAGAGGCACTTGTGAAGGGCACAGCCCAGGGCACAGGCTTACCAAAAGAATAAAACCTGGTCACAGATGATTCCAGAATTCTTCCCCTCCTCCCACATCTTACCACCACATCATTCAGGCTCCTGTATAATAACAGGGGATTACAACCAAAAGAACTGCAAGGCTCAAATTCTGTTTAAGAAGGAGTCTCTAGGGAAACCCAAAGCCAGCAGGGAAGACCAAAAGAGGGAGACATTAGAGGAAATTTTAGCCTCTGACACCACAGCTATGGCAAAGAGTAAACATAGCCTCACTCCTACCCCAAATAAACATAAAACCTCATGCTAAAATTTATTTACCTCAGTTCCTTTAACAAACACATCATGTCTGGCTTTCAACAAAAAATTACAAGGCATGTTAAAAGACAAAAAAAAAAAAGTCTGAAGAGACAAAACAAGCATCAGAATGAGACTCATATATGGTAGAGATTTTCCAATTATCAGACAGGAAATTTAAAATAACTATGATTAATATGCTAAGAGCTGTAACTGAAAAAGTGAACAACATTCAAGAAAAGATGGGTGATGTAAGCAGAGAACTGGAAACTGAAAGAAAGAACCAAAAGGAAATGCAACACATTTTGAAAACACCTATGGTAACAGGTTACCTATGTTACCTATGGTAACAGAAATACAGAACGTCTTTGATGGGCTCATCAGTAGACTGGACACAGCTGAGGAAAAAGCCAATGAGCTTGAAGGTATATCTATAGAAACATCCCAAAGTGAAAAGCGAAGAGAAAAAAAGTGAAGAGAAGAGAAGAGAATACCTAAGAGCTATAGAACAATTGTAAAATATGTAACATACATATAATGAGAATACCCAAAAGAGAAGAAGGAAAGGAACAGAAGAAATATTTGAAGGAATATAGGCTGAGAATTTTATAGTTATGAATGACATGGCAAATCACAGATCCAGGAAGTTCAGAGAACACCAAGTGGGATAAATACTTTTAAAAAACTACTCTTAGGTATACAATATTCAAAATGTAAAAAAAAAAAGATAAAGTCTCAAAGGAAGCCGGTGGGGGGGGGGGGGGCGGAATACCAACAAAAACGTTTACTAGGGGAAAAGAAGGACCTTTATGACAATAAAAGGGTCAATAGATCAAGAAGATATAATAATTATAAACAGATATGCACCTAACTAGAGAGCCACAAAATACATGGAGCAAAGACCATCAGAATTGAAGGGAGAAAAGACAATTCAACACATAATATTCCCCAGTAATAACTGAAGACTTCCATACCTCACTCTCAATAATGGATAGAACAACCAGACAGAAAATAAGTAAGGAAATAGAGGACTTGAACAACACAATAAACCAACTGGATTTAACAGATATACATAGGACATTCTACCCAACAACAACAGAATATACATCTTCTCAAGTGCACCTGGGACATTTTCCAGATAAGGACAGACCTTATGTTAAACCATGAATTAAGTGTGAATAAATTTTAAAAGATAGATATCAGGCTTCCCTGGTGGCACAGTGGTTGAGAGTCCACCTGCCAATGCAAGGGATGCAGGTTCGTGCCCCGATCCGGGGGGGTCCCGCATGCCGTGGAGCGGCTGGGCCCATGGGCCATGGCCACTGAGCCTGCGCATCCGGAGCCTGTGCTCCGCAGCAGGGGGGGCCACAACAGTGAGAGGCCTGCATACTGCAAAAATAAATAAATAAATAAATTAAATAAAAAATAAATAAATTTAAAAAGATAGATACCACACAAAGTATCTTCTCTGACCACAATAGGATGAAGTTAAAAATCAATAACAGAATGAAAACCGGAAAATTTGTGAAAATTAAACAATGCTCTTACACAACCAACAAATCAAAGAACTCACAAATGGGATTAGAAAATACTTAAAGATGAATGAAAATGAAAACACAATGAACCAAAACATGGGATACAGCAAAGCAGTGCTAAGGGGGGAATTTAAAGCTATAAACACTTAACATTGGAAAACAAGAAAGATCTCAAATCAACAACCTAACTTTACAGCTTAGGGAACTAGAAAAAGAAGATCAAACTAAACCTGAAACTAGCTGAAGGAAGGAAATAATAAAGATTAAAGCAGAGTGAAACAAATTAAAAAATAGAAAAATATTAGAGAAAATCGATTAAGCCAAAAGTTGGTTCTTTGAAAAGATCAGCAAAATTGACAAACCTCTAGCTAAAATGGCTAAGAAAAAAAGAGAGGATTCAAATTACTAAAATCAGAAGTGAAAGTGAGGACATTCCCACTGATTCTACAGAAATAAAAACAATTATAAGAGAGTACTATAAGCAATTACACACCAACAAATTGGATAAACTAGATGAAACAAATTCCTAGAAACACAAAATCTACTAATACTAAATCACGAAGAAATAGAAAATCTGAATAGACCTATAACTAATAAGGAGATTGAATCAGTAATCAAAAAATCTCCCCACAAAGAAAAGTCCTGGATCTGATGGCTTCACTGGTGAATTCTACCAAAAACTAAAGAGGAAGGAACTCTCCTTAACTCATTCTATGAGGCCAGCATCAATCTGATAACAAAGCCAGTCAAAAAGACTTCAAGAAAAGAAAACTACAAACCAATATCCCTTATGAATAGTGATGCAAAAATTCTCAACAAAATACTAGCAGACTGAATTCAGCAGCATACTAAAAGGATTATACACCATGATCACATGGGATTTACTCCTGTAATACAAAGATAGCTCAACATATGAAAATCAATCAACATAATACACCACATTAACAAAATGAAGGGAAAAAAAAACACATGTTCCTCAGTCATAAGAAAGAAGGAAATTTGCAACAACATTGATGGACTTGGATGATGTTATGCTAGTGAAATAAGTCAGACAAAGACAAATACTGTATAGTATCACTTATATGTGAAATCTAAAGAATACAACAAGCTAGTGAATATAACAAAAAAGAAACAGACTCACAGAAATAGAGAACAAACTAGTGGTTACCAATGGGGAAAGGGGAAGAGAAGAGGGTCAGTATAGGGGTAGGGGATTAAGAGGTACAAACTACTATGTATAAAATAAGCTACAAGGAAACACTGTACAACATAGGGAATATAGCCAATATTTTATAATAACTATAAATGGAGTATAACCTTTAAAAATTGTGAATCACTATATTGCGCCCCTGTAACTTATATAATATTGCACATCAAGTATACTTCAATCAAAAATAAATAAATAAAATAAATTTAATAAAACACATGATCATCTCACTTGATGAAGGAGAAGTATTTGACTCTTTCATGATAAAAAAACACTCAACAAACAAGAAGTAGAGGAAAACTACCTCAACATAATAAAAGCTCTATGTGAAAAGCCAACAGTGAATATCATATTCAATGGAGAAGGTCTGAAAGCTTTTCCTCTAAAATCAGGAACAAGGCAAAGATGTGCAGTTTCACCCCTTCTATTAACACAGTACTGGAGGTCCTAGCCAGAGCAATTAGGCAAGAAAAAAAAAGTCATCTAAATTGGAAAGTAATCAATAAAATTACCTGCTTACAGATGATATCTTATATGTAAAATATCCTAAAGATTCTGCAAAAAAATTGTTAGGACCAATAAGTGAACTCTGCAAAGTATCAAGACACAAAGTCAACACACAAAAATCAGTTGTTTTCTACACACTAACAATGAATAATTCAAAAAGGAAATTAAGAAAATAGTTCTATTTACAATAGCATCAAAAAGAATAAAATACTTAGGAATTAACCAAGGAGGGAAAGGCTTGTACAATGAACACTACAAAACATTTCCAAAAGAAATTAAAGAAGACACAAATAAATGGAAAGACATCCCACGTTTACGGATTGGCAGACTTATTACTGTTATGATGTCAATACTACCCAAAGCAATCTACAGATTTAATGTAGTTCTCATCAAAATTCCAATGAGGTTTTTTTGCAGAAATACAAAAACTGAAATTCATATGGAATCTCAAGGGACCCTGAATAGCCAAAACAATCTTGAAAAAGAACAAAGCTGGAGGAGTCACATTTCCTGATTTCAAAACTTTCTACAAAGTGACAGTAATCAAACAGTGTGGTACCAGACTAAAGAGACACACAGACAAATGGAATAAAATAAAGTCCAAAAATAAAACCTCACATATATGGTCAAATGATTTTTTTTTTTTTTTTTTTTTTTGCGGTACGCGGGCCTCTCACTGTTGTGGCCTCTCCCGTTGCGGAGCACAGGCTCCGGATGCGCAGGCTCAGCGGCCATGGCTCACGGGCCCAGCCGCTCCGCGGCATGTGGGATCTTCCCGGACCGGGGCATGAACCCGTGTCCCCTGCATCGGCAGGTGGACTCTCAACCACTGAACCACCAGGGAAGCCCTGGTCAAATGATTTTGACAAAGGTTTCTAGGTCATTCAATGGGGAAAACATAGTTTTTTAAGCCAATGATGCTGGGAAAACTGGATACCCACAAGCAAGAGAATGAAGTGGCCTGTACTTAACACCATATATAAAAATTAACTGAAAATAGATCCATGACCTAAATGGAAGATCTAAAACTATAAAAACTCTTAGAAGAAAACACAGGGCAAAAGTTTCACGACACTGACTTTGGCAATGGTTTCTTGGAGATGACACCAAAGGCACAGGCAACAAAAGAAAAGAAGTGGTGAAATTGGACTTAATGAAAAATTTTAAATTTATGCATCAAAGATACTATCAACCAAGTAAAAGGCAACCTATAGCATGGGAGAAAATATTTGCAAATAAGATATACAAGGTATTAACACGCAGAATACGGAGAACTCCTAAAACTCAACAACAACCAAAAAAACCAACCTGATTCAAAAATGAAAAAAATAGGGGCTTCCCCGGTGGTGCAGTGGTTGAGAGTCCGCCTGCTGATGCAGGGGACAGGGGTTCATGCCCCAGTCTGGGAAGATCCCACATGCCGCGGAGCGGCTGGGCCCGTGAGCCATGGCCGCTGAGCCTGCGCGTCCGGAGCCTGTGCTCCACAACGGGAGAGGCCGCAACAGTGAGAGGCCCACGTACCGCAAAAAAAAAAAAAAAAAAAGACAAATACTGTATGATTCCACTTATATGAGGTATCTATTGCTGTCAAATTCAGAGATAGAAAGTAGAATGGTGCTTTCTAGGGGCTGGAGGAGAGGAATGAAGGAGGAGTTACTGTTTAATGGGCACAGAGTTTCAATTTTGCCAGATGAAAGTATTCTAGAGATGGATGGCAGTGATGGTTGTACAACAGTATAAATGTACTTAATGTTACTCAACGGTCAACTTAAAAATGGTTAAGATGGTAAAGTTTATGTTATGTGTATTTTACCACAATTAAAACACTGGGAAAAATCTTTTAAGACGGTAACGTTTATGGGGTTTTTTTTTTACCATAGTTAAAGATAATTTTTTCAAGTAACAAAACTTATGAAATACAATGAAAGCAGTACTTAGAGGGAAGTGTCTAGCTGTCAATGCCCACGTTTAAAAAGAAAGACCTCAAATCACACTCGCTACCTTGTTGCAGAGTTACGTACTCTGCTACTGTCTGTCATGACAGACTCCACAAGGAGCTTGATCACTCTAGAAGACGTGGGTCCAGCAACCACAGGGTGGGAAAAGGATTGGCCACACTCACCATTC
Source organism: Monodon monoceros (assembly GCF_005190385.1). Lineage (NCBI taxonomy): Eukaryota > Metazoa > Chordata > Mammalia > Artiodactyla > Monodontidae > Monodon > Monodon monoceros. Next base: position 166,769,887 of record NW_021703774.1, on the reverse strand, counting down.
TTTGCAGAGGCCCATGGTAGAATCAGGGCTTCTCATCTCCAGAACCTTAGATTCTGCTAGAATAAAGCATGGTCTCCAAAGGGGGAATACTCCCACCAGCAGACACAATAGGGCTCTATGGTTACCACCTGGTCATTTAGGGGGTCTCATGCCAGCGAACGAGAAAGCCAAGAAAGGAGAGGTAAATGACCTGGATTAGCAGGAGGGGCTAGGAGTGCTGCTAAGGGTAGGAAGGCGTAGGACTGGGATCCAAGGTGGCATTTGGTGTTTCTAGCCCAGTGATGACTGCTACTAGACAGCCACCGGACCACAAGCCAGCCAGGACAAGGTGACAACAGCCTCTGACACCTTGGGGATGAATGTCTGGACCACCCCACATGCCAATGACCTAGAGCAGCCAATGGCTGAGGGTGAAGGAATCCAGAATGGATGGTGGCAGAAAGAGAGGTTGAATCAGGTCCACCCGGGGCCCAGGGCAGCAGCAGGGCCCGTGGCTGGGTTCACTCGACTCCCCTTGTGCAGAGACCAACCTGGCCGCTCTCTGCCCAGGGGCTGCAGGGTGAGACGCCCGCAGGGAGCTGCTGGGTATCACACGAGCGCGACCTGGAAACGCCAGGGAATTCATACCCCCTGGCACAACCCTTGACCACTGGGAGATACGGAGCCAACGGATCAGTGCCATCCTCTTCCCACCCTCGGGGACCGTTCTAAAGTGACTTCTGAGAAGGTCCAGGTAAGACTGAGATCCCATGGCTCACAGCAGCACCCAGCTTGAGAACATTCCCTTATACTGACTCTTTCTCTGTTAAATACTCCCCAGCCTCCTGTTCCCCCAGATCATATCCTGAGATAAACCATCTGCTGGCCAAGCTGGGCTGAGGAACCTGGATTCCAGGGGCCCAACACATGGGGCCAGGAAGCATTTCCCTGTAATTCTCCTGAGTAGGCAGGGCAGGGCCTATTATTGGCAGGGGCCTGGGTCTCTCTGGGCTCCCCTTTTGGGTCTGAGCCTTGCTTCCCCTTCCTCACCTAGCCCCACCTCCAACCCCAGCAGTGGCTCTACCCCCAAGCCCCAGCCTCTCTCCTAAGGCCAGACACTGGTGTCAGAAACAGAGGAGGAGACACTCAGCTTCTACTCTGCACCAGGTAATGTACATACATTATTACTAATCCTCATCATAACTCAGCAGCACACACATTACTCCCTCTGTTTAATAAATGAGAAAGCCGAGGCTCAGAGATATTAAATAACTGGCCCAAAGTGGCACAGCTAGTGGTGGCAGAACTGGGACTTGAACCCAGGCTGCCTGATTCCAAAGCTGTGCTCAGATCATCACCACCTGCCTCCTAACAGATGGGCTGTATCAGAGGGGCCTGAGGGGTATCAGGGGAGGATAAAGACGGGGATGCGGGGAGGCTGAGCGATAGAGTAGGCAGCTGGTTCCAAACTATGGGAAAGTCAGTGAACTGTTTAAGCAGAGATGTCTAATGCTGAGTAGAGAGCGTACATCTCTGGTGTGTATCTCCTCTTCTCCTCTGGATCCTCAGTAAAACCTTCTACACCTTCCACAGGCCCGAGGTAGGGTGTGTGTGTGCCTGTGCCTAAACCAGGAAAACACAGCTTTAAATTCCAGGCCTGAATCTAGGTGATGCCGAACTGGGACCATGAACCTGAGAGCTGATGGGGATACACAAGCTCATCCCCAGGACCTCCACCCTGGAGAGGCTGCGGGGAGAACTGGGGCTCCGGCCTGCGGGGCTTCATTCTAGGGAATTTCACCCAAATCTCCAAGGACAGACTATCATGGGTGGTGATGATTAAGTTAATTTGTTTTTTTAAAGGAATTTTGTTTTGTCACCACGAAGGACTCCTATGTGTCTGGAGGCAGGGCATGATCCATGGCCTCTCCCACCCATTTGCCCAGAACCCACCAAGGGAAGGGCAGGATAGAGCAGAGCAGTGGGCAGCTCTGCGGTCTCCATGGCAACCACGGACTCTGCACCTGCTCCGTGGGGCCCTGGCTTTCCACAGGCCAGAACTCACCTGCCAAGGGTAGACCACCTCCTTGTGGCAGCCGGTCTGGTTGCAGCCCAGGAGGCTCTGCAGCGCGTGAGCCACGGCGTAGATGGCGGAGTACACGCTGTAGACCACGCGTTCGCCAGAGAGCGTGAGGATGGTGTTGAAGGACTCAGAGGTGTCCATACAGGTGTCACGCTCCTGGTTGCAGGTGGCCCCCAGGCTGCTCCTGTTGAGCGCGGGCCGGCTGACCTGGGAGCGGTGCACGCGGAACTCGCTGAAGCCCGGGATGGGCACGCTCTGCCGTGAGCGGTGATGCCCAGGAAGGTGCCTGTGCGCTGCAGCTGGGTGAGGTGGTGCAGGACCGGCTCGATGGCCCAGGGTTCGGAGGCGACCCACACTGCGCCCGTGGAGTTCTGGCGCAGAACCTCGCGTTAGAAGTTGAACAGGGCCAGGTCTGGCGAGGACACGGCCACGACACGCTCCATGCTCTGCTGCAGCTTGCCCATGATGGCCTCCAGGCGCTCACGCTCCTGCTGCGTCATCGTCCGGTTGGGCTGCGGCATGGGCAGCGACTCCCGGCAGGCGATGCAGATGTCACGGTGGGCCAGGCACTCGCTGAGCAGCTGGCTGCTGCCGCGGCCATAGTCATCGCTGCTTGTCAACACAAGGATCCAGTTCCAGCGGAAGTGCCGCATCAACCGCACCACGGTCTCCATTTGGTGATGCACACCTGGCGCCGTGCGCAGCACAGCTAGGAAATGCAGCTGGTCATTGATGGCACCGTAGGTGATCTGCCGGAGGGGAGGGTCCAGCAGGTATTAGCGAGGGCCTCACAGGGTCCCCCGCCAGGGGGGTTCCACCCACCACCATCATCCTTATGGCACTTGAGGAGCACATAGCGCCAGCCACGCCCAGGGCTAAGCGGTTTACTCCACCATCATCGTGGACATCACAGTAATGACAATGAATGAGGACCTACTATGTGTTGGACCCTGAACTAGTTGGTTTACTCCATCGTCACCATGGTCATTACTGAAATAACATTTCACAAGAATCTATCATGTACCTGGCCCTAGGCTAGGTGCTTTACGTTAACATCATCATGATTATCCTTGTGGTAACACTTACCAAGCACCTACTGTGTGCCACGCCCTGGGCTAAGTGATGTACACCATCTCACGATGGTCATCAGCCTGGCAGCCTTTAGTGGGCACCCACCACATGCCAGGCCCTGGGCAAGATGCTTCTCATCGACGTCAGCCCCACCTCAGCCTTTAGCAACACTGTTGACCACCTATTGTGTGCCAGGCCCTAGGCTAGGTGATTTCCATCATTATCATTCTCATGATCTAGTAACATTTATTGAGTGCCTACTGTGTGCCCCTGAGCATAAAGCTTTCCTCCTCGCCCTCCTCAGATTAGTCACATTTCCTTCCGCAGCCTCTGGGATGGCACAGTCTCGGTTTTCTTCCCCTTTCACTGGTTGCTTCTTCTCCTCTTCTCTATGACCTCTTGAACTTGGGGGACCCCAGGGCTCAGCCTGCAGTCCTTGTGTCTTCTCCATCTGCTCCCCTTCCCTTGGTGATCTCATCCAGGCTCCTGGCTTTAAATACCATATCCGCGCTGACAATTCCCAATAGCCCTGCCCCGGACCCCCCTCTGCTAAATTTCAGACTCATACCTGCAACTACCTCCTTGACATTTCAAACTTAATGTAGCCAGAACTGAACCCCTGTCTCCCCTGAACCTGCTTCACCCACAATCTCCCCATCTCCCCTGATGGCGAATCCATCCTTCCAGTTACTCAGGCCAAAACCGTAGAGGCCTCACTGGCTTGTCTCTCTCAAACATGCCACCTTCAAGCCATCCGCACATCCCACTGGATCTACCTTCAAAGTGTGTCCATTCAGTGCCTACACCTCCCCACACCACCCTAGTCCAGCCACCATCATTCCTGCTATGAGTTACCCCGATATCCTCTCCCCTCTCCCCTCTACAATCTACACTTAGCGTGGCTCCAGGGCGACCCTGCTCACACACACACCAGTCACATATTCAAGACCCTCCAACAGTTCCTAATGCCACTCAGGAAAAGCCAGAGTCCGTCAGTGGTCCCCAAGGGGCTCCATCGTTGACCCCAGCGCTTACCGCTCTGATTTCATCTCCTTCTCTCCCACTAGTCCCAGCTCTGCTCACCCAGTTCCATGGACACACCAGCCACCTCCCAGCCTCTGCATCTGCTGACCCCTTGTCGTGGAGGCTGCTCTTCCTCCTCCAGCCCCTTCAAGCCTCCATCCAATCTCCCTGTACCCACTCCGCCTGCCTGCCGACGTGCCCCACCTCCCTTAACCTTGACCTGACTTTTCCTTTTATCCATTTCACGTCTCACTTCCTATCATCCTATATCACATACTTATTTACATCGATCGTCTGTCTCTCCCCACTGGAAGATAAACTCTATGAGGGCAAACTTCTGTGCATTTCCCCAGCTGCATCCCCAACACCTACAGCAAGACCTGGCACAGTCGGTGCTCCATAAATATTTGTTAAATGAATGAAAGAATTACTTCAGTCCCAGACTAGATTCTTCACATAAGAATATTAACACTGATTGAGCACCTACTCTGAGTCAGATCCTTGGTGCTTGATATAATAAAAACAACAGCAAAAATTACAGTATTTGGGGCTTCCCTGGTGGCGCAGTGGTTGAGAGTCCGCCTGCCGATGCAGGGGACATGGGTTCGTGCCCCGATCCGGGAAGATCCCACATGCCGCGGAGCGGCTGGGCCCGTGAGCCATGGCCGCTGAGCCTGCGCGTCCGGAGCCTGTGCTCCGCAACGGGAGAGGCCACAGCAGTGAGAGGCCCGTGTACCGCAAAAAAAAAAAAAAAAAATTACAGTATTTGTAACTACCCACTGCGGGCCAAGTCTTGTGCTAGCTGCTCTTTAATGAGCAGATATCTTATGCCACTTCTGGACTACGCCTTTTTGATCACGATGGTGAAAATAGTTAGAATAGCAGTAGTAATTCTATAGCACTTTTTTGAGGACCTGCTGTGACGCAGATTCTGTGCTAGGCAATTATATAGGATAACATTGAGCGCATTCTGAGTTTTTATCCTCGCGCAAGATGCTTCACGTAACAACAGTAACATCATTGACTACCTATTGTGCACTAGAAATTCTTACCTAAATTGAACGCTTTGATCTTCAGACAGTCCAAGGATGGGACTCTTATCATCCCACTTTAGAGATGGGGAAACTGAGGCTTGGGAAAGTTAAGAGGTTGGCTCAAGGCCTCACACTGGCCAAGACTCAGAGGCAAGATGCACACCGAGGTCTTTCTGCCTCCAAAGCCTGAGCTCTTAACCGATAGGCTGGCTACCTTGCCAGGGCTGGGGTGGATGTCCTGACCTTGCTTCTGCTCCCCAATCCAACACCCCCGGGACGGGTGGGGGTGTTGAGCCCTCAGGAAAAGCACTCGGCTACCCTCCTTCCCAGCCCCTTCTCCCAGGGCCCAGGGGCCTCACCTGTGGAAGGGGAAAGAGGGAGAGGAAGTGGGCCACAGTCATGGGGGACTCGGAGTTGTCAGGGCCGGTGATGGCCACCACACAGGGTATGTAGTGGCTGTAGTCTTCCTGGATGGGCAGGAAATAGTCGTCCTGTGACAGGAAGTAGAGCACAGGATGGATGTTGTTGGACATGTAGCAGGTGTCCACCATCTCATAGCCCAGCAGCACACTGGGCAGCAGGCTGCTGTCATTGCTGTCATTGTTGATTTCCTCCACTGCAAAGCGCATGGCCTGCATGAGGTTGTAGCCCAGCACCTTCATCTCATACCTGGAGAGGCTGCAGTAGGGTGGGGTTGGCAACGGGTCCAGAGTGAGGAGGGGAGGGGAGGGGAGGGGAGGGGAGAGCCAGCCTGTCCCTCCTGCCTGCAGTAGGAAAGCCAAGGCATCGCCCAAGAAGGAACCACTCCAGAGGGTTCTGGCATTTTTACCACATCATTTCACCATCGCCATCACTTCCATCACCACCATCATCTCACAGCCGCTCCACCATCACCAGAAGCATCAAAATATACAACATCATGCTTAGTACCCTCACCCTCACCACTCTCAAGCCAGCATATAATCTTCCCCAACATCTTATAAATGCTTCATTTCTTATAGCCAGGCTTTAATCATCTTTGCACTCTCCTTCCTTCCCTTCTCTCTTTCTCAGAATGCCTCGCCCTCTCTGCACAAGATCACTATTTTATAAGCCCAGGCTGGCTCAAGTATCCCAGCCTTCATGCCTGCCTGAAGGTGGCCCACTCAATCTCTGAACGATGCTGCCACCCCAGTGGGTTCACAGGGGATGGAGTGCAGAGGAAAGCCCCCCTAGTCCTGGAAACACCCCTGCCCACCCAACCACAGCCCTGGGGAAATACAAACTTTCCTTCCAGTCTGACAACCTGCCTCCCAAAGGTATAACAGTCGGGTCTTGGCATGGACTCACTGGGAGTCCCACTGCTGCCAGAGGGAAGGGGGTTGGTTTTGATGGCCTCTAAGACCCCTCTAGGTTCAAACATCCCATAACTCTTTAGTAAGAGACGTGACATTAAGACACCAGGTTTCAAAATTTCAGGACATAGTCGCCATAGATTTTAATAAGGCGGACTGTGCTGGGCCTCCCTGAGAGCCAGTGGGGTGCATCCAGGATGGGGGCTTGGCAATGAATGAGGAGACGCATTCTGACCCGTTGGTCTTGGCTTGGCCTCCCCAGGGCCACAGGACCAGCCTCGGCTCCCACCCCGCCCCCACCATCACTTCCAGCCTCACACTGGAGACTCACTCATTGCACCTGGGCACCTGCCGGTAGTTGAGGTGGACAGTGCCCTTCACGTTGGCATGGAAGGTGAAGAGGCCACCCAGGAGGTAATCCTCAAGCAAGTAGAACTCCGAGTTCTCAGTCAGCTCAGCCAGGGCCCGCAGCAGGAAGATCAGGGAGCAGACCACCCTGCCCTGGGCTCCCATGGCTGTGAAGTGGAGGTCCCAGAGGTGGCTTTGCCTCCCTGGAGAGCTGGCAACCTAACCCCAGGGGATTTGCGCAGACATTTACATATGGGTCCTGTCACTGTCCAAGGAGCAGGAAAGCACCTGGGACAGGCAGAGAAGTTTGAGGGCTCTGAAGGAAGGGGAGGAGGCTGGAATGAGGATGATCCCTTCTTAGGGCACAGCAGAGGCTGGATGGTCCAGGAGAGCCCCATCTGGCAGTAGACAGAGCATGTCCTGCTAACCTGGCCACGCCTACACCTTCTGCCATTTAGATGAGGTCAGGTCACATCTCCCTGATGTTTCAAGCATTTGGGAGTAAAGGACATAGATGCTCCCATCAGGAGACAGAGTAGGGGGGCAAAGGGAGCCCACACTCCAGAGCCTGACCAAGTTGGGGCTGGCACGTGGTCATGTGTCCTGCCCCTGACCCATAGTAGTTGTTCCAAAACAGCAGCCACTGATTCTAAGAACCAGGCATCATGCTGAGTGCTTGTCACTCACCATCTCATTTAACACTCACAGTAACTAGGACTATTACTAACCCCATTTCACAGGTGAGGAAACTGAGGCACAGAGAAGGTAAGAAACTCAGTGTCGGTTGCACAACCAGCAGAGCTGCGATTCAAATCACACAGCCAGACCTCAGGGCCTGGCTCTTAACCTCCATGCCATATTACATCGCGAGCACCTTGCTTTTGGTCAAAGTAGCAGAACAGCGGCAAAGAGATTGGGAAGTGGGAGTGGGCTCCCACATCTGTCAGCCCAATAATCCATCATCACCTCTGCAGAGGGAGCCCTCTCTAGGTACCCCCCCTTGGATCCAGGACCCAGGGCCAGGGGTGTTGGCAGAAAGGAAAGTTGAAAATTCCTAACGTTGAAGGTGACTGCCCCCAAGGAGTGGAATGGAGGGAGACGGCTCCAGCAAATCAGGGACCTGTTTTAATCAAAGACCCTTGTCCACAAAATGCTGTTTTGGTCCTTTCCTGACCCAACAACATGGCCTAGCAGGAGCCTTGGGGGCCTGCTGTAAAACGCCCAGCCTAGGTGGATATGTCACAGGCCTGAATGCTGCTCCTGGAGCCCAGGCTTATGGTGGGAGGAGGCTCCAAGGGACAATAAGGGGATTGGAAACTCAGTACTGTCCCCCTGCCCACCCCTGCCAAACCCTGATCCTCCTTCAAGGGCCAGTTGGAGCCTCACCTCCTCCTAGAACCCTTTCCTGGTGCCAGTTCACGGGAACAACTTCTGCTCTGCGTTGCAGTGACTCTTCCACCTGTATCAGCACTGCGCCCCTGGTGACAGACCTACATCATCGACCAGCTCCTGCTGACATGTGTGTCTACACTCGAGGAACATTGAGGCAGCATGTCCAGCCGGCCTGGACTGGACATCAGCTCTGTGTGCTGTGTGAGAATGGGCAGGTTACTTAAGCTCTCTGAGCCTCTGTTTGCTACTGAAATAGGAATAATAATTCTAGCCTCATGAGATCGGTGTGGGGATTAAATAAGAAGGCATGTGTGAACGGCGGGGTGCAGGGCAGACCCTGGAGAAAGGTAAATTTGCCAGAGTGCGAGCTTGTCCTTTCTTGTAATGAAATGAACTGCCCTGGGGGGCACCCCGGGCTCTGAGCCCAGCTGAAAGAGCCCAAATCTTCTCGAAGTTACCCTGAAAGATACTGGCTGTGAATTTAGCAACTCCAGAGGGAGCACCCCCTCCCTCGCCCCTGACCTCCCCTGGGGTGGAGTCAACCCACAGACATTGAAAACAACAGGGAGAGGCCTCTGGGTGCTGTGGAAAGATGCAGGATTTGCTGCGTGATTTGGGGCCTGGCCCTGGCCCTCTCTGGGTGTATGTCAACCAGTGGGGGGTGGGGAGATCCAACCCATAGAATGAAAGGAAGAGCCCTGCATGGGATGTCTGGAGGTGTGGGTTCTGGTCCTAGCTCTCCCCTCTCCTGACCTCAGTTTCCTCATCTGTACAATGGGGAGGTCCTCTTTGGAACTTATTCACCCTCCGTGTCAGCAGGTCAAAAGCCCCAGCACTAATTCACAGTGTCTATCGGTTCTCTCCAGACTCCTCCCCCTTTTGCCACACCCCAAGCTCAGACCCTTATAACTTCCTGTCTGGACCTCCCCGTCTGCCTCAGGTTGACAGTTTAAATCCCTGAAGGACAGCTCTGAGTCTATCACAGCTTGGCTCTAACACCCCCTGGGACTCCACATTGCTGTAGGATCACAGCCGAGCTCCTGGCCTTGGCTTTCAAGGCCTCCCCAGCTTGGCCCCAGCTCACGCATCCTGCCCCGCCTGCTCTCTCCTGCGCTGTGTGCCCCAAACTACAGCCACGTTGGCCTCCTTGGAACGCGGTCCCTGGTGGCGTTCTAGGAGCCCCCGAGACCACTGTCCTCTGCCCGGCCAGATACTTAGGGAGCCGTGAAGACAATAACTAAACAGCACTTTTCTGGGGTGTATCGTATGCCAGGCACAGTGCCAAGCACTTTTTGTGCATCATATCGTTTAGCTACCCTGCAAAGCAGCCATTATTACTCCCATTTTTAAAGTGAAGAAACTGAAGCTGAACAGTTAAGCAACTTGCCGAAAAGCACACATTTAATAGGGAGTGACGCTAGAATTTATTTATTTTAATTTTTTTGGCCGCACCGCACAGCTTGCGGGATCTTAGTTCCCGGATGAGGGACTGAACCCGGGCCCACAGCAGTGAAAGCACCGGGTCCTAACCACTGGACCGCCAGGGAATTCCCAATGACACTAGAATTTAGACCCAAGCTGCCAAGCTCTCAACCCTGTACTGTCTGATTTGGGTGTGTTCTGCCCTCAGGAGCTACACCCACCACGGGGGTGGGGACTGGTGCCGCCCTCTCCCAGTGCAGGTCCCACCTCAAGGCCAAGGTGTTGGTGAAGGACCAGTTCCAGGCACAATGAGTGGGTGCGTCAGTTTGAAGAGGGAGAATAAAGATGCCAGTTGCTGGGTGGCCCTGGAATGTTCTGGAGGCTCCCAGTCAAGTCAGATAATTTAGCAAAGCTTGGGGGTAAGGGGTTGGTAGAGAAAAAGAGCATCTAAGTTAACTGGAGCCCCCGGGTGTGGCGTTGTGGAGGACAAGAGTGGCTGAGAAAACCATGCATCCAGAGGGCACTAGCAGAGCCCACTATGTGCCAGGGCTGGGTGGGGCACAAGGGACACAGCCAGGACACACAAGGGATACGGCTTGCGGTCTGGAGACAGAAATCAGGGCCATGTGCTCGTGAAGGCAGCACATGCTGGAAGATGCCAGGGGCACCAGGGCCATCCATAGTGTGGCGTATTGTATCAGAGCTGAGAGGGTCTGCAGAGCTCCACAAACCTACCCATTATACAGATGGGGAAACTGAGGCCCAGAGAGGGCCAGTCGCCAAAGGGCCGGAAAAGCAGGTGGATTTCCCCTGGGCTCCAATCAAGTCAAAAGCATGTCGGGACAGCTCTATGATGACCCACGCTGTGCTGGTTGCCAAGAAGGGGTAAGGAGGAGGGAAGGCGTGGGCCAGCCAAGAGCTCCATGGGGGAGGCAGCGTCTGTGCCACGAAGAATGGGAGGAGGATGGGGATAATGAGCACAAGTTATTTCTATCATTAACACGTTTGCAGGGCTCATTCTACGCCAGGCTGCCATCCCATTTTATTCTCACTACCTTTTGAGGTGCTGTTATTATCTCTCCATTTTTCAGATGAGGAGACTGAGGTTCAGAGAGGGACAGTAACTTATTCAAAGCCACATGGCAAGTATGTGGACTGGAGGAATCCAAGACCCTAATGGGGGCTCATGGGAATGGTGTTGACCAAGGCACTCCAATGAGGAAGGAATGATGGGGTCCCCCTGCTTAGTGGGGGCTATTAGTCCAGATGGATGATCTTCTCTGAAGACTAAAATCTGAAGAAGGAGCTCTGGATAGAAAGTCAGAAGTCTTGGCTTCTGGTTCAGCTCTGCCCCAACCTGAAGGCTGCCCTCACACAAGTGGCTTCCATTCTCTAGGCCTCAGTCTCCCCACCTGTAAAATGGACTCGGTGCTTCTTAACATTTCAGGGGCAAGGATCCTTTTGAGATTCTGATGAAAACCCTGGACACTAATACACACACTGGCAGATGCAGCCGTGCGCCCAGATCCAGGAAGACACAAGGCTCAGTCCGTGACCCTTGAGATGCCCCGGGCTGGATGATCTCCGCGGTCCCCTCTAGCCTTGACGTCACCTAAGAAGGGCAAGTGGGTGAGGCTAGGGCACTGGCTGCCCTGAGAACAAATGTCCAGGAACACCAAGGCCCTGCAGTTCTCCTTCAGGGCTGCACCCAGAGCACATGCCCCACGGTGGCCCAGGCTGAACACACTGCCATCCTCACGGCCCAGTCCAGGGCCCGAGGTCCCCATGATCACACCTGTGTGGCTACTGGTTGCCAAGGTGATGGAGAACCATGACAGACTTATGCAAAGTTCATGGGGCAGGGGCGAGCCATGGAAATAGGGGCCCGGGAGATGCTGCCCATTTGCCTTACATCTGCTTCCCTGGGTGCTTACAGAAAGGAACTAGCCACGTTTGCTTTGGGCAGGAGGGGGCCGCCCTGCACTTCCTTCCTCTCCCTGCCATGGTGGTTGGAAGGGACTAGAGTGCAGGGGGGAGCCCCCAAAAGGGGCATGACCCCAGGGACTGGGGGCTGCATCGGCTTCTCTCCCCTACCCCACCTTTGTACATCCTGTTTGCTTCTGTGCCCCACCCCCCACCCACCATTTCCCCTGTCTCTTTCCTACCAGTACTGCCTCCTCCAGGACAAAATTGGGCAGCTGGAAACCTAGCTCCAATCCAGCTGAGGGTAGAGCAGGGGTAGGCAGGCAGGGCTTCCCCAAGGAGGGTCTGGGAGCTGCACAGCCCCTGAGCCAGCTGGCTTGGTTCAGAGACACCTTGGAAGAGGGCACAGGATAGGCCTCAGAGCTGGTTATCAGAGGACCCAGCCTCATTGGTCACCCCTCTGAGATGTCAAAAGTGTAATGGGTAGGGTGACCCCTAGAAGCTGGGGACCTAGGGGTCAGCTAAGGCCTGAAGGAGGGACTCTGCTGTGGTTGGGACACCTTCTTGAGTCCAGAGATCCACGCAAGCCAGCTTTGTCTCATTCAGAAAAAGATCTGAAGATTCCAAACAACCACAAGCCCAATAAAAGCCCAAAAGGTGATAGTCGCTAAAGGGAGCATAAAGGGCTGGGATGGGGAAGGGGGCTGGTCCTGTTCTGTGGGGCTCTGGACGGCCCCACCCGCACCACTGGACAGGGGCCAACCAGCAGGCCCTAACTCCGCTCAGCTTCCTCGCCTGTAAAATGCGCACAGCCACCTCAAACAAGGGTGATTAAATGGGATGAATACATCAAGCACCTACCTCATACATGATAGTGAATATTACGTTACAGTGTTGATGGCTTTTGTCCTAGTATGGAACTGGCATGGGACCCTCGGTTCTAGGCCCAGTAAAGGGCTAGGGTCTATGATTCTGTATGACTCTCCTTCCTAAGACTCAGATCTCTCCACAAGCCTCACTCTCCTTCCGACAACACCTGCCCGGATGCACCTCACCAAGCAGGTGCCCGGCAGAACATCAGCTCCCTCGTTTCGCCCTGGCCTCTGTGCACCAAATGCTCACGAGATTGAAGAGTACCTGCCACGCACCTGGGGCCTGGAGGGAGGGCATGGCAGAGCCCCAGAACAGAATGCTCATGTACCCCGGCACCTAGGGTCATATGGTACCTGCTCCACCATCCAGGGTGGCTGTCAACAACCCGGGGGAGGGGGACAAGGCTGGCTATGTCTGGAGCCAGTGTCAGCCACACCTACTCCCATCCACCTACTGGATGGCTCCCACCCAGAAGCTGCTGCATTCCTTCGAGGGACCGGGACAAGGGGGTGCTGGTATAGCCAGCTCTTGCCCCTGTACCTGTCGCTTACTGAACAAGTCTCCCTGAGGCTCCCTAAGCCTCCGTTTCCTCATCTGTGAAATGGGGCCAAAATACTACTCCCTCCCTCCCAGGCTGGTGTGGTCCAAGCTAATTAGCAGGAGCACCTGCCCATGGATAGGTGCTCAGGGAAGCCCAGCTTCATCTCCTTCCTGGGCACAGGCATCCAGGATGAGGGTATTGAGAGGGTGGGCGAAGGTAAGTTCTCACTCACTGAGCATCTCACTCTGTGCAGGGCACGGGACCTGGCATTTTGTTCTAAAACATGTCATTCGATCCTCAGCTCCCACAGAAACGTCAACTCTGAGAGTGGGGAGGCCAAGGCACAGGTAAGAGGGGTTAAGGCAGGACATCAAGGCCGTGCTCAGTGCCCAGGCAGGCAGACATGAGAAACAGAAACTCAGGCAGTCATCTCCTACTGGTGCACTGGTTACTTCACCCATGCGTGCCTCAGCCTCCTCGTCTGTAAAATGGGACTAACGGATGTCCCTTCGGGGGCTGCGATGAGGATCCGAGGGTGTGCCGTCTAAAGCATTTAGCACAACGCCCGGCACACAGCCTGCGTTCAAGTAATGGTGACTCTTACTATCTCCTACGCCGCCTCTAGACAGAGGACCTACAGGAACTGTGATAACGAATGTGTCGGTAGGGGAATTAATGAAAATGAGGGCGTGACTCTGTGAAGAGTGTGGGTCTGCACCCTGCTGCTTCCTCTTGCCCCCCAGGAGCTCCAGGTCTGCCTGGCGACCAGGGCACTGGTGGCCCCTCATTTCTTTAGCATGCACGCCCCACTGGCGGCACCGCGGTGGCAGGGACATCCAGCCTCAGTCAAATGGTTCACGCTCCAGCCCAGGCCTGCGGCTGGGCCCCCGGCCACAGCAGGGAAATGAAGAGGCTCCTTGGGCCACCGTGGACATGGGGACTTACTGCAGTGACCATGCAAAGAGGCCTCGGTCACCCGGGTGGGCACTGGGCCTTTGGGAGCCACCAGCCCCAAGTCTGGGGGACAAGGGAGGGCAGACAGAACAGAGTGAACGATAGCTTTGAGCCACCCCCTGACCTCGTTCAGTGGGGTCAGAGCCACCAGGATAAAATGACACTGGTAGAGGCACAGCTCCTGGGAGGCATAGGTCCCTGGGAGTCGGGGACCTGATGGAGCAGGTGGCAAGGACCATGGGCTGTGGCACCCATAGCCCTGGGTTCTAACCCGGCCCTTTACTAACCAGCTATGTGACCTTGGGCTTGTCATTCTACCTCTGAACTCCATAGCCCTTCCATAGAATGTTGTAATAGTTACCTGGTAAGGTCAATGTCAAGGCTCTGAGACTAGGCAGGTAAAACACTACCAGTCATCAGCCAGCTCTGCGGCTGTCTCAGCGTGACCTTGAATAAGTCACTCCACTCAGCAACGTTAACGAGGCCTATGTATCCCCCGACAACAAAAGGCAGCTGCCTCCCTTCCCTTCCGTGAGCTCCAGCCAGAGCACTCTGGGGGCTGCCCTTTGTCCCCGACTCAAGCCCCCTTTGGCACAAATCAGTAGCAGCCCCTGGGTGAGCCAGGGCACGGGTTCTGCCCGGAGTTGAGTCCCCTTCCCTCCCCACAGCTCTGAGAGCCTCCAGCCAACAGCCCTAACCAATGGACCCTCGGACAGGGTGGCGTCTGTGTGGTTCAGGACCAGCTCTGTTTACATTACCTGTGGTTGGAGACAGGTCAGGACACACGTGTCTTCCCCTCCAAGTCAGCTGGCCCAGGTGGGTTTAGGCCCACGGATTCCAGGCTCAAGCTAACTGGCCACGGTTGCTCCCTGCCATGTCACCTGGCCAACTGAGCCGATCTTTGCGAGCCATGTGTGGACATCTGGGTGGAAGAGAATGGGTTTTGGAATCAGACGGACCTGGGTTTCCACCCCACTGATAGCATACCCTCAGCAAGTCCCTTCACCTTTCTACACCCCAGGGCCCTCATCTGCGAAATGGGAGCACAGCAGCTCTTCCTAAGACTTGTGAGTGAGAAAACATACGCATAGTCTTTGGCACGTGTATGACTCAGGGTTCTGAAGAGAAGCAGAACCTCTATGAGGCGTAGAGAGACAGACACAGGGAGAGAGATTTATTGTAACGAAGTAGCTCACGTGGTCATGGAGGCTGTTAAGTTCAAAATTTGTAGTGCCGGCCAGCAGGCCAGAGACGCAGGAAGTTGCAGTTGAGTCCAAAGGCAGCCACTGGCAGAATTCCTTCTTGCCTGGGGGAGGCCAGTGTCTGTTCTGTTAAGGCCTTCAACTGATTGGATGGGGCCACCCACGTTATGGAGGGCGATCTGCTTTCCTCAAAGTCCACTGATTTAAATGTTATTCTCACCAAAAAACACCTCCATGGAAACATCCAGAATAATGCTTACGTAGATATCTGGGCACCATAGCCCAGCCAAGTTGACCCATAAACTTAACTATCACAGTACATAACAGTGGTTGTTATAACATGGATAAATGGGTTACATTGTTGAATCATTACCTATCTGAGCACTTGTATGAATTAACTCATTGAATTCTCAAGACAACCTGTGTGCATGTGAGTGCACACATGTGCGTGCGTGTGTGTGTGTGTGTGTGTGTGTGGTTATTTCCATCTAAGACATGAAGAGACAGAGGGTCAGAGAGATTGCACAACTTTTTGGAGCCGGGATTTGAACCCAGGCCCTCCGGCGCCAGAGTTCCTGCCACCCACAGCAGGGATTCCCGGCATCAGTGCTCACCCTTCCTTCCATCACACCAAGGGCACTGCCCTCCTGACACCTAATGACACACTGGCAACTCCGTCGGATGTAGAAGGTGACCAGTCCCCACCAACCCCACCAGAAAGACCACCGACTTGGTTAAGTAAGAGGCATTTTATTAGGTGGCATCAGGCAGATCCTATTGCCACCTCACAGTGTAGAACCAGTAGAATCAGGAACACCTCCAGCCCCCCGCCGCCTGACCTGGCCCCTTGTGGGAAACAACCCGGGCAGCATCAGGACCCACCCCTGACCGGGGGCCAAGGTGTGTGACCGCGCACTTGGGGAACGGCCACTCCAGCCCCGCGGGGGTCCCATGCCAGCTGTGCTTGAGGAGGGTCCAGCCCTTTCGGGGCCCCTAAAAGCTGTCCTCCACAGTCACCACTTCTCATTCCCTGGCCACCAGAATCTACTCAGGATGCATTTGCAAGTGTCCACCGATTGGCTGCGTCAAGGAACAGGCCTCTTAGGGGCCAGTCCACACAGAGCCACTGACATGCAAAGGAGGAATAATTTTAGAGGCAAGCCTCAGCCCGGGCTGGACGGGGACCCAAGGAGAGGTCTCAGGGTGCTGGGGAAGGTGGGAGCAACATGTACCCGGGCCTGTTCAACCACAGCCAGTGGGTGCTGAGCTCCTGCAGGAAACCCCAGGCTCTAGAGGCAGGACCCGAGAGCTAAGGGAAGCAGCAGGAAGGGCCCCCCAAAGTCTGCCAATCTCACAGCCCAAACAGGAAGGACCAGCACATCCCACATCTTGGCAGGTGGCCTTCAGCAGTCCCCTCAGACCCCCAAACGGAGATAGCCAGGAATCCGTGGGTCTCAGGTGAGCTCAGGCACTCTGGAGCAAGGCACATGGGGTCTAAGGCATTTGGTTGGGCACAGGTACCTGCTGGTACAGGCGCACCTGGGCAAAGAGCTAGTGAGCCGCCCGGACTACAGAGGGCAAGGCCAGCTGGTGCCCCCATGCCCTGCAGCCACGATTTGCCAGCCCTGTAGGCCACTGTGGCCACACGTGACCCTGGACACCCGGAGAAGCCGGGGCCAAGGCCAGGAGCCTCTGTGGGTGGTGAGGTTTGCCAGGGGCCCCCAAGATGCCTCCTTTTCCTCCATGGATCCGTGAGCTACTCTACCACCATTCCTCAGGTCCCTGAGCCACTGGGCCACAGTGTAGAGGAAAGGGAAGGGGACATATGGAGAACCAGCCGGGCACCAAGGTCACACCTACCAGATGGAATTTCTAGGACAGCCGATGGGGTCAAGGGTGGCGGCCCTGTTCTCCCCACAGCGTAATCTCAAACCAGAGCCCGGCATCTGACTCCAAGGGTGGGACAGGCCAGGCCAGTGGGGGGCAGGGGGCAGGCCTCGGCCCTAGAAAGAGGGTCGTCCCGTGGGGAGCGGGTGGAGGGCCTGGGGTGCACTGACGTCAGTCGTTTGGACAGACAGACGGGTGGACGGCAGAGGCGCCGAGCGGGGCTCACTGCATGTACGGGTAGCGCCAATCCCCCAGAGGCTTGTGGGTCTCCTTGATGACCTGGGGTGACGTCCACCGCAGGATGTAGTGGGGCCCTCCTGGCTTGTCATTAGTCCCTGTGGAAAAGACAGCTCTGTTTATCTCCAAAAAGATACAACGGCTCTGGGCAGAGGGAAAAGGAGTGGGGAGGAGCTGATGGAATAAATGGGGCACCACGGGCAGAGGGAAAAGGAGTGAGGAGGAGGAATAAATGGGGCACCATGGGCAGAGGGAAAAGGAGTGGGGAGGAGGAATAAATGGGGCACCAGCACGGGCAGCAAATTGCCAAAGTAACCCTAACACAGCCACAGCAGCCAGGGTTTCCCGAGCGCATCTGTGCGGAGGGCACTCAGCCGGAGGTCGGGCAAGGCAGGAGCTGGTGAGCAGGCAGGACGCCCATGCTCCCCAGGTCCCTGCACCCCACCTGCAAGAAGTGTCTGGGAGGCAGTGGGGCACCGTGGAGGGCACTGGACTGGGAGTCGGGAGACCTGGCTTCCGGCCCTTGGGAACTCTGGCAAGTCACCGCCCCTCGCCGACCCTCAGTTTCCCTATTTGTAAACAGGAGGGGGATGGACTTTGGTAGCCTGGAGTATGACAGTAAAAGGTGTGGGCGCTGGGACCCAAATCCCGGCTCCACCACTCTCTAGCCATGTGCCCTTAGGCAAGTCACTTCACTTCTCTGGGCCTCAGTTTCCCCCTGCATAAAATGGGAAGAAGAATGGCAGCACCTGGGCTTCGGCGGCTGTTGGCAGGACTGAGTTAGCACAGGGCCCAGCCCACGGTGCTCAGTAAATGGTGCTACTGCTGCTCCTCTTAACACCCTTGAGATGAAGGACCGAGGGTCTCCCGCCGGGAACTCGGCCCCCCTCTGGAAAGGGGGCCCCACTCACCAGAGGTTCGGGCCCCCCCGAAGGGCTGCTGGCCCACCACCGAGCCAGTGGACTTGTCGTTGATGTAGAAGTTGCCGGCAGCGTTCCTCAGCATCTCTGTGGCCTCCCGGACGACATCCCTACAAGGCAGGGCAGGGGTAAGAGGGCGGCCAGCTCACCCTCATTCCAGATCCAGGGCCAACCTCCAACACCCCCGTCCCAGCCCACGTGGGCCACCCTGGTGGGCATGAGGCCAGCCGCCAGCTATGGGCCCTTGACAGGCTCCCAGGAGTCTCTGAGCCTCAGCCTCCTCCTCTGAAAAGGGGGTTAGCACGCCTCCCTCGCAGGGCATCTGTGAGGGCTGGATGAGGCTCAGGCTGTACGTACTCGAGGGAGTGGCCCATCTCGGTCCAGTTTTCCTGCCTTTGGGAGCTGGGGAACCTCCAGACCCCTAGCCTGCCCCTCAGGTTCCAATCCCGCCTCCACTCTTTTTTTTTTAACAATTCAATGTTTTCTTTTTTCTCTCTTTTTTTAAAAATTTATTTTATTTATTTATTTTTGGCTGCACTGGGTCTTCATTGCTGCGCGTGGGCTTTCTCTAGTTGCGTCGAGCAGGGGCTACTCTTCGTTGCGGTGCGCGGGCTTCCCATTGCGGTGGCTTCTCTCGTTGCGGAGCACAGGCTCTAGGCACACAGGCTTTGGTAGTTATGGCACGCAGGCTCAGTAGTTGTGGTTTGCGGGCTCTAGAGCGCAGGCTCAGTAGTTGTGGCACATGGGGTTAGTTGCTCCGCGGCACGTGGGATCATCCCGGACCAGGGCTTGAACCTGTGTCCCTTGCATTGGTGGGCGGATTCTTAACCACTGCGCCACCAGGGAAGCCACCCCCCTCCACTCTTAAAGGCAGACAAAGGGAGACAAGCAGTACCACGGAGAAAGGAAAGGGCAAAGCCTCGGGTTTAGTGTCCCGGTGCTCAAGTTGGAATCCTGCCTCTGCCAGACAAGCAGTGCACCCGGGCCCGAGCCTCTGTCTTCCACTCTGCAGCCCCATCAGACCCGGGGAGCAGGTCAAAGGCACCGATTCCCCAGCCCCACCCCTAGACACCTACATTCAGCAGCCAAGAGTGGGGCCCCGGAATCTGCATTTTAACAAAGAGCCCACTGCCTGTGTCTACCTGCCGGTCAGGGCAGAGGTGAGGAGAATGGAGAGAAGCAAGGGCAGCATTATTACTAGGATCAGCGCCCAGGAGGCAGTCTCCAGGGACAGCAGGGTCCTGTGGGGACAGGACACCAGGACTAGAGCGGAGGGGCTGCGGCCACTCACTTATCCTGGGCAAATACTGCCCCCGTGAGGCCATAGCTCGTGGTGCTGTCGACCAGCCTCAGCGTCTCTTTGTACTTGTCATCCGGGTAGACGTACACGGTCAGCACAGGTCCGAAGATCTCCTGGGAGAGAAGCCCCAGGGTCAGGCCCCACCTGGACCAACACCCCGAGGCCTCCCGTCTCCCTGCTCTGGCCTCCGCCTCTCCCCATCCCCCTCCTCAGCCCCTGCAGGAAGGGCCAGGCGCTGCCTCCCGCTGGGTTCCCTCGGGGTTGGCTTCCACCCGGCCCACCCCACCCCAACCTGGCAGAAGATCCAAGGAGTCTCTGGCCTCCCTGCCAGCCAGACCCACACCCAGAGTCAAGGGCCCAGGCCCTTGGAAAGGAGAGACTTCTGGCAACAGCCGGCCCAGGAATTGCCCGACGGTATCACCGTCCCCTCTGCCATCGAGGGGCTGGGGGAAGACCCCCACCCCTGCACTGTCCTCCTGACCCCCCCTGACCTCTCGGAGACTCAGTTTCTCATCTGTAAAATGGGAACGATATGCCCACCTCATCTCTGTCAAATGCCCGGCCCACAGTTAAGAGTCTACAAGTGTCAGCCACTGAGACGGCCGCAGGGACCTCGGTGGCTGCGGACAGCGCAAGTGCCATGACACCAGCCCGGGTCAGCAGTGTCGAAGACACAGCACTGGATTTGGGGTCAGGAGGCCCTAGCTCAGGGCCTGGCTCTGCTCTCACCGGGTGTGAGATGGTCCCCTCGTAGGGCCTCGCTTTCCACATCTGTGAGATGGGATGACGCCCCGTGAAGCACCAGGGCCCTGTGCGTGTGCCATGCTCAGGGGAGAGGCTGCCTCCTCCCGGCCCCGGGCCGCCCGCCCCATCACCTCCTTCATGATGGGATCCT
This sequence comes from Monodon monoceros, assembly GCF_005190385.1. NCBI lineage: Eukaryota > Metazoa > Chordata > Mammalia > Artiodactyla > Monodontidae > Monodon > Monodon monoceros. Next base: position 166,749,469 of record NW_021703774.1, on the reverse strand, counting down.
GGGGGTCCTTGCTCTCGATGATGCAGGGCTCCACGAAGTAGCCCACGGAGTCGTCACACTGGCCCCCAGCCAGGACGGTGAGGCTGGGCGAGGAGTGGGCGTGCTCCAGCCACTTCCTGATGCGGCTGAAGGACTGGGGGAGTAGGGTGGGGTAGGGGGCGTCAAGGGCTGGCTGGAGGCCATTCCCAGCAGCAGCCCCCTGACACACTCACCCCAAACACCTGTCCCTGAAGGGCCCAAATTCTGAAGTGGGGGGAGCGGGGGGAGGGGGCCCTGACAGCAAAAGTCGGGGCCTGGCTGAACCAGGGCAGAGACAAGGGCAGATGTGCACGCTTGTGTGTGTGTGTGTATGTGTGTGTTACAACTACAAACATCACAAGCACACATATACATGTATGGCCATGAATCTGTAGGTTTACGTACATAGGCACACATATGCCTGCATTATATGGACGTGTTTGTTATGTGTGTTTGTGCGTGCACACCCACAAGTGTGCCTATATACACATGTGAACCTGTACACCAATGTTTCTCTGTAGGATATGTGTGCATGCGGGCGTGCGTGTGTACGTGGGTGAATCTACAGGCATGCTCCCACTCAGAGATCTAAATGAACGTGCTCGCGGCTGTGCATGTACGTGCGCGTTCGGGTTGATGCATGCGGTGTACAGGCCTGTTTGTATGTGTGCGTATGAACACAGGCACTTAAAGGGGGCTTGTCGAGCCTGGGGCAGGGTGTGCGGGAGGCGAGTTGCCCTCTGGGTACGGATGCCTCCACCCTTTTCAGAGCTGGCAGGGGTGGTGCGGGTGTATGCGTGGCTATCAGGCTGCCCTGCTCGAAGCAGCAGGTCTGGGTCGCCCCTATAGCTGTTCCTACGCCTCCCACCCAGTCCAGGCACGGGACCCCCGGGAACGGCCTGCTTCCTGCTCATACCTTGGCATCAATCACGGCGGAGAAGAAGCTCCCAAAATCCTCTGCAGGCTGGAAGCAAGGGAGACATGGGAGGAGACAGAGTCGGAGACAAAGGGAGCGCCCTCCCCGCACCCCCTCACCAGCCTCCAATCCCATCAGCCCCCCGCTGGGCCATGGCGGGGAGGCCGGCGCCACTCACGTTGCCCACTTTGATCCTGCTGCGCTCCTCCAGCAGCCGCCCTTTGATCTGCGACCACAGCGAGCGGGGCACGTAGAGGCGGGAGCAGGCCGAGCACTTCTGGCCGCCGTACTCGAAGGCTGAGCGCAGGGTCCCGCTCACCACGCTGTCCACGTCGGCCGAGCGGTGCACAAAGTGGAAGTTCTTCCCGCCACACTCTTCAGGGGTGGGGCGGGGCGGTGGAGGAGCATGAGGAGGGGGTGGGCTCCCCAGGCCAGCGAGGGGCCCGACGCACTGCCCACACCCGTCCGCAGGGCCCTGCGACCAGCCCCAGTACTGGCAGGACAAGGGCACGAGAAGGCAGAGTCGGAGCCCAATAACCTCCCAGAAACTGATCAGCCAGGCCTGTCCGCCCACCCTAGGGATGAGAAAACGGAGGCCCAGGCAAGGGCGAAGGGCACCAGGGGGCATCAGGACCAGCTCCCGCAGCTCACAGATGAGAAAACTGAGCCCTGGGGCTGCTGCCCAACATAAAGGCAGAGGAAGGACCAGAACCCAAGGCTCCCCAAAGCTGGCCCACTCCCTGCAGTGGGCACGGCTTCCTCTGAGCCTTCCCCTGACCCCCACCCAGCGAGAGGAGAGGGGGCCGCCCCAGGTCCACGGCCAGGGCTGGCCCCTCTTCCTGATCCACGGTGGAGACACCCCTCCTCGATCTCCTTGGCATGAGGGAGCCTCGGCAGATCACTCCACCCTCGGGGCCTCGGCTTCCTCACTCCGTTAAACATCAGCTACTAGCAGCTCGTTACAAAGCACTTCGGGCTCTGTCTCGCTGAAGCCTCACAGCAGCCTCCCATTATTATCCCACTTTAAAGACAAGAAAACTGAGGCACAGAGAGATAAAAGTCTCATACTCAAGGGGGGAAGCCGTAGAGTAAGTAGTGGTCTCTCTCCCTCAGGGAGATGGTGGGAAGGAGACAGAACAGGAAACCATGGACAGCTCACACAAGGGACTCACTGTCCCCCATCTCGTGAAGGCTGGACTGGCGCACACTGGGGAACCGGAAATTGGAGATGCAACAGCTGGCCCTGAGGACGGTCACCTGCCCTGACACCCCCATCACAGCTCCCACCAGCTTAAGAGGCAAACTATTATATATAGGATGGATAAACAATAAGGTCCTACTGTATAGCACCGGGAGCTAGATTCAATATCCTGTGATAAATCATAATGGAAAAGAATATGAAAAAGAATATATATATATATGTATAACTGACTCACTTTGCTGTACAGTGGAAATTAACCCAGTATTATAAACTCAACTATACTTCAATAAAATTTTACAAAGTTCCCACCCGCTCAGGCGTGGGGTCCAGTCTCCCTGTGAGCCCCCACTTCACCCCCAGGAGCAAGAATGCTGAACCACCAGCTCCAGCTCTGCCATTACTGCACTGTGTGAGCCTGGAGAGCCCTCCCTCTCGAGAGGTCTCAGCATCTTCCCAGAGTGTGTTCCATGAAAAACATGGTCCAGGGGGTCCCCTGTCAAAACAGGGTTGTGTATTCCAAAGAGTTTGGGAAACACTGCACATCAGCCTTTGCTCTTGAAGATAAGCAATGCGTATATTAGTGCATTAAAGGCTCTGAGAAGTCCTGCAGGTGAGGAATCCGTTTTACTTTAAACACAGTGCACTCCAAATATCCTTGACCATGAAACTGTTTCTTTGTGGGAAAATTATTTTGACAAGACCTGGCCCTGCTGACCTCTCAGCCCCATCTCCTGCCACCCGCCCTCCCTCCCTTCCCCAGCTACACTGGCCTTGTTTCTTCAAACACAAGCTCATTCCCACCTCGTGGCCTCTGCATTTGCCATTTCCTTGGCCTAGATCTGGGCTGTGCAACAGGGTAGCCACCAGCCACAAGTGGCTATTTAAGTTCAAATTAATTAAAATTAAATGAAACCAAACTTTCACTTCCTCTGCCATGCCAGCCACGTTTCAAGTGCCCTGCGGCCACACGTGGCGAGTGGCTATACTATTGGACAGCACAGATACAGCCCATGTCCATTACTGCAGAAAGTTCTAGCGGACAGTGCGGGTGCCCATGATGGCCCATCCTCCGGACCTTTGCGAAGCTGGTTTCTTTTCATTGCTCAGGTTTCAGCTCAAATGTTCCCTCCCTGAAGAGGCCTCCCACCCCACCAGCCACCCTAAGTCACAGTCCCACCACGCCCAGCCCTTGAGGATCCCTGCCTGTCACCTCTTTGCCCTCCTTTAATTATCCACAGCCCTTCTCACTCCCTGACATCATTTATCTAGTTGTTTACTGTCTGCCTCCCGCTGTTGGAATAGAGGTTCGTAACGGCTGGGTCTCTGGGTCTCATCATCTTTTGCATCCCCAGTGTCCAAAAAGTGCCTGTGAACATACTTAATAATTTACTTGCTGAAGGATGGATGGATGAATGAATGAATGGAAGGAGAAATGCACACTCAGAGGCATAAATGCTCTGTGTAAGTGCCAGAGCAGGGGCTCCACCCTGAAGGAGTTCTCTGCGTCTGCAGGGCCGCCCCACCTCTGGGGGCATCACCTCCGCCTCCTTCTCTTGCATGGCGGCCAGGGCAGGGAGGGGTCCCTAGGGCTGTAGGGCAGGGCACGGGGAGAAGGGCCCTTACCTCCGGCCAGGCGCGGGAAGGTGTGGAACCGGTCCAGGTTCTGGGCCACTTGCTTCCACAGGTGTTTGAAGGTGCTAAAACCAGAGGACAGGGCAGTGACTAGGGAGCCGGGCTCAGGCACCTGAGAGGGTGAGGGGCCTGGGGGCTAGGGAGCAGGCCCTAGCAGAGGAAGAGCCTGGAAAGCCCAGGGAGGAGCGCTAGGGGCAGCAGCCCCACAGGAGACGGGCAGGGGTCACAGCGGTGGTGGTGGTGGTGGTGGTGGTGGTGATGGTGATGGTGATGGTGATGGGGAACCGAGTAGGTGGTAGCAGCTGGAAATGGGCTGCATTCTGGGCCTACAAGGAGGGAGCAAGGGGAGGCCTGGCGGCAAGATAGTGCAGAGAAGGGCCAGGCTTTGAGGCCAGGGCATGCCGGGTTTGAGTCCTGACTCAGGCACACACGGTTGTGTGATCTTGCGACCAACGCTTAACCTCTGTGAGCCTCAAATTCTGTGCCACATCTGGGAACTGGAAAGAACAATTCCACGTGGCGGGGCTGTTCTGTGACGGCTCTAATGCGAGTCAAGTGCTTGGGACAGTGCTGGGTATGCTATGGGTGCCTGATGGGGGACAGGCACCACCGTGGTCTGCGAGGGGCAGCACGAGCTCACGCCCAGGCTCCAGAGAACCAAAGAGGGTCCTGGGAGAGGCAGCTCAGGCCCCTACCTCCTCCCTGGGCTCCAAGTGTGACCAACCTCAGCACCACAAAACAATAAAAATGCTAATCACCAGGGAGCTGGCGACACAGTAGCTAATACTAATTTATGACTTTCCTACCTTTAAGCCCGCTGCTCATCAGAGCATGGCAAATGGGGGCCAGGCCCGCTCCACCCGCTAATAGGCAGAGACCCATGGGGCCCGTGGCTGGCAGAGCGGGCCTTTTGGAAAACAGCCCTCCTCAGCAATTCTAACGCTGCCACCGCCACCCGGCAAACCTTAGCAGGGGTTGTTGTTGCAAGGGAGCCTGAGGCCAGGCAGAGAGGGCGAGAAGCCACCGCAGGTGTCCCTAGGATACCTGGAAGGCCCGGAGTGCAGACCCCAACATCTCCAGCCAGATGGCCCATGGGGACCTCAAACTCAAAGTGACCACCATGTGATTCATCTTCTTCCCTAGGCTCCCAGGTGCCCAGCCAACTGGGTTGCCCACCTTGGTGAACGATGCCCACCTCCTGCCCCGAGCCTGGATGTTCCCACTGAACACCCCCAACCTTGACCCCACAGACAGGTGATCGAGTCTCCCTGATACTTCCTCACTTGAATCAGCCCACCTCACCCCGTTCCCACGACTCCACCTGAGTTTAGGCGCCCACCATCCCTCCCCGGACGTGGACACCTCCTAACCTGTCTCCTGCTTCTACCCACCGGAGACTTGTGCTCAGAGTAGCCAGAGCGATCATCTAGATCAGAGGCTGCACACGCAGGGGCCCGGAGGGGCCGGACAGAGAATGAGCGAGGCTGTCCACGTAGGCAGAGGCCCAGGGCCTGTCAGGACGGGGGGAACCAGAGACCTCCCACCCGCCTCCAGCCAATGGTGCCACATGGAAATGCAGGCCCAGTGGGACCAGGTTCTTAAGAGAGGCCCAATATTTGGATTTTTACATGAAACTGTCCCAATGGTACAAGGTTGGTCCATCCCTATTAGGAGTCAAAGAAAACAGAGCCACTTGCCAGGGCCAACCGGAGAGCTACCATCTGCAATCCCTGTTTGAAACAAAAGAAGTCTGATTAAGCCACGCCCCCTGCATGTAACTTTCCGTGGCTGCCATCATCTTCAGGATAAAGTCCAGACACCTTAGCAGGCTCATGGGGCCTTATAGTCACAAGACTAAATCCCCCAAGAGGTAGGCCCTTGCCCACTCCACGTGTTCACTGCCCAGTCTTAGCACCGGCAGAGCCTGGTATACATGGGGGCTCGATCAACACCAGCTGAGTGAGTGAGTGAGTGAGTGAATGAGCAGTTGTGATTGAACCATATCCTGCCCCCACCCTCTGACCCTCGGCCCCCAGCTCCACACTCCAGCCCCACGGGACCACGTCCACAGCCCAGAGCCCAACAGCTTCAGCCTTATGCCTCTGCATATGCTGTTCCCCCTCCTAGAACGCTCTCCTCCACCTCTGCCTGGCCTACTCGTTTGCTTAGATGCCACCTCCTCCAGGAAGCCTTCCTGACTCTCCTCCTCCAGTTTATCCCAAGCTCCCTTGTGCCCTTTCCAGGGATGGTAGTGGCATCGAAATCCATATCACTAAACAACTGTAGGCCGCTTCCAGCCTGTCACACTCCTTCCTGTCCATTAACTAGTTTGGCCTTCACGATTACTCTGCAAGGTAAGAATCATGACTGCTGTCATAAAGGTGAAGAAACAGGCTCAGGGAGGTGAAGTGGCTCACCCAGGGCCACATAGCACCTGACCTCTGGGCTCACAGCCCCAGCTCCCGGACAGAGGTCACGAGGTCTGGTAAGCGTCCCCAGGCCACCCTGCCCACCCCACCTCGGGGACTTACGGCACGCTGCCTGTGAAGTTGATGCCACACAGGTGCTCCGAGCTGGTGACAGTGTCCCCAAACGTGGGCCCATCAGCTGGCACAAACTGGATGACGTTGGGGGGCAGACCGGCCTCCCGGAGGATGCGGTAGACGGCATAGCTGGCCAGCACGGCAGTGTCACTGGGCTTCCACAGGACCACGTTGCCCTGCCCGGGAGGCACAGTGATGACTCATGAGGTCAGGGGCCGCCAGCCCCGACTCCCACCCTACCCTGAAGCATGGCCATCCCTCACCTGGAGCCACCAGGACCCCATGCGAGCCAGGATATCCCCTACCCAGCCCCATTCCTACAGGTGCCCAGGTGCTGCACACCAGGCCCTAGAAGCCCTTGTCAGTGAGCTCGCACCCTGCCCTGTCTGCTCCCACACTCTGGCTATGAAAGCCTCCCTTCCTCCGGAAGCCTGTGCCCACTGGTCCTGCCAGCACCCCTCGGGCAGGTCTGTTCTGGGTGTTTCCAACTCGCTGGATGCTCACGGGGCGAGGCTGGGCAAGTGCTCACAGGGCTCTGTCTGCACGTGTCCTGGACGAGGGCACGTGGGTGCCGGGTGTGTGCGCGTCTGTCTGAGTGCAGATGCACGAGGATGGCCCTGCGCACGAGCACCCTTCCAGATCACCCAGCTGCCCGACAGCTGTCAGCCCTCCTCCTGCTGTGCCCCGAGCCACCCAGGACCTCCGAGGGTAGGGCTGCATCTCCCCCATCGATTGGGAGCCGATGGCCACCTTCACCATGATAACGACAGTGGAGCCCACCAACTTCGAGACCACCTGCCCAGAGACAGACCAAGCCCAGATCCGTACCCGTCCCGTCATTTGCTAGCCTTGCAACCCCGACAAATAAGTCGCCAGGCACAGAGCAGGCACTCAAAGGTGGGCTCTAAGCGGCATCACTAGTAGCAGCCCCTAAGTAACGCCAAGCCCGCGCCGGGCCAGGCCTGCCTGGCGCTAGGTGCGTCACAAGCGTGGCCTCCTTTGCTCCTCATGACCCTGTATTGTAAGCTTTTCTTTTACTTCCACTTTGTAGGTGAGGAAACTGCCTCAGAGGAGGGCGGGGACTTGCCTGGGGTCACCCAGACAGCGTGGGGCAAAGCCGGGACCCAGACCAGCCTCTGGCCCCCAAGCCTTTTTCCACAGCCCCCAGCTGCCTCCACTTTCTGTGCTTCTCCCCGCGACGAGGGCTGGGACCCCAGGGGCTCTGACGTGGCCTCCTGTCTGTTGACAGGGGAGTGATGACCCGTTCCCGCCACGCCCACCTGCTGCCCACAGCTCACCATCAAGGCCGGCGCCCCCGCCAGGTTGCCGCCGATCGCAGTGAAGTTAAAGGGGGAGATGGCTGCCACGAAGCCCTGGGGAGGGAGGAGGTGGTGAGGCCAAGCCCAGGGCTTCCGGCAGCCCCCAACCCCCGCTCCACCACCTGGGGGTACCTCCAGCCCCCGGTACACCACGCTGTTGGTGCTGGGCGGCACACTGATGGGCTGCTCCCCCTCCAGCTCCACGGCAAACTTGGCGTTGAATCGGAAGAAGTCAATGAGTTCGGCTGCAGCATCGATCTCTGCTTGGATCACCGTCTTCCCCTGTGAAGCGGGAGGGCCGGGGGGTCAGTGGTGGAGGACGTGCCTCCCAATAGCCCTCTTCTGACACTGGACCCTGAGCCCATGGTGACACTGGGTTGCAGGTGCATTTGGGCCAAGAACCAGGAGACCTGAGGACTGTAAACATTTCCTTAGGCTGTCTGTTCCTCCTGACGGTGAACGTGAGCCGTGAGGAAAGGACTCTGGGCAGCAAGAATAGGGCTTTCTCGGGTCGGGCGGCCCCTCCTGGGGTCACTGGCAGCTGCTAACCCTGCTCAGGACGCACAGCAGGGGAAGCTGAGCTAAGACGCACTGCCTCCTGCTCTGCGTGGCCACCATGCTTCCTACAAGCTCCTGAGTCTTAAGTCAAATAAAGAGGCACCTTCACCTGGTCTTGGAGTGTGTGCGCCTCTTCCTGCCCAGGTGTGGCTCACCTGGGACACTCTGGAGCCCGACACCCACCCCAGGGGTTTCTGCTGAATCCGGAGACACTTAGCCGGGTGTGGAGCTGTCATACCAGCTCCGTGCAGCAGAGGGCGCTCTCACTACGTGATGGCGAACAGGAAGAGCGCTGGGGTCACCCAAACCCCCTAAGGCGAAATTAACCGTCTCTCAACTGCTAATGCCACTCCCTGGCTCAACATGCATTCAACTCAAAAAACATCTACCAGGCACTTCTGTGACTCCAGGAAGACACGGTGCAAGACGCAGAAAGAGAACACTAGCATGTGATTACAATGCCCAAAAAGCTTGTAAAGGGAAACAAACACAAAGGAAGTCATTACACCCCGATGGGATCTGAGCTGTAACCCACAGAGGAACAGCATGTTGGGGAAGGGGGGCGGGCACAGAGGTAGGACAGATCGTTATGGACTAAGAAGGTTCTAGAAGCCTCACAGAGGAGGCGCTATCTGGGCTAGACCTTGACAGTTAAGAGTTCATGAGGCAGAGAAGACAGGGAGCATTGCAGGTAGGGGACCCGGGGCAGAGGCAGGAGATGGGCTGCTTGAGGTGTCCAGGAGCCTTGCTAGGTCCAGGCTGGTGACATCATGGGCGGGATGGCCTGGCAGGAAAGGGCAGAGCGGCTGGTGAGCTGGACAGAGGTGGGAATGGAAGGGCTCTGCGGGCTGGCTCAGGACTTGGGATGTGACCCTCAGCCAGAGAGAGACAGATCTCGGTGGTTCGTAAGGCTAGAGTGACCTGCTGGAGATGTCACAGAAACTGCTCTAAGGGCTGCAGAGGTCTGATGGAGCCTGGAGGACCGCGTAGGGCAACTGTCAGTCCAGGCAAAGCACGACAAGGGCCTGGCCCAGGGCGGGGACAGAAGTGGATGGGAGGGGCCATTTCCAGAGTAGGACACTCGAGCGTAGTTCAATCCACCTTGTCTACAAAGTATATAGGTCTGTCCCCTCTCCGAGGCCTGGTCCCTCAAGGACACCTCCTGGGCTCCCGCACGCAGAGCAGGTCTGGGCACCCAGAAGCCACTCAGCTGACGCCTGCTGAATTGGATGGGGTACGACTGCCTCCCCTACATCCCCGGTTGTGCCGGTGCGCATCTCACCTGTCCCACCATGGTCTTGGCCAGGACCTCTGCCCTGCGCGGCCCACTGAGCATATCTGCTGCCTTTAGGAAGACCTGGGCCCGGTCTGCAACAGGCTTCAGGTCCCACTCTTTCCTGGCGGCCAAGGCGGCCTCGATGGCTCTGTGAAGCAGGGCCTGATGAAGAGGGAAAGGTTGGGGGCTTCCTCCTGCAGCAGGAAGGGTCCCAGAGGAGCGAGGGAGGGAGGAGAGATCTGGAGGTCACTCTTCACCCAGGGAAGACCCCTGGCTCCCTTGGCCCTCAGCCCCCGCCCCCTACAGCGGCAGACGCCATGTCCCATGGCCAGCTGGGCTGCCCCAGGCTCCGAGCCTGCCCTGCTACAGTCTGGAGGAGTCCGAGGGGCCTGCCAGGTAGGACAACATGCCAAGGACTCGCTCCATTCTCTCTCGTGGTCTCGTCAGGGCCTCCTCTTGCTCCTGGGGCCTGGTGCTCCTGAACCCGCTGTCCAGAGCCTCCAGCCCTTGAGGTCCGGGCCTGACCTTGCCCTTGCCAGGCCAGAACTGCAGCCAGAGACAGACACCTGCCGCTGGCATCCCAGCTGCCAACCGCCCTCATCACCACGTGACACCAGCGCCTTGACCCTGTGGCCTCTCGCTGGCCCTCCCTGATGCCAATTCTCTGCCCGGCTTTCCATCCACGATGCCTCTAATTTCCCTGACTCACCCTTCCAGCACCCCCTCCCCCTCCCTAAATCAGGGTAGCCTCACAAGGGGCATGTGCAGGGATGTCCCAGCCCTGGCCAAAGCAGCTCTCATTAGGCGCAAGTTAACCCCGGCACGCCTGGCCCAGTCAAAGACACGTGCCCGGGGACGCCCTCAGTGCCAGCCACCCCCCGGACGCCCCCACCCTCCATGGCCCGAGAGGGGAGCAGTGACTGACCTCTACCCCCATGGCAGCAACTAACCGGACAAGACGGGGTAGCACCCCAACCCTAAAGTCACCAGGGACTCACCTTGTCTGCATAGCAGAACTTGGCCACCTTGTGTCCATGGTTAAAGGGCTAAAAGAAGAGAGAAGAGTGAGGTCGCTGTCCAGGAGGGAGGTGTCAGGTCAGGTGGCGATGGAGCCAGGCTCAGAGCTGGCATTCCAGGCCACTTGCTCTCTGCCCTCCAATCCCCATGATGCCTTCTCCAATCGCCCGGGCCCCACGCTGACCTCTCCACCTTGAGAGTTACAGGGGCACCTGCTGTTTGATGAGCTCTGGAAGGTTCACGGTGCAGGAGAAAGGTATGAACAGAACAGTCTTTGAGGGAAAGCATGGACGTTTGGGTCAGACATAGGTTCGAATCCCGGCTCTGCCCCCTACTAGCTGTGCAGCTTTCTGTAAACTGACTTTCCTTCTCCAAGTCTCCCCATCAGGGAAAGCACGGAGAGGAGGACCAAATGGGGTCACAGGTGAAAAGTCCTCCAACATAGCTCCTGCCCTTACACCTGGGTCTGGCGTGAGGCTCGGTGGTGGGCTCTCACCACGGGAGGCCCCAGGCGATGCACTGCGTTGTGAAACACTCAGGATTTCTGCCGCCCCCCAAGGCCCTAAAGGAACAGAGCAACTGCTTCTCGAGCCCCGTGCTTGGGACCCAGATTAACTCGTCTAAATGGGATGAAACCCCAACAGACGTTTACAAACAACCCGGCAGTGCTGAATGTCAGCCTGGGCAGCAAGGCGGGGGAAACACCACTTCTTTCCCGACCTATTTTTTCCACCATAATTATCAGCACTTTCGCCACCTATAAGTCCTCCAATGGACTGTTTAGGGCCTTCCTGTCTAATAAGGCAGCCGCTAGTCACACATGCCTACTGGAACTTCAACTCACGTGGCACAAGCCAGGTTTCATGTGCTCAATAACCACGTGGGGCTGGTGGCTGCCGAAAGAACAGAGTAGATTCAGAACATTTCCACCATCATCTCAGAACGTTCTACTGGGCAGCACTGGTCTGGTCTGAGTGCAAAGTGGCCTCCCCGGCATGGTCACCTGTATCCTGTCTATACCTGAGATTGGCCTTTGAGCCTCAGGGGCTGAGAAGCTGGGGACCCGGGCCCTTCTATTCAGCACATCCAATCCCAGTGGACTGCGGACACCCCAAGTCAGCAATACATCCCGGTAACAGAGCTCCTGCCCTCACGCCGCCACGGCCCCAAATGCCAGGGCTCCAAGGATGACACATGGCCAGGTCAGTGAGGTGGTATGGGAAATGAAAACCAGAAGTGCCCACCAGGGGGTTATCAAAATCCCAGTGTCTGGAAAAATACTCAGGTGCTGCAGTGGCCATGGAGGCCGGCGGAGCTGCAGGTGAGGTCGGGCTCTGGGCGGTTACAGAGACCAGGTGAGCGAAGCCGTGGGAGCCGCGCTGGGCTGACACCTGGCACACACCCGTGCAGACCTGCAGAGCCTGCAGACCCCAGGCTGTGCTGACACCCCAGGTGTGGGCCCTCTGGTTGCGGATCCAGCCACAGGGGCTCTAAGATGCCTCTGTGGGTGACCCCTGTCCCAGGCCATCTTCGGAACCGTCAGAGTAGGGGCCCTGGGCCCGCCCCCTTAACCCTGCACATGCTGCTCAGGGCTCCATCTGGACAGATGTGTGCTCAGCCCATTTGCAAAAGGGCCAGCCCTTCACTCCCCTAAATCAGAGACCTGTGAGTTTCCTGATCCGTCCAAAGCACATGCCAGCTCCTGGCTTCATAAACTCCAAACAGGTGGGTTTCTTAGGGCAATGTCATCATGGGGCTTGGAGCCCAGCTTGCCACCCTAGCCCACCATTAGCCCCTAAACCGCCTTGTGGAGAAATCCATCAGGAATAACGGAAGATGCTGTGTGGACCCCTCAGGATCTTTCTTGCCTGTGGACAGGACTCAGTGATATCACAAAACCCCACGTGGCACCTGCGTGACAACTGGGGTGGGTTAGCAGAAAGTCTCTTGACAAGGTAGTGAACAACTTCCAATGGTTAAAAACAGTTCTGCCTCTCACTTCTTTTTAACTAGCTCTTTGTTTTTTGTTTTTGTTTTTTTTTTTGCGGTACGCGGGCCTCTCACTGCTGTGGCCTCTCCCGTTGCAGAGCACAGGCTCCAGACGCGCAGGCTCAGCGGCCATGGCTCACGGGCCCAGCCGCTCTGCGGCATGTGGGATCTTCCCCGACCGGGGCACGAACCCGTGTCCCCCGTATCGGCAGGCGGACTCCCAACCACTGCGCCACCAGGGCAGCCCTTAACTAGCTCTTTTTGGCGTGAACTAGCTGCAGGCCCCTGGTTAAGGAGCACTGATAGCTACTGTCAAAGCTAACGCTAGTCAGTTTCCCACGTGCAGAGGCTCCAAGTGTTTGACACGGACTAATCCGTTGAACCCTGACGACATCCCTCCGTGGCGTGATTGTTACCCCATTTTACATATGAGAAAGCTGAGGCACAGAGAGGTCAAGCAGCTCAAAGATACATAAGCAGCAAGTGGGCAGAAAGGGGCCTCCTCACGGTGACTAGGGTGGGATGCAGCTGGGTCTTAGGAAGACCCGAGAGGCCCAGCCTGAAAACCCCGAGGCTCCTTCTCCTTTGCCTCTGCTCCTCTGAGACTTGGTGTCCTGCATGTTTCAACAGACCCGCTTCCTTAGTTTCTCTCATCCTCTGTGGGGAGGTGTTCAATGCCCTCCCCACAGCTCCCAGCCCCGCAAAGAAAGATGCTTGTGGCTGGTTCCAAGTTTCCAGGGCAGGTAATTCCGACTGGCCCAGCTGGGGTCAGATGCCCATCCCTGGACCCAGCATCCCTCAGGTAGCAGCACCACACGATTTCAAAGGCTGCCCTGGCTCACCGCATGGGGGCAGGCGAGGAGCTCATCAATTTGAGCAGACACAGCCCCCCCCCCAGACGCCCAGTGCGCCTCTCTACCTCGCATGGAACCCTCAGTGCTTTGTTCCAAGCTGTTCCCACGGCTTCGTACACGACGCCTTCCCCGGCCTCCCAGGCCACCCACCTGCTGTGGGCTCCTCATCGTGGCCCTCCACCCGCCTTCCCATCCCAGCTCCCTGGCTGCCCACGGGAACCTGGCCCTCCAAACATCTATGTCCGGACTCACTTCTTCTGCCAAGCCCACACTCCTAATCCCTCCTCTGTCCTGAAATCAGAAAGCATTCCAGCGAGCAATGGGCTTTTTCGGAAAGTCTCACCCTCCTTAACCCCCTCCAATGGCTCCCTGGGCTCTTGGAAGAGGCTCTTAACCACAGCCAACAAGAACCACATGTGGGACGTCCCTGGTGGCACAGTGGTTAAGAATCCGCCTGCCAATGCCGGGGACATGGGTTCGGGCCCTGGTCCGGGAAGATCCCACATGCCGCAGAGCAACTAAGCCCGTGCGCCACAACTACTGAGCCTGCGTGCCGCAACTACTGAAGCCCGCGAGCCGCAACTACTGAAGCCCGCGAGCCTAGAGCCCGTGCTCCGCAACAAGAGAAGCCACCACAGTGAGAAGCCCATGCACCGCAACAAAGAGTAGTCCCCTGCTCACTGCAACCAGAGAAAGCCTGCGTGCGTCATCGTGCAGCAAGGAAGACCCAACGCAGCCAAAAATAAACAAACAAACACATAAATAAATAAATAAATAAAAGAACCACACCCAAATCCCCTGGCCCCACTGGCTTCCTCTCTGTTCTGCAGCTCACCAAGCCCCCTCCTAACTCTGCACCCGCAGACCCCTCTGCTGGCGATGAGTCCCCAGCCCATCTTCACCCCTGGGGTTCAACTCAGATGTCACCTCCTCAGAGAGGCCTGTGGACCACCTCGCCTTACGTGGCCTCGCATCTCCAGCCCATCACCAGTGCCTTCCACAGCCCCTCTCACCATCTGGAATTCCGTTTGTTTCTTTCCTGACATGTAGGCCAATCTCACTCTCCCCTAGGTCAGCACCGTGAGGGCAGAGCCATGTGCCATGTTCACCGCTGTGTCCCAGAACCCAGCCCTAGGTCTGGGGCCGAGGAGGCTTGGATGGATGAATGGATGGATGGGTGGGTTTTATTATCATGATTTACAAGTACCCCTCCTAGAAAGAGCTAAAGTCAGCCTTTTGGAAACTGTTTTCCAACTTCAAACAGGTTTCTAGCTAATAATGCCATAGAGTAAACCACTTTGTTTACATACCGTGGCATTTATTTTGCAACTGGTTCCATTTGCACAAAGCTGGAAACTCCCTATGTATCCATAACATCAAAACGTATACATAGGGCTTCTCTGGCGGCCCAGTGGCTGAGAATCCGCCTGCCAATGCAGGGGAAACGGGTTCGATCCCTGGTCTGGGAAGATCCCACATGCCGCGGAGCAACTAAGCCCATGAGCCACAACTACTGAGCCTGTGCTCTAGAGCCCGTGAGACACAACTACTGAGCCCGCGTGTCGCAACTACTGAAGCCCACGTGCCTAGAGCCCATGCTCCGCAACAAGAGAAGCCACCGCAGTGAGAAGACTGCACCGCAAAGAAGAGTAGCCCCCACTCGCTGCAACTAGAGGAAGCCTGTGTGCAGCAACAAAGACCCAACACAGCCAAAAATAAATAAATAAAATAAATTAATTTTAAAAAAAAAAGTATATATATGTGTACACAAAGACAAATACACACTTCCCTTTTGTTCATAGCCAAGGTGCATATTTGCTTTAAGCCTTTCTGGGCTAAAACTGTCATGACCATAACAAGGGATAAAAAGGGATGGGGTGGTGCCTCTGCCTGGGGTTGGAGCAGACCCAGGGGTTCACCCTCAGGCCACCTTGTAGGGAAGCACCGCAGACTTCCCATTCAGCTGTGAGTCCTGGTCAAGATCCCCAACTGTCACCAAAGAATGTCACTCTCACTCTTGAACAGACTGGCACCGGTATGGGTGCCATTTCTTAACTGTCAAGCCAGACTAGATGCCTCCCAGGGACTTGCTAGGAAAGGCACGCTGTCTTATCGCCGTCCCATCATCCAGCAAAATCCCCGCTGAGAGAAAGGCTTAAGGAGAATGCAGGAGGGACACGCAGACCAGCTACTGCTCTGGCCGGGGCTCTGAGAGGCCTGCCAGGGCCAGAGAGGCAAGAGGGATGAGTGGAGAGGGCTAGGCTGGGGACTGGAGCCACTAGAGGGTCACCCCACATGCGGACTCACAGGAAGGCCACTTGTGTGGCCACATCTTCCTTCTCTCAAGAGAAGCCAGACATTTGAATTCGTACATGAAATCGCCCCATGTTTAGGTTTTGGAAACAAAGCTACCAGCTATCGATTTGCAGTCTGAGCTCTGGATGGAAAGTCCACCCCAGCAGTGGACATGGGGCCTGCAGGGCGACCTCTGGGCATCCTCAGGCACTGGGCTTTGATGACATCCTCAGCCCACACGACAATGTGTGAGAAGCAGCCCCACCAAACATCCGTGCATGAGACGTGTGACTCTTGCGGGGATCTGTCACGTCACTGTGTCCTTCTGACACTTTCAGGAGAAATTTCTCTCTGGGCCCAGTATCAGAAATGGCTGTGCTTCTCCTACCACACAGTGGGGGATTTATTTCAGGAACACTCTGACTAGGGCAAGTGATGTGCTCTCCTCTCCACCGGAGACCAGGAGGCCTAAAGGCAAGTCTGCGGCCGCCTCCAGCAAGTGCCTAGGGCCTCAGGATTGTGTAACCAGCAGGTCACAGCAAGAATATTATCTTGCTGCCATACGCTAATTAACACTCTGCTTTGAAATCCCCTTTAGACGTAGTCAGGGTGTGAATGAATTCACTTGAATCAAAATCAAGGGGATATGGCTCTGGGGAAACTGCATCCATCATCCCTGTTCCGTATCTAACTGTGCCACCCCAGGAGGGTCACTGATTGTCTCTGAGCTTCTCCCCTGATCTGCAAAATGGGCAGCTAACCTCCTGCTCTTCCAGCCTCCAAGGGGGTTGGCAGGGACTGAGGGAGGAGCTTGTGCAGAGGGGACAGGGTCTCAACAGATGTGCCTGTGGATGGAGTCTGGGCTCCAACAGGAGGGCTTCTAGGAAGAGGTGACACCTGGCCACGCCCTGGGTGCTTACCTCTGCTGAGCTCATTGTCAGCTAGACCACTGGTTCCCAAATACAGACCAGGACTTTGGTGGCTGTCTTTCTTT
Organism: Monodon monoceros; assembly: GCF_005190385.1. NCBI lineage: Eukaryota > Metazoa > Chordata > Mammalia > Artiodactyla > Monodontidae > Monodon > Monodon monoceros. The sequence continues at coordinate 166,732,857 of NW_021703774.1, read as the reverse complement.
GGAAGGATTATCTTTTTTTTTTTTTTTTTTTTAAGTATAGTTGATTTACAATATTGTGTTAGTTTCAGGTGTACAGCAAAGTGATTCAGTTATACATATTTTTTTTCAGGTTATTTTCCATTACAGGCTATTACAAGGTATCGAATATTGTTCCCTGGGTTAGACAGTGAATCCTTGCTGCTTATCTACTGTATATATAGTAGTGTGTATCTGTTAATGGAAGGATTCTCTTTGATTCTGACATTCTATCCTTGCTTCTTACTCCCTAGGCTGGTGAGCGGGTCAACTTTTCCAAAGCGATGGCAAAGCTGGGGTCAGCTGCTGTTTTTAACTTCTTGGCAGGCGCGATGTTGGCACCTTTTATGAGAGTCCCCTAAGACTGCCTTTGGAAGTTTTATACCGGTGCACGGAATTCAAAATCTTGCAGGGACTCTAAGTCCTTTTGGAGGCAGAGACCCCATGTTGCATGCTTATGTGCTGCCCGAGAGACAGACCCCAGATTCAGGGGAGAGGCTGAGCCCTGCCCGCCCACTGGACTTACAGACGCCTGGTACTGCACGTCTGAAGTCCACACCTCCTCGTCCCCCACCACGCACGGGATGGCTTCCGTCCGGCCCTTCAGCTCCTTCAAGGCCTGGGGAGAGGAGGAGAGGTCAGATGAGCACTTCCTTCGCCTCTACTTCCCGCCTAAAACACCGATGCAGAGTCTGCCAAGGCGGATGCCCAGGAAGGAATAGAAATGAGGAGGGTGCTGGGCGGGGTCTGTGGTCAGAGACGCTGTGATTGCTCCCCAGGGGCGGGGGCAGACTCGGCTCCCACACTGTCACTTCCTGTCCTGCAGGAAGGTATGGCCAGTGTTGCCAGGTCTTCCCATTAGAGAAAAGATTTAAAAACCTGTGTCTGAAATTTATGTGAAATCTCACAATTTTAGAACACTGGCAATTAACGGGAGAATTTTTTTTTTTTTTTTTTTTGTGGCCACACCTTGCGGCTTTGCGGCTTGTGGGATCTTAGTTCCCCGACCAGGGACTGAACACACGCCCTCATCAGTGAAGGCGCAGAATCCTAACCACTGGACTGCCAGGGAATTCCCGGGAAAATGTGTTTAAGCATAAAATATCTGTGGACTTATGACCCCTGACCTGGCACCCCAAAGAGACCCAGGTTGCCACCCTGCTGCTCCCAGGTCCCCCACCCCCCTCCAGATGCACAGCTCTCCCCAGATTCCCAGTTTCCTCCCGTGGCTGGGAGCAGAGGCAGGAAGGCGTGGGTGGCTGTCGGCACGGAGAGGTATCATGGGGGCTGCTGAAGGCCGTCTCTGCCCCAGGCCCTACACCACTGGGTGCCCCCCACCCTCCCATTACCTTCTGCAGTGCATCTCGCTCAGGGCTGCCCTGCGTGAATGCCAAGACGGGCTCATTGGCCACCTTCAGGGAGGAGACGTGCTTCCAACACAGCCTGGGGAGCGAGGGTGGGGAACAGAGGTGGACAGGTCAGCAGTGGCCACCACCAGCCCCAGCCCTTCTGTCTCCGACAGGGGGTCCTCGGTTGGCCCAGCATCTTGAAATCCAGGGCAACTATAGAACTGGGGGACGAGAACCAGCCTTGGGATCCAAAACCCAAGTTCAAGTCCAGACCCTGTCACTTTGTGTCCTCGGGCATGTGACCTGCCTCCTCTGAGCCTATTTCTCCACCTATCAAGTGAGAATCATCATAGAAACTCACATGGTTGCCTGAAGTTTTTTTGTTTTCTTTTGTTTCCCAGCTGCACTGCACATCACATGGGATCTTAGTTCTGCGACCAGGGGTTGAACCTGTGCCCCCTGCAATGGAAGCGCAGAGTCCTAACCACTGGACCACCAGAGAAGTCCCTGGTTGCCTGAAGTTTAAATTCATAGGTGCAAAACCATGGCTTAGTGTTTTGCACATAGAGAAGTCTTATTCTCCCTTTATTTCCCCACAATGCAGACTTTCTTCCAAACAGACCCGAGTTACTTCTTTCTCTCAGCAGGAAAGTCAGAGCATTCCAGAGCTCAGTCTCATCAGAATGTGAAACAGCTGAGACTCCCTTGGCACAAAGAGCTGAGCTCCGGGTGGGCAAGAAGGGCCAAGAGGTGGGCCGTGAACTTGGAGGAGTACTCTGAGCTCGGTTTACAGACACAGGGAGAGCTACTGTTGGGGTATGGGCTCTGATTCCTGGGTACTGAGCTCCAAGAACTCCTTGTTCTGCAGACGCCATTCAATCTTAACCTGTATGACCTCCCTGACTAGTGCCCACCAGCGGCCTCCACCCCTAATGTGTCTGGAGGTCCCAGGGTGGGAGGACAGGTGGGTAAGAGTCAGTCATTCCACTCACGGACGTAGAGAACAAACTTGTGGTTGCCAAGGGGGAGGGGGTTGAGGGAGGGATGTAGTGGGAGGTTGGGATTAGATGTGAGCTACCGTATGGATATACGGATAAACAATAGCAAGGTCCTACTGTAGAGCACAGGGAACTATATTCAATATCCTGTGATAAACCATAATGGAAAAGAGTATTTAAGAAAAGAAAGTATATATATGTATAACTGAATCACTTTGCTGTACAGCAGAAATTAACACAACACTGTAAGTCAGCAATACTTCAATTAAAAAATTTTTTTGTTAATGAAGAATTATTGTTCACAAGTGGTCCCAAATAAGCCACACAGTATTCTATTGTCTTAATACTGGTGAAAATGGTATATAAACAAAATAACATATACTTAAATGAAAAGAGTTGTAAATACAGCCTTAAAATTTTTCAAAAACAAAACAAAAGGGTCAGTCATTCCAGAGCTGGAGGAACCCCAGTGGTGCGACTTCCCCTCCAGGCCTCAGTTTCCCCATCTGTAAATGAGGACAACAGTGAGGACAAAGCCCGCCTAGGGCACAGGGGGCACATCAGATTAGATAACACCATCGTGGCATCCCAAGGGCCTCGCCAGTGGCACGGTGATAGAAATCAGGTAATTTTGATCCTATAAGTAAAAAGACTAGATCAAGATCAAGAGAAACCTGGATTTGAATCCAGAAAAACCCAGATCTATCTCCCCCTGGTGTCAACACCCCACGGGCAGCACCCGTGGGTGGACGAGTCGGATAACTGGTCGCTGAGGTAGGGAGGACACACACCTGGGGGACCATAGGACCTCCAGAGATGAAGGTGTTGGAAAGAACCTGTCATAGGATTTGGGTTATAGAGGGGTAATTTGGGGAGGGTTAAGGAAGCTGGGGCTGGCTCTGGATCAGGAAGCTCGGCAATTCTACGGTGGGGTGAAAGAGTAGCAGTTCCTCACTTGGCGACGGGGGGGATGCCTGGTACTTTGGGGGTGGCATGGTGACCTCTGTGCTTAGACAAAACTATAGAGGGCCTGTTCTGTCCACTTCATCATGGCCTCCGGTGACCTTGTCTGAGGCTGGGTTTCTGCGAGGTTGTTTATGCCCAAGAGATCCAAACACAATGGCTACGAGTACTGGGCACTTTTTTTTCTTTCTCACTGAGACTGGGTCTGGGGGCTCAAAGACCCAGCCTGGGAGGCCAGGAGGAAGGACACAAAACCAGGGGCCGTGAGGGCGGGTCCTTCATTGATTCTACAAGACGGGCACCTGCTCCGTCTCTGGAGACAACAGCGGTGACCAAGACAGCAAGGCCTGTGGTTGCATGCAGCTGACCTCCAGTGGGGGACGCGGGTAAGAAAGGAACACAGTGGTGACCAAGGGGAGAGGAAAATGAGGAACGGGAAGGGCAGGGCTGCTTCAGCTGGGGTGGTCAGGGAGGGCCTCTCGGAGACGACCTCCGCCAGAGACCTGAAGAAGGTCTGAAAAGAGCTGGAAAGAGCGTTCCAGACAGAGGGACAAGCAAGGGGAAAGGCCCAGAGCAGGGAGCATGAGTCAGGAAGAGCAGAAAGGGGCCTGTGCAGCGGAAGGGGAGGGAACAGACAGTGGGGGGGCGGGGCAGGGCCGGGTGCCCAGGAGGGCAAAGTGAGCCTTGGGGCTTTCTCCTGCCCCTCCCTCCAGGTCCACCCCAGCCCTACACACCACACCCAAGGAAGCCAGCAAGCCTCAGGCCCCACCCTTCCCCAAACAGAGGAAGAAATGTGAGGCTCCTTCACCCTCTGTGGAGCTGTGTGACCTTCAGCTGGATTCCTCGGTATAACACGGAGACACCCAACTCCTGGGGTTATTCTGGAGATCTGAAGAAATAATAATGCAAAGCTACACGTGTGCCCAAAACCTGAAAATCCACACGGCCCCCTTCCACTTACTGCGTGCGGTGGGGAAGAATGCAGAGGCCAGAAAATGGCAGCGGCCACAGGTCTCAACAGCCCGGCAGGAAAGGGGAGGGTGGCGTCTACCCCTCCACCCCCCACCACCTGGAAGGTTCCAGATGCCTCTCTCTGGGCCTCAGTAGCAGCGCACCACCACAAAGCAGTGAATCAGATATCACCTGGTCCTCTTCAAGCCAGGAGAGAGCCGCTGCGTGCTGGGCTGGGAGCCAGAAGCGGGGCCACCCAAAGCCCTCTCTTGACCCCAAGTCCTGGAGGGTGTGAAAAGCAAAGGCTCTGGAAGCAGACAGAGCCCGGACGGACCCCCACACCTGCTCGAGACCTCAGCACATTATTACAAACTCCGCAGGCCTCTGTTTCCTCACCTGAAGAATGGGTGACACCACGTTCCGCACAGGGTCACTGTAAGGATGACAAGCCTTGCCTCTCCTCACCCTTCCTGCTCTTAGGTTTTCCTAAGAAACTGTAAAGGTCTTCCAGAATGTTTACTCCACCAGGCCAGGCTTTCAAAGGCAAAATGGTTCCCAGACACCCCCGAGGATCAGGGGCTGGCCTGGGGGCTCAGCAAACACTGCTGGAATAAACGTAGCCCCATGTCCCACCAGGGCAGAAGTTCAAAAGGTAGCAGCTACCAGCCCTCCTCTCCCTGTTCCCTCCCAAGCAACGTCAGAACCAGAAATCCTACAGGTCTCCCCCGACCTTCCCCAGGGCAGAGGTCCACTGTGACCTCAGGATCACATGCCCCCGTGGCTTTCTCTCTGCCTGGAAAGTCTCCAGGCCCCGGCCCCACTGTCCATCAGTCCGAACGTAGCTTAGGGAAAGAGACTAGTTCAAAGATCAGCCTGAGTCAACTAGAGCCAAAAATAATCCAAGGATGCCTGACAAACTTTCTTTTTTTTTTTTTTGGCTCATGTGCCCTTTGGGATGACATGAGCACCCTTCCACTGGCTCACGGAAAGGCAGCGTGAACCACTCGCAGGACTTGGGGCCTCTACAAGGATCTGCGAGGCCCTCCTAGGCAGGACTGTATTCCCATTCAGTCAGTCAGTCAGCACATATCTATCCCTCATGGCATCTGAGCAGAGATAGCTCAGGTGAGGTCAAATGGCTCACCCAGACCATGTGTTCATCGCACCTGGCAGGTGCTGGGCTCTGGGACACAGAGGTGAATCCAACCCAACCTTCTTAGGGCAGCTCTCAGCCCTCCCGCTTCAGGAAAGAAGCACGAGGCAGAGTCTGAATTTGACTCAGTTTCCCCTAACAACCCGGGGTGCCCCTTCTGCTCACCTGGGGACTTCACGGCCTGGGCCTGAGACCCCAGCTGCCCCTCCCTACCCTCGGCAGGTACCAGGATCTGAGCTAAAAAGGCTGCAACACCAAAACATAGGCTGCACCACCAAAACATAGCCTGCAACCGGTGAACTTTAGAGCCTGCAAGCTCTGAAATTTACAAAGGGGAAAACTGAGGGGGCTGCTGCGAGGGGCTGAGCTGCCAGGGCTTGAGCTCCCAGGCCACCCCTCGGCCTCCACCCTGGTCCAAGGCACCATCAGCTTTTGCCTGGACAACTACAACAGTCATTCCGGCTCCACTGACTCCAAGCTCCTCTCAAAACTGCTGGAATAAACTTAGTCCTGCGTCCCACCCAGGGCAGAAGGTCAAAAGGTAGCAGCTACTGGTTTTCATAGTCTTAACATGAAAACATGATCAACACAGAGAGACAGAGGGTAAGTGCTCAGCTCGTAACTTAGTGGCTTCCCATTTTCTTCTACAATAAAGAATCAGAATCCTGGGACTTCCCTGGTGGTCCCGTGGTTAGGACCCCGCACTTCCACTGCAGGGGGCACAGGATCAATCCCTGGTCGGGGAACTAAGATCCCGCATGCCACGTGGCGCGGCCAAAAAAACAAAAGAATCAGAATCCTTACTGAGGCCTCCAGACTCATTTCCCATCACCCCCCATCCCCTTCCACCTCATCTGCTGCAATCCTGCCACCCTGGTCTCCCCACTCCACCCCACCCCCATCTCCCTCTGCAGCGGATACCAGCCTGCCCTGCCTGGATGGGACCCCTATCAGATCATCTCACAGGTGACAACCCTCATTACAGAGCTCTGATTGTCTGTGCTCCCACACTGCCCAGACCACAGTAAGCATATGAGAAATACCTTTAAAACAATTAACACACAAGTGGACACCAGGCCCCCGGGACGGACGGGACTCCCAGGCAATGTTCTTTTGCTGGATGCAGGTCCCCAGCGGCTGGGGTCAGGGCAGCCAAGGCCAAGGAGAGGACTAGAAAGGAAATTGCCTTTGCTTCATTGAGCTTCCAGGCTGTTATCTGGGACCTGATAAGACCAATCCTCCTTATCACTGAGATAAGGGACCAGTGATGGAGGTGAGCTGAGAGAAAGTACAGAGCCCAGGGCAGGGCCAGAAGGGAGGGGCCTGAAGCCCAGGATGAGCTGCCCTGGAAAACTTCAAAGAACTTTTCTGAAGCATTTACGGCATGCCTCTGGCATAGTGCTAAGTGATGACCGCATTGAATCCACCCTACAAATATATTACCCTGCAAACTCTTATTACCTCTATTGTACAGGGAGGAAGCTGAGGTTCAGAGATTAAGGGCTCATGGTCACAGCTGGTGGAGTGATGGTGCAGGATCTGAAGCCAGGTTCCCTCACTTAGGAGACACGCTTTGGCAGAAGCATGGGGAGCATCTCAGACACCTTTGGCCAGCTGATGGGACAGGTTCATCCTCCTAACCGCCCAGCTGGCACCTCCTCTCTTCCCAACGGAGCAAAGAGGCCACCCTGAGGTGGGGAGGGAAGCTCAGGGCTTTCACTGCATAACAATGCCTGCTAGTGGGGGAGGGGATCAAAATAATGCTTGATGCAACACATTACTTTTCTACGTGCTGGCCACTCTTCAAAGTGGTTTTCGCATATGAATTCGTTTACTCTCTAAGACAATTCCACTATTATCTTTCTTTTTCACGTGGGAACAAGAGGCAGCACAGAGAGGTCGAGCAACCTGCCCAGGGCCACACAGCTGCTAAGAGGTAGAGCCAGGATCCACCCCGGGCTGTCCTGTGGGCCATTCCAACAGCAACTGTCCAGCACCTGCTGTGTGCCGAACCAGGTGCTGGGCACCGGAAGCCAAGTTCCCCAGGGTCCGTGTGCTGGTGCCGACTGCTGCCTGAGTGGGGATTTTGACACCTTTAGAAGCAAGTATTATGATCATTGTAGGTTCTACTTATTCTTTTACTCAACTTATTCACAGAGCGCACACTGAGTCCCAGGCCCCCACCAAGCCACTTGTCACATCATCTCTAACCCTTGTGCTACATGCCTGTTAATAGGATTATTCCCATTTTACAGACAGGGCACTGAAGGGCCAAAGGACAGCTGCCTTGGCAAGGCCACAAAGTGCTGGGTGAGCATGAGTTCACCAGGGGAGGACATTCCAGGCAAGAGGCACTGCCCTGGCCACCGCTTGGAGGAGTGAAAGGGCAGAGTACGTCCAGGGAATGGTGGGAGGTACCAGGCCCCCGCCCTGCACAGCTTCTGCCCATCCCAGGGGAGGGCAGGCTGGGACAAGCACTGGGGGATTTTGAAATGGGGAAAATTAGACAGGCTGGTGGGCTGAGAGGGGTCCAAAGTTACCAGGATTTCTGCAGGGGAATTCCAGCCCGCAAGCCCCCTGACACTGGGGGGGTGCTGAACTGGAGTCACCTCTGGACCCCGGCACCCAGCGAGGTCTGATACAAGAGTATGTAAGGGACAAAAATTAACATTTATTGTAAGCTTCCTATGAGCCCGGGTTAGTTCTTTTTTTTTTGCAGTACGCGGGCCTCTCACTGTTGTGGCCTCTCCCGTTGTGGAGCACAGCCTCTGGAAGCGCAGGCTCAGCGGCCATGGCTCGTGGGCCCAGCCGCTCCGCGGCACGTGGGATCTTCCCGGACCGGGGCACGAACCCATGTCCCCTGCATCGGCAGGCGGACTCTCAACCACTGCGCCACCAGGGAAGCCCCCCGGGGTTAGTTCTTTTATTTATTAAATTTATATATAAATGTGCATCTTGGCTCTTTCCAAAGAGAATTTGCAGAGGACACCCATGACAAAGTTAACGAAATAGAGAAAAGGGCAGGCAGGTCAGGGCCAAAGGAGACAAAAGGCAATCAATTGGGAGGTCTGGTGTTTACCAGCTTAAGGCCTTGGACAAGTTTTCCTTAACTTCCACAGGCCTCAGCTGTTTAATCCGTGAAGTGGGGATAGTAACACCCACATCATAGGCTGCTGAGGAGCTAAGTAGCATCATCCACGTAAAAGGTAAATGGTAGCCCGTAGTGACCATCCCTGGGCCATCCGTAAAGGCCAGGTGTTTGTCATGATTGTCTCCCAGACTGGTTGTGATAAGTCTCTGTTGGCAAGTAAGGAATCACGTGATCGTTCTTTCATTCACCAAATGTTTGCTGAGGGTTACCAGGTGGCAGTCACAGTTCTAGGCCCTGGGGACATATAATAAGGTAGAGAAGTCTCAAGTGAAAAAGCAAGCTACAAAAATGGATTTGCAGGGGAGCCCATTTTTATGTTGTTTTTCTAAAGCGTATATATTCCTGGAATATTAAAAGGCTAGTAATCAAAGTGACAGCAGTGGTTACGTCTGTGTGGTGAGCTGCCGGGCGATTTTTTGTAACCCTTTTTTGCTTTATCTGTACTTTGTACAACGGGCACCTACTAATTCAATAAAAAGAAAATGTACAATCAAGAGTATGTTTAAAAATTGGTTGAGATTCCTGGCACTCCAGGCAGAAAGGGAAACACTACAGAACATCACCCATCCCAGTTCCCCAAGAGATGGTTTTTCTCAGCTTCATGTACAGGACACTGAGAGATATCACTAAAAATGTCCTAAAGCTGTTTCTCCATACATGCAGACACGGCATGCCACAGGACTGTTCTAAACATCTGTCGACTAAATGAACAAGTGACCAAACACCACACCTGTTCTTCTAGAACCATGGCTCTCAACTAGGAGTGATTTTGCCCCCCAGGTGACATCTGGCAATGTCTGGAGACATTATTTTCTTGTCACGACTTGGGGATGCTCTGGCATCTGGTGGGTGGAGGCCAGGGATGCTGCTAAACATCCTGCAATGCATAGGACAGCTCCCACAGCAAAGGATTATCAGACTCAAACGTTAATACTGCCGAGGTTGGAAACCCGGTCTGGGGCAGCGGGCCAGCTGCTGTATCTGAAGAAGTAACCTGAACTGGCAGATCCGGTTGCAAAACGCTTTCTCTGATTGCAAAATGCTTTTTCTCCACTCAGGAGGCTTTGTAATTAAGAGCATGAGTCTGGAGTCAGACTGACTGCGATTTTAGTCTCACATTTGTCTTAACAGGCAGACAAGTTTCCCATCTGTAAAATGGTAATAATACAGGGCTTATCTGCACAATCAGGCCTATGGTACTTGATTGCTTGATAACTATTGCTGTTATGAGCTTTTTTTTTTTTTCAGAATAGGGATTTCTTTCTACCAGATATTAGAGGGGGTTTGTTTTTGGTTTTGTTTTTTAATGTTTAAGGCTTTCTTTCCCATTACACTGAAAATTCTTGGAAGGCTCCCATCCACGTGTAAATCCCCTGGGTACCCCCCCCCCCCCCGCCGTAGCGTTTAGCAAAGCACGTGCACACGGTAGGTACTCAGTAAACAGGTGAATCTATGTGGCTTCCATCTAGGGTCTGAGAGGGATGGTCTCAGAGTGCAGGGAGAGGCCTGCAAATGGGACCACGCTGAGGGTGTAGTGAGCATGGCCCCCATCCTCAGTTTGGAAAAAGAGCCCTTCCTGTCCATGTCCTCTTCCCTGTCCCACTCCCCCATAGAGAATACACAGCGGCGCTGGGACTCATCCGTGCCCAGGGCACCCCTGCACCATCCCTTAGGACACTGATTAACTCAGAAAGGGCATAGCTCATCAGGCGAGACGTAACTGGTGAGTCCTAGAGGTCAGGCAAACACTGGGGGCAGGGGCTGCCCAGCTCTGAAAGGGAGATGGACAGAAACACGGGTCCATAGGGGTGCAGCCTCACCAGACTGTGAGCCCCTCTGGGGCAGGATCTGTGTGCTACCTACCTTCTCCACCAAGCCCAGAGGCAGAAAGGGGCTCTGAGAACATTTGTCGCTGAGTGGGCAAGGGTCCAGGAACCCAACTCCACAGTGCGGGGGTTTGCAAATCTGGGTTTGCAGGGCAGCTCCGCTCTGAAACTGCACCTTGGTTTCTTCATCTGTAATTTGGAATAACAGCTACCCCCAGGAGAAGTTTAAACAAGAGTGATAATGATGGTCATGATTAATAGTAACTGGGCACTGCCTATGTGCCAGGCACTGTTCAATGCACTTTACATGTAGCAACTTATTTATTAATCATCACAATAAGGCACATACCCCAAGTGCGTGGCACAGGTTTGGCACGTTCTACGCACTCCACAAGTATTATGATTCCACCTATCAGAAGAAAGGGGTCCTTTTCTCTGCCCAACACAACTTTTAAAAAGGGGAAGGAGAAAAGAGAGAAATAGAAATGCCGGTAGACAGAAGAGAGGGAAGACCCAGGGAGGGTCCTGAATGTGAGACCGAGGGTGGGGAGGTGAGAAGCGGGGTGTGCTAAAAAATAGAGGTGCCCTGGGAGGAAGGCACTGCACTCCGGCTGTGGGCAAATTTCGAAGATCCAGCATCAGAAGAAGGAGAAGTGATTAAGCGGCTACTTTCTAAGCGTGGGAGCCAACAGGGCACCGAGGCACCCCCACCCCGCAGCAGGATTCGGGAAGGGGGTCCCCCTAGCTGAAGGAAGAACTTTGGGAGACGAGGGTATAGCAATGGGAGGAAGGCCTGCGTGGGGGTCGGGCGGCATCAGAGGAAGTGACCCCCGGCGGAGGGGAGCCCCTAGGAAACCCGGCGAGGGTCTGGCAGGGAGGGAGTCCGGCTCGGGGGCGAGGGAGCGCCCAACGACTCCCGGGACCCCGGGGCAGCAGGCGCCGCGAGGGGCCTCCCCAGGCCTGGTACTCACTCACCCGGCAGCCCTCCACGGGCGAGCCAGCAGGGCGCGGCGGAGCGCGGGCGGCGACAGCAGCAGCATCTTGAGCTTTCGGCACTGCTGTTTGCTGGACCGTTCGCCCCCGGAGTGGCTCTACTGCGCTGCCCCGCCCTGAGCGCACCACCTCGGCTGGCGGGGGGAACATGTCACCCCATCCGTCCTCCAAGCCAGGCTCAACCGAAACGCCTCTGTATTTACCTTCTGCCAATAAAATAATTCCCTTTTTAGGGCATGATAAAGGACGTTATGTGACATAGGGCAAAATTGCCCGAAAGAGAAGCCTTGAAATGTACACACTTCCCCCTCCTCTCTTTATGGTATGACCCAGTCGCCCTCCAAAGGGAGCCGAGGGCAAAAGGGAGTGAGCTCCATCGACCAATCAGAATGATACATGGAAGCTCCTGGACCAATCAGAGGGGCGGTCATGTAGCAGTCTCCTTAGGCCGGGATAGAGGGGCTGAAGCAGCCAATAAGAGAGCGGGAATGGGGCACGTGTGAGGCGGCGCGGAAGGACAGCGGGTCTGCCAGTCAGGGACAGCTAGAGTCCCAGCCCTACCACTCTCGCTGTCCTTGGCCAGTGGCTGCTAGACTATTCGACCGTGCAGGGCTGCATAGCGGCCAGCCCCCTACCTCAACTCGGGGGCTGCAGCCCCTGGAATGAGCCTGCTGCCCCTGGCTCTAGCCTCCTGGTTGGGACTCAGCCGCCCTCCACCTCCCGGCCTGGCGCGGGGCCACCCAGCTTCCTGAGGCCTAGCGCTTAGATAAATCAGCCTGCTTCTTTGCAGATTACGATCGATAAAAGATAAAACCGGAGCCAGTCTATGCTCAGGCTTTCCTTCAAAGCCTATGGAGGCGGAACCAGTTGCTCCTTTGCTTTATTTTTGCGCCCCGCACCAAAATTTGAATTTTCGGGGAAGTTTTCTGCCTGATGAACACGTGAACGTTATTTAAAACTCGGTTTCTGAAGTCTTCCAGAGGATGTAATCTTAGGGACCCATTCGATTCCTAAAGTACTGTTACAGCGTTTCTAACGCTCGCTTCTAATATATCTGTTTATATTTCCTCTAGCAGCGTGTACCGAGAACTTGCTTAGGAGTCAGAGTTCAGTTGCTGATCATGGTTTCTCCCTATGACAAGGGCGAAATACGTAATTCTTCCTGGGCTTCAGTTTCCAAGTCTGTAAAGTGGGGATAATAATACCCACCTTAGAACGCCCTCATTATTTCACGCTACTCCTTTCTCCAGGAGGGCACACTCTTTAAGGCACTTTGGAGAATTTAAACAGAATGGGGAGTGGGAAAGGAAACTACAGTCGTCTCTCGGTCTTGGTGGGGCCTTGGTTCCAGGAGCCCCTGCAGATACCAAATCCACGATGCTCAAGTCTCTTACATAAGATGGCACAGTACGGTCAGCCTTCCCTATCCAAGGATGAGAAACTTGCAGGTTCGGAGAGCCATTTGTACGTTAAGCACAAGTCTTAGAGATGGTAAAAAGTTAATTGGAATTGGCAGTGGCTGTTTTTCTTCATCCTTGAAGAAAACCCTAGTCACGGGCCCAGTTCACACAGGTCAATGTCTCCCTGAATTCAGCCATGAACAGAAAGAAACTAGAATATTGGACAGTGTCAAATCCAGAGCCTAGGAGGTAGCCTTTCAAGGGCACTGTGAGGAGGTTTATGAAATGGGGTTGATTGATTAACAGGACCTCAACTCCAAACCAGGCTATGCCAGTTATTCAGTCTGTGATCTCTCTGGCTCTCTTCCCCTTCTGTAAAATATGTATAATGATTTCTGCTTTAACTACTTCCGAAGATTTTATTGTGAGATGCAAATATAACAGGTGATGTGAAACTTCCCTATTTGATCACTAGTCAGCTAATTACTTTAGTGGTTATGTGGCCCACCATCCTCTTGCCCCTCCCCATCACCTCTTTATCCTTAATTTTTTTTATCCTTAATTTAAAAAAAAAAGGCACCATCAATTCTAAGACATTTCACTTTATTTAAAAGAAGCCAATATACAGGATATAAAGGGCATGATATTTACAACAGTACAGTAAACAGGTTGGTTTCCGGTAGGATCAGTAGTCTTTCCATGAATATAAACCCCCCCTTCCCCTTGACGCTAGACCCAGCTGGCAGACAAACAGCAACAGTGGGGTAGGATGGGACTTCAGGATAGAAAGTCTCCCTGGATGGGGCTAAAAATCAGGTAGATGCTAAAATGTCCACGAAGGGGTCTGTGGGTGGGTTTGCCTTTGCCTCATCTCTTTGAGGGCTTGGCAGAGGGAATGGTGAGGGATTTAGCCTGAGACTAACAAGCAGCCCACCCCGAGCCTGGAAATCTTCCACTCATGGAAAATTCCCTTCCAGAGAGAATCTGCCTTTGCCGACACCCACCTGGCTGCTTCCAGACTCCCCACTCTAGGAGAGTGCCCTCTAGAACCAGAGCTTAGTGTCTCAAGGTGGAGGACCCAGGAAGCTCCCAGCACCCTAGTTCCTCATCCAGGTCCCTGGAAGAGCACAGCAAGGACTACATCCCAGGCCTTGGCCTGGGGTTGGCACAGCCAGGGCTGGGCTGTAGGCATCTCATGGCGTTTGCACTCCTGCTCCAGCTGCCTGACAACCTTGGACCCACTGAGGCCCGGGCCCCAAGGAAGCTGTGGGCTCCGTGAACCAACAGCCCATTGCCACCCACACCCTACTGCTTCTCAGCTCTCTCCAAATACAGCTGACTTGGCAATGGATCTTGGCAGACCAGAGTTGGAGCAACTAATCGGAGCCCACCTTCTGAAGCAGAGCTTGTCCCCTACCTAGTGCCCCCCTTCCCTCCCACCACCCACCTCCGTTCTGAATTCCCCACTGCCCACCCACTCCCACAAGCGCCCAGCCCCCTGGACTTCCAAGGACCAAGGAGCTGGGGGATCAAGGGACAAGGAAATGAGGTGAGGGGTGACCTACACTCTGCTGAAGCCGCCCGTGGGTGTGGATGAGTAGGTGGTGATGATGTGGAGACAGGTGAGGGGTACTGATTATATTAAATCCAGCAGCAACATGCATCTTGTCCACAGAAAAATGCTGGGCTACCATAACTGCCTACCCTAGATTTAAAAAAAACTTTCATAAAAATAGATGAGTCTCTTCCTTTATAAATAGATTACATTTAGCTTAAGTTACACCTTATATGATCCCCTGCCCCACACCCTCTCCCCCATCCCAAGCCAAAGTGGTCTGATTCTCCACAGGTCATATGAGCTACATCCACAGAGCTAAATCCATGATGGACAGGCCCATCAGACACCTCTAGACATACTGCCACAAGAAAACAAAATGTGTTTACTTGCCAATCATTTTTTTTCCCTGTTCAGAGTCTCAGAGAAGTGTGTGTGTGTGTGTGCGTGTGTGTGCTCCACAACCAGGGAGCCCAAAGGAAGCTACTCTCCCTGTCCCTCCCCAATCCTCTCTTTTTATAAAACCCCCCAAAATAGGAGAGTGAGAGAGGGCAGCACAGGAGAGCCCATCTGAGACCAATTCTAAAATACCAATGTCAATATGACACTGGGCTGAGAAATAGAAAACCAAAATTACGTATTTACATCTTTACAAAGGATGGACCAGTTCATCCCAACTGGACCTGGTGCTGCCCCAGCGAGCGTTGGGGTCTTTCTCGGCAAGCTGTGGGCCCATGGCAAGGGTACAAGCGGGGCCCACTGGCAACTAACTCAAAAAAGAACTTGGTGGGGAGGGAGGCAGCCAGGCCAAAACCAGGATCGCACCCTGAAGGCAGGTCACTAACACTCTTGTTGTCCCCCCATCCACCAGCCCCAAGTCCTTGCTCCCCAGCGAGAACAGCTATTGAAAACCAGCAAGATGGATCTTTCTGGCCAGCATCTGACTCTGGCTCCTGCCATTTCCATACTCCCCAGATAAATTCAGAGTACGCTAGTCCCCAAAGACAAATATCCTATGTATCCAAGGGGGAAAGCAAAAATAATACCATTGGACAGCAATCACCATGGTAACCTTAGTTACCCCCCAATACTTACATTGTTGCCTAACTGTCTTAACTCTAAAGATAGGTCTGTCACCCTCCCACCACCTTGAGGAAAAATCCGGGGCAGGCCTCCACTCTGCCTACCTGTCCATGGAATTCAATGCCTCCCTCACCCTGGGCAGAGGAGGCCTGAGAGGCAGCCAGTTTCCCAGCCTCCCAGAAACGGAAAATCTTTTCAGCAGCTGAGGTCCAAGCCCAACTGGCTCTGATAACCTTTGGTTAAACTAAAACTAAAACAACAATAACAATAATGACAATAATAATCTGATATGTTTGAACCCTGTAACCTTGAGAACAAGTGTCAGTGAGGAGGAGGGGAAGGGGTGATCTCTCCTCCGAAACCTCGTCCCTCCACGTACCCGACAAGGGACTATTTGGCTAATAAGAGATTCTGGGAATGGAAGACTTTCAGCCAGACTTTCACAGGGAAAGAGCAGGAGGTTCCTCCACAACAACAACAACAAAAAAGGAAAAAACTCACAATAAAGGCCACCAAGTTCTGATAAATAAAATTACACACAATCACTAACAATCTCCTCTCTCTCCATAGATATATATTTATATAATATGAATATTATGTACAATGATTTTAAGACTGAAAAACAGGTGGGGGAAAACGGAAGAGAGAGGAGGTCCTTACAGATCACTGGTACCCTGGGAGAGAAAAGACAGGGGGCCTGATCTACACAAGGCCAGATTTCCCCCTCTGCCTGCAGACACAAGCAGTGGGTAGCAAGGAGCTCAGGTCCTTGGGCACATTTTGCTCCTCTGACCTCCAGGGGGAGCTCCTGGGCCAACAAAAACAAAAATCAGCAATCACACCCACAGTAGTGGGTCCAAAAAGAAATTTAAAAAACGAGCAAAGCTGGCTCTGCTGGCTCCAAGCTGAGATCTGGGGGTGGCCGCCACACAGTGCCCTTTGACTCAGGCCCTCTCAAGTCTGGGGAGATATGGCTCAGCTGAACTCCCCAACTGGTCAATCAGTGAATTATGGAAAAAGGTGAGCTTATGTCCATGAGCAGAACAAGGACGGCTCTCACTCGAGCTCCTCCTCTCACCACCTCCTCTCTGCCAGCAGGCCCCGCTAGCTCCCTCCCCTTCCCTTCCCAATGCCTGCCAGTGGCCAAAGAGTGGGCCACTGCGGCACCGTGGAGAAGCAAGATGGCGGCGGACGGTACCGACCCAGCTCCGAGGTGGAGGGGGTAGATACCAGGCCTGGCCCCCTCCAGACTTTCTCACAGAGAAATTACAGATCGATAGCCCCTTACTGTTGGCTGGGAAAAACATCAAGTCATCAGGGCAATAAAAGACCCGCTCCCCAACCCCAACCCACAGAGGTCCCAAGAAAGCAAGCAGTCAGGTGGCCGAGGGCCTTACGGGGCCCAGGCCTCGCTAACGACCTTGACCAAACTCCCTCCCAAGTCAGTGCTCACCCCCAGAGGTTGCGAGAGAGGTCGCCCTAGCTTCCTCCCTCCCAGCTCCAGGGGAAAACCAGGGATCTAGGAGAGGGCCTACCTTCCACAATGGTATAAGGCAAGCTGCTTTTTTTGTTTTGTTTTGTTTTTTGCATAGTAGTTTAAACACAGTGAGGTTCCGCCTTCCCCCACAGTGCCTTGTCCCTCTGCTTTGCCACTCGATCCAGAAAGAAAAGAAAAATTTGTCTTCCCTCCCTCCTTCCATCTTTTCTCTCTTTCAGCTCCGAGGCCTGGAGAGCTCGCAAAGGCCAACAGCTCCTTCCTGGGGGGAGGTGGGCCATCCCAAGTCCAACTCCAGCAGAGGAGGGAGGGCAGAGCTTATGGCCAATCAGAGGAGCAGGTGGGAGGGTAGAAAACGGCATTGTACCACTCCAGGGGCCCCCCCCCCCCGCCCTCACCTTAGAGTTTTGTATAAAAACACCTGCTAGGAATAATTCTTTGGAGCTCAAAGTGGCTCAGCTTAAGGGAAAAGGCACAGTTAACACTGCATCGTCCGGACAGAAGTCTGCATCTGTAATGTGGAGAACAATAGAAATTGACAGCACCATTCCTTGGGTGGGTGGATGGAGAAGGGGCACTGGTTGGTGGTGGGCGGAAGGAAGGAAGGAAGCAGCGGTCCCTTGGGGCCTCCAGAGAAGGGAGGGCATAGGAAGTCTGGCGTGGCGAGGGCTGGAGCCCCACTTCCTGGCCCCGTGGGGAGAGGCGGGCAGAGGCCCCATCACCAAGACCACCAGGCACGGGCTGGGGGACCTCAGTCATCAGCTGACCATGGGCTCCACATCCGCCTCCCGCTCAAACTCATCCTGGATCTCGTCTGTACTTCCTGAGTCGCTGCTGGCCATGGAGCTAGGCGACGGTGAATTCCTGGAAGGCACAAGAGAATGGGGGACATCAGAGGGCAGCCTGAGGACCTCTGAAGGGATTCAAAGAGCTGGAAAGATGGAGCAGCCATTCCTAGAAAACCTAGCCTCAGAGGGGGATCCTGCCCCGAGGTCCGCCCTTGCACCACTTGCCTTAGAATCTTCAAAGCCCAGGAGCTGAACATGGCTATAGAGACCTATTGGGACGCCCTGCACCCGCCTCTGTAATTGCTTGGTCCTGAGAGCTCCTTGGGAGCAGAAACCATGGGTCAAGCTCAGTTTTTACACTCCCATCACCTAACACATGTCTGGACAATTAACTCAGAGCCCAAAGGGAGGCCACACAGGACAGTGGTTAATAGCACTGGTTTTGAATCCTCACTCTATCACTGCTGAGCTGGGGGGCCTGGCGCAAGCTATTTTCCCTGCCTACGGGGCGCTCCTCCATCCCAACAATGGAAATAACAACAGTGGCTTCTGGGAATCAGTGAGCTAAAGGTGACATGCTAATAAGCCCAGGGCCACACACACACACACACACACACACGCAACCTCCCCCTGCCTCTCCCTCCCTTACAGCCCAAACAACGGCCTGCAAGAATATCGTCATGATAAGAGAACAATTATAATTAATATATCTGTGTTTGATGCCAAGCATTTTACGTGTATTATCTCATTTTATTATTAGCACGTCTGTCTTCCCCGAAAGGCTGCGTGTTCCTTGAGGGCAGGGGCTCTGTCTTGGTTCTGGTGTCCCCCAGCAAATAAAAGAGGCCTGATGCATGTCAGTCTCCCGGGGACAGACCCACATGGCCTCGGGTTGGAAGACGGGAAAGGAAGGAAAACGGCTTCCTAAGGACACATGTGAGCCCCGGCCACCACCTCCACCCACCAGCTCAGCAGGAAGTGGGGCGTGGGCTCCAGGAGGGCCAGGGCTGCGAATGTTCTGCTCCTAACTATATCCCCATGGCTTTACACAGAGCCAGCCTTCAACAGTAGCTGTTGAGTCAATGGGGGCAGGGTTGTTGTGAGTGGTCACGTGAGATTAGATGTGTGAGGCATTAACACATAGTAGCAGGCTAAAAGTCATCGGATGCATGGACAGGTGGATGGACGGATGGACCAATGGCCTGGGCAGGTGAAACCACCAGGCTATAAGTTGCAGCCCCACAAATCCCGCCACCCACCCCAAGGATGCCACCACTGCATTGCCAGGGAGGACAAGGCCAGGTACCTGTCTGCGGAGCCTTTGATGAGCCGGCGGCAGGTCTCCATCTGCACGTCCAGGCCCCGCTTCATGCTGCACATCTCCATGTACTCATGCAAGTGTCGGTTCATGTCGCTCTTGGCCGTGGCCAGCTCCAGCTGAGAGGAACCAACACGGCATAAAGGGGAGGCCAAGTCGTCCTCCCTCATAGCAGACCACTCAGCAACCTCCCGTCCTCAGTGGTGGCGGCAGCATCGGGGCCACCCCAGGACACCACGCCCTCAGGGCCCTCCCTCTGCTCCCTGCTCTCTACATACTGGTGCAGGGCCCCTAGAACCACTTCTGGTGGAAGGTGAATGGTTGCTTAGCAACCACTGGGGTAGCCCTAGCAACTCCACCCTGTCCAGCATCCCTGCAGTCCTTTCTGTGGACTGGATTAGAAAAGTCCTGAAGTCTCTCGTGTTTCTGACCCTTCTCCTCTACCAAGTGATACATCCCCCAGGAAAGGAGCTGGCCTTCTCTTTCTCCAGCGTGACAACAGCAGTGACTCTCACTGATAGATGTGGCCCAGCACACAGGCTCCAGAGCTGGGAGAACTGGGCTTACAGGCTGCTTCCTGGCTGGGGAGCCTTGGGCAAGTCACTTGGTCTCTTTTAACCTCAACTCCTCCTCTGTAAAATGGGGCACACAGTACCTACTGCATAGCGTGGAGGCACCCAGGTCCCTCTAGGTACATACATAAGGTATGCAGATACCAGGGAGGGTGTATTTTTAAAGGGCTGAGTGCCCAGTGTCGCTTGATGTCACTCAAATGTCAGTTCTCATTATTTTGAGATCATCATCTCAGTCAATAACTTAAAAAAAAAACCTCTCTGGGGCCAACATGGATCACCACCCCCATTTCACAGATTAGGAAACTGAGGCCCTAAGAGGGGTGTGACTTGCCCAACACTAGGCAGGGAATCAGCAGATGTCCTGACTTCCGATCCTGCATCTGCGTCGCTCTCCCAGCCCCTGTCCACACGGGCACCTAATCACCATGAGTCTTGGGGGTCACAACCGGGTGATGTGAACAAGCCAACGCCTCACCTCGATCTGGCCTATGGTCTCCTGGTACTCCTTGTCTCTCGTCTTGAAGAAGGATTCAGTCTCATGGATCAAGTTGCCCAGGTTTTCCTCTTGCTGGGGAAACAGAAAAGAGGGGACAACTTAGCTGGGTGGTAAGGGCTGCAGGGTAAGAGTGGGGGATGCGGGATCGTGGAAAGGAAGTGCTCCCAATGCCTACCTCCCAGCCTCTAAGAAGCCATGCCCGGCTCACCTCACCCTGCAGGTCAATGCTCGGATTGCAGTTAGTGAAGTCCTCCCAGAGCAGAAGTGTGTCTTCGTTCTCCTCCCACGTCAGGCTGTCACAGTCATCGTCGAAATCAAAGGTCTCCCGCCTGTTGGGGGGGGACACAGGAGGGCATGAGTGAACAGAGCCAGGCTCCAGGGGCCTGGACAGGGGAGAGCAAGGGACACTGCCCTGATGATTGGGCTCCTGCCAGGTGGCCATCCAAAAAGGCAGGGGCGGTGGCCAAAGGGGACGCATGCCTTCTCCTTGGAGTTTAACTCTTTTCAAATGCAGAGTGTATTTACATATTATTTATACAATTTAAAATGTACATTCCTAAAGATGCCAGGCTTTCATTAATGGAGACTAAAGATATTTTCCTCCCAAGTCCAATTTTGTTGACTGTTTTCCTTTCATTTAATAACTCATTCCTGGAGCCCCTGCTATGCCTGAGGTGATTCATATAACCTTTTCTGCAACTTGGAAAGGTGGGTATTATTATTATTCCCATTTTACAGATGAGGAAACTGCAGCTCAGAAAGAATAATTCACTTGTCCAAAGCCACACTAAGCTAGGCTGTACCAGAAACTAGGGCTGATAAAAAAGAACAAAATAATGCCATTTGTAGCAACATGGATGAACCTAGAGATTGCCATACCGAGTGAAGTAAGTCAGAGAAAGACAAATATCCTACGATATCGCTTATATGTGGAATCTAAAAAAAGGGTACAAATGGACTTATCTACAAAACAGAAATAGAGTCACAGATGTAGAAAACAAACTATGGTTACCAGGGGGTAAGGGGGGGAGAGATAAATTGGAAGATTGGGATTGACATATACACACTACTATATATAAAATAGATAATTAATAAGAACCTACTGTATAGCACAGGGAACTCTACTCAATACTTCGTAATGGCCTACATGGGAAAAGAATCTAAAAGAGTGGATATATGTATAACAGGTTCACTTTGCTGTGTACCTGAAACTAACACAACATTGTAAATCAACTATACTCTGATAAAAATTAAAAAAAAAAAAAGAACCTAGGGCTGAAAGCCAGATCTTTCTGTTTCCTACGGCTTTTTCCTGCCCATCAAAACATCACCAAGCACCTATTATGTGCTGGGCACGGGACAGGCCACCATGCATGTATTAAAATGCAATTCATTCCATCCTCACAACAATCCTTTGAGGTGAGCATGATTGTTAGTCCCATTTTACAGGTAAGGAAATTGAGGCTCAGAGGGATTAGGTGGACTTCTAGAATAATACATGCTGGAAATCAGACTTGAATGCAAAGCCTGAGCGATTTCTGGCCTTCCCTATTCACTAGAACTGGAAGTAGGGTGATGGACCATACAGGTGTGCCTGGGACTGAAGGGGTTCTGGAGGTGTACTGGTTACCCCAACTGGAGGGGACTGTAAAAATCATTCAGCCCAATATGCCCATTATCCAGATGGGAAGGCTGAGGCCTGCAGGAGTTAAATTGCTTGACCCGGTGAATCAGCTGCAGAGGAAGATGTGGGTCCCAAGTCCTGATTCCCATCCCAGGGCTCTCCCCACTGCCTACGCTCACTCCTTCAACTACTTTCTGGATCCTACAGGGCACTGCTCCCAACCTGCTGACCATGGACCAGGCTGGAGCCACCGGGCAGAGCCCAAGAGCACCCCTGGGAGCCAGGTTCCCCACCAAGAAGCGGTTCCTGCGGGAGCCTGCAGGTGGCTCCCTGCATCCAAGGACCAGAGCTGGGGCAGGGCTGCAGGGTGAGGCGCTGCCCACACCCCGCCCCCCACAGCAAGACAGCTCGGGGCGAGCCCCTGGGTCAAGCGTCATCGACCCATCGCCACCTCACATACTAGACTGCTGACCTCACTTCCTTCCCAGCAGCTGGGACAAGAAGGAAACCCCAGCTGAGTAATGGGGAACTAGAAAGGATAGGAAGCTGCCTGCACAAGAGAAAGGGCTGGGAAGAGGCGCCCCCCTCCCCCCAGATCTGGAGGGCAGGGCTGAGCAGGAAGGCTGGCCACTGGTGCAGAGAAAGTAGCAAATTTCTCCCCTTCTCCTGGGCCTGAAGCCCAAGCAACTGATTTTGATCAAAACAAAACAGCCCTGACACGGGTGCATTATTCAAGGAGTTCAGAGGAGCTGGCCCGGGGCAGTGGGGGCTCTAGCTTGGGTCTCAGCCCGTAGCCCGTGGAGATGTCAGCGGGAGGGGGCCAGGGCCCTGCCCTGGTGCCTTCTGCGTGGCCTTGGCTAGAACTACAAGGGTGGAGGGGTGATCAGAGGTTGGCCTTTTTTTTTTTTTTGAACTAGGCAACTTTACAACCAGATCAACCTAATTGGATACTGAACCCAGTTCAGACCTGTCAACGCTCAGGTGCCCATTTTAGCAGCAATGGAAAGAATGCTCTTTCATACACCTGGGAGCACAGCTTTTTAGCTCACGCCACTTCCTGGGCAGTCTATGGATTCCCGGTGACTTTATGAAAACCAGGGACAACACTTTCTTCAAAGCAGCCCTTTACTTCAACCAAATGAACCCAGCCTGGGTCTCTGGGGCATACAACCCTGCCCTACACTCAGAAATGCCCACAGCAACGTTCAGAAAACCTAGACCCGACCAAGGGTTCTCTTCCAAAGCCCCTCTCATCAGCGAAAGATGAGACTATGAGAACTGGGTGTGGGGGGAGATGGTGAAAGATGAATCGAGAGTCTAGGAATCTCCTTGTCACCCTCAAAACAGCAAAGCCCCAAACACAGCCCCATCTCCATGTTGTTTCAAGGGAACAGCAAGTATAGGTAAGTGCTGGGCAAACCCATCCCACCCAGATCCGATTCCCGTCTTCCTGACAAGTCACCAGGGTGGGGACGGTGTGGCAAGGAAACAGAAGAGGAAATCTCTTCTGAGCACGAAGACAGTGCTGGACCGGGAGTCAGGGGCCCGGCTCTGTCCCGACTTGCCCAGCCCTCTCTGAGCCTCATCTGTGCAATGAAGGGGCTGGGCAGAGTGATCTTGGGACTCTACCATGCTAGGCCGGCCCCCAGCATTGCAGGAAGCGTTAGGAGAGGCCTGTGCCCCTGGCTTTGGAAATGAGTATGACGGCAGGAGCACCTGCTGATAGGAGGTGCCCTCCTGGAGGGGCCTGGAAGGTCGGTGATGGCTCATCAGAGGCAAGCACTCGAATCCAGCCAGCCCCGCTGCTGGAAGCTCAGGGCTCCAGAGAACGGACATCAGGCCAGAAAGTGTGCTGGGGCCCTGGGACTCAGACGCAAGGGGTGGGGGAGGTAGGGGTGGGGAGGGAGGACTCCAGTCCTGCGCAAAAGCTGAGTTCCCAGGGCTCAGGGGAGAGAGCAGGCAAGAGCAGGCCAGTGGGGCAGGGGGAAAGGTGGACGTCAGAGACCCAGTCCCAGCCTGCTCTCTGACTCAAGGCCCTTAGGTGAGTCAGCCAATGCCCACAGCTGCACCCCTACCCTCCCCAAGCCCACACCGGGATACTCTACGGATTAGAGCCAAAGATGGATCAGGATTGCAAGTATAGCACTGCGTTCACCAAGGCTACAATGCACCCCTGCCCCGGATGACTGTGCGCAGCCAGGTTCTAGTAAGTCAGCTGTCCACAGGGGTGGGAGAGGGCTGCCCAGACTGGTAGCCCCTGACAATTTCCCATCGTGGCAAATGTTAAGCTACTAACATGCCATCGCTAAACCTGGAGTGGGCAGACATGCATACAATCAGCTTTTACAAGCTGGTACAAGCCAGCTCCAGCCCACCACTGACCACACCCAGCCCAACTCTGCCACTAACCCGGGCAGCAGCTCATCCCAAGGGAAAAAAAAAAATTGTAATTCTGTATGGTGATGGATGTTAACTAGACTTATTGTGGTGAGCATTTTACAACATATACAAATACCAAAACATGATGTTGCATATATGAAACTAACAGAACGTTACACGTCAGTCATATTATCTCAATAAAAAAAAAAAAAAAGAACTGCCCACAAATGTGACCACCATTACCAATTTGACCCTTTCTGAAAACGTGAAACTCCGAATCCAAATTCTTTCAGAGCACCGTGCTGGCCAAAGAAAACACCTGCAGGCTACTTCTGGCCCAGGTCACCGGTTTGCCACCCCTGCCCTGCCCAACCTGGGGAAACGGAGAGGAGGCCCCAGGCAGCAGGGATACTCACAGCTGGTTGAACATGCGTTTCATCTCGTCTGTGATGTTCACGGAGCCGACCTCGTCATCTGGGAACCGGTTCACCTCCCCGTCCTGCTCAGAGATGTCATCATCCAAAGCCACCTTACGCTCTTTCTTTTTGGGGACCACCTGACCCGGAAGGGAAAAGATCAAGGTCACTGGGAGGCTCTGCTGGGATGGAGGGCGGGGTGGACTGGGAAGGGAGCCGGCGTCCCATAGGATGGATGGAGCATGGCTGGTGCAGCCACTGCTTGATGCCGGGTCCTCTAAGAAGCAGGCGGCGTTCGCAGGAAGCGCGAGGCGGGGAGACATGCAGGATGGAGGGGCAGATGGCCTGGACCCTTCCCTGCCCTGGGAGGCCTGGTGGTTGGGCTAGCTCAGCTCACCCCTTCACCAGAGAGGCAGCCCCATCATTTGGGGTGAAGAGCAGGCCAGACTGGGGCACTGAGTTGCCTGGTATGTCTCAGAGGCAGCCAGAGAGACGGAGAACCCCTTACAGAGGCGCAGATGGCTCCACGCTTCCCAGAGCCTTCCTGTTCACATGCAAAGTTGACAGGCAGGCAGCCCCAGGTTCAACAAGCTCCCTCCACTCCAAGCAGACAAGACACGACAAACCAGACGAAGGCTGAAATGGTCCCTTGCTTCCCCGCAAAGGGGCAGCAAGAAGGCACGAGGTGGACAATGGGCCCCAGGGAAGCCCAGACCTCACCCCACTACATCCAAAGTCACATACTTAAAGCGACAACACGCCATACTGCCCTGGGCTCAAGCAAAAGCCAAACCACAACCCAAAACTCAAGCAGCAGCCTTCAGAGAATGACGCACGCCCTTTGGGCAGCTGGACCAGCCCCCAAGCCCTCCCTGGAGGACATTTGCCAGTGCTAACCCATCGCCTTCGCTTGGAACACACCCAGTCCCTTGCCGGTTGGAGGCGGGGTGGCGGGGGGCGGTATGGAGTGAGTCTCAATGTGGGACTGAAAGAGTCAACAGTCAACAGCTCCTCTTCTGAATTCTGAGGCTCGTGGACCAGGGCTCAGGCCAGCTCACCCAGTGCTCCCATAGCCTGGCCAGGGCTCCCTGACCATGGCATTTGTAGCCAGCTCCGGCTCCCAGAGGAAGAGGCAGGAAGCAGGGCAGTGGACGCAGGGTGGACGGATGGACTGAGCCCTGGAGGGTCCAGAGACCTGAGTCCTACTCCCAGCTCTGCCATGTCCGTCCTGGAGCCTGTCACGCCCACCACCTGCCTGGGTGAGCGGCGTCCTCAGCCATAGGATGAAGCGGTCAGCCTTGATGATGGAGTCAGACGTGCCTATGAGTCTATGCGTCCCTGATTCTACGTTTTCCTGGGGAGGCCAGAGGGTTGGGCAAACGCTACCTCGGGGGGAAGGGGCGTGGGCAGGGTGCGAGGAAAACGGGGGTTGGGTGGCCGGGCAGGGGCGGAGGGCGGTGGGCGGCTGGGAGTGGCAGCTGGTGAGCAGGGCAGCCCTAGTCACCTGGAAGATCTTGGACACGTCTTCCGAGTTCCGCTGCTGTGCGACATCGCACAGCTTGGCCGTGATATCGATTCGGCGGCAGATGTCCATGTCCACCTTCATGGCCTTTTCTTGGATCTTTGTGTCCAGGTCTGTCATGGGCTGCAGGGAGGACAGCAGGGGGTTACGTGAGCGAGGGATGGAGCAAGCATGGGGGTGGGGAGGCACTCCCAGGCTCCGACTGGACAGAGGGGTGGGGAGACCCCCAGGTGTCGGGCGGGAGGCCCCGCAGTCCGAGGGGGTCCTTGAGCCTTTTCTGGACTTGAAGGGTCGGGCCAGCTGCTCGGGTTCAGGGCAGGGGGCGGAGGGACTGTGGGAGCCTAGGGCTTCGGCGCCGACTGGACAGTGTGTTTGCTGGTCACCCTAAGGGCTGGAAGGCATCCTCTCAGCAGATACAGCGTCAGTGTTTATTTTGTCAGAGCAGAGAAAAAAGAAAGACAAGTCCCACTGCTGAAAGACCCCCCTGCTTTCCCACCGGGCCTGCTCCACCTGTACCCCACACAGAGATTCCTCCCACGGCTGATGGTTGGGGCTGCCTAGGATGGGGGGTCCACTGGACCCCGGTGAGGGGAAGCCACATGGCCTCTTCCAGCCACCCCAGCTCCACGCCTCTCGGGACCAGAACTGTTCCAGGCTGAGTCACCTGTACTGGACTCCTTCTCCTTTGTGGAGACTCTCTCTACATACTACCCGCTGCTTGAAGGTGGCAGGAAACCAGGTCCCCAGTAGGAAGAAGGCCCTTGCTGCCGTCAGCTGCCCCTGCCCACGGTTACTCAGAGGGGCTCCGATCGTCCCAAGGATGTGCACACTGGCCTGTCCCGACTTTACAAAGCAAACCCTGCTGAAGGCCGCTGGCCCGGGGAGCCTCTCAGGCCGGCGCAGATCAGACCCGGGGTCTCCTTCAACCTGCCATTGGCCGCCACTGCGCCCAGACACAGAGGCCCATGGCCACCACCCGCCCTCACCGTGGTGAGCTGGCAGGAGATGAAGCAAACACACACAGACCATCAGAAGAGCCCCAGGGAGGGCAGGATGGGTTAAAGCAGCGGATTAATGCATCTCTACTCAGACCAAGGGAAGCAGAAGTGGGGAGGGGACAGGGAGGGGGGCCTGGTCTCCGATGCATCCGTCATCCTCACGGGTCAAACGCAGCCAGCCAGGATTCTAACTAGAAGCCGAGCTCTGGAGCCTCGGAGTGAATGAAGCGTTTTGCATGATGGCTGTGGGGGGAAGTCATGATGCCTGGGGGTGGTGGTCGGTGGCACTTACGTCACTCATGAGCCCCTTAAACACCACCAGCTCGGCCTTGAGACGCTCAATCTTCTCATTCATCTCCTCCTGGATGGCTTCTGCTTCCTGCGCTGCCTACGGGGGATGAAGATGGGGGAGGTTTTAGGGGGGCTGGTCTCCCTGTTGGAGGGGAGGGGATGGACACCTGGGTCCAGCGCCCCAGACACCTGACATCCAACCAAGCCGGGTGCCTTTGTGCCAGGGAAGGAAGGGGTGCCAAGGACCTCATTCCAGCCTGGGTCCCCACTCAGCCCTCGCTCAGCACAGGGCATCGCTCAGCCTAAAACACTTCTCCAAGGATTATTTATTGTATGGAAAAATCCATGGCAGACGTTAAGAGAAAAAGTGGATGTAAAAGGGATCCCAGTAGTAGGTCAATTCACGTGAAAATGCCAATATATCTGACCATCTCCGATCTCCAGAATGGCAACGTCACACGTGCCACCCTAACCGAGCATGCACACCTCGGGCTTGTGTGTGTCTGCACAGAAAAGACCAGAAGGTCACACACCAATTTATCCACAGTGGAGCAGGGAGAACTGGAGGTGAGTTTTATTTTCTTCTCTGTGCTTTTCTGAATTTTCCAGGTATTTGACCATGAGCATGTTATGTGTATAAAGCAAAAAGTACTTTTCTTATAAAAGAAAGCGGGGTGGGGGGACGTTCATCCTTTTCCTTCTGCATATTGACATTATTTTAATCTGTCTCTAACTTCCTTAGAAGATCAGTGTTCATTTTCTTTCTTTCTTTCTTCTTTCTTTCTTTTTTTTTTTTTTGGTTATTATTTATTTATTTAGAGGATCAATACTTTAGATATCAGAAGGCAATTAAAGAGCTTTCCATGCCTTCTCATGGGGTTGCCATTCTTGTGCCCATTTGGCTGAGAGGAAAACAGAGGCCGAGAAGGTAAAGTTTGTTGCCCAGCGTACACAGCAGGCGAGTGAGAAGCAGGCCCACCCAGAACACAGAGCCACCGAGCCAGAAGAGCAAAAGAATGTCCTCATGCCCGCTGCTGAGCACCTGCCAGGGCTGGGAGCCCACCTGATGATGTGGCCACCCGCCCTCTGCAGGGCACTCAGCCCCGAGTCTGTTCCTGCATGCCAGGGGCAGCACCAGGATTCCCGTGCCCAAGCTTTTCTGCAACTCCTGTGCTGGTGCCTTCCCAGCCCCAAGGAGGGGAGGCGGGAGAGGCCCCCGGCTCCATTGAGGAGACACTGAGGCAGCAGGAGGTAGCAGAGCACAGAGGCTGTGCTGGGAACTGCCCCCGGCTTTGCCCCTTGGCCACGTGGTTCTCCTGCGAGCCTCTCCCGGTCGGGACGTCTCACCTCCTGCAGCGTGTCCACCATGGTCTGTAGGTTCATGCGCTTGGCGAGCTCCTCCTCCCATCTGCAAGAGACAAGAGGGACAGGTGGTCAGAGGGCGGCCTCCCCAGGCCAGTCCAGCCTCAGACACAATGCCAGCACCCACCCTGGGCCCGTCCCCGGGCTGGGCAAGGAAGGTGCAGCAGCGACTCTATCCTTGCCTGCCCCTCGGGAACCCCCAGTCTAGGGAGCTAGATGTGTGGGACAGCCAGGTGACCCATGATACCAGGTGGTGGTGACGGGTGCCAGGCTCCGGGCATGAGCACAGCACCACTGGGAGATGACGGCAGGAGGGACCGCCAGCCCCCCACACAAACTGTAAAGCATTGTATAAATGCTACTGCTCCTTCCATTCCTGTAAGACATGGTGCTGAAGCTGCTCTCAGGGGCAAGGCTGCAGCCAGCACCACTTTCAGGCTCTCCTTTGCAACCACAAGAAACAACTTTGATTGTGCCAACCATCGCAATCTCGGAGTCAATTTGTCCTACAACCTACCCTAACCAACAAAGACATCTCCTACCTAGCTGTTATCATCCCTATCTTACAGATGAGGAAACTGAGGCTCAGAGAGGTTAAATACCTTGCCCAAAGACACACAGCTAGTTAGGGGGTGGGGCTGGACTTCAAAACCAGGTCTGTTTCATTACATTAAAACAAAAAATAAATATAACTCTCCCTTATTTAATGCTTATTAAGTGCCAGGCTCTATTCCAGGGGTGTTACATACGTCATCTCGTTTGTATATATGTGGCCGGAAGTTGAACAGGAAAGGACAAAGGGGAGACGGCACATGGGGGCTCTGAGTGTACCCCCAGCATTAACCGGAGGCAGGACAGGATAATCATAGAGTTACCACAACAATACCAGCCCACCTTAACTGAGTGCTTACTTTGTACCAGGCACCACTCTACGTGATGTAATTCAATCCTCAAAACAACCCTCTAGCCTAGGTGCCACAATGCTCCCCACGTTACAGGTGAAGCAAGCAAGGAAGAGTCAGGTACCCAAGGTCAGGGTGAGGACAGGTGGGGCCAGGACTCAAACCCAGGCTGGAGACTCCAGATTGAGTGCTTGTAACCCTGCCAGGCTTCCTGTAGACCCAGGACCCATCAGAGCCCTAACCCACTCCCCACCCAGATGCCCCTCCTTCCCCAGAGGGACAGGTCCTTCTCCCCCCACCCCCATCCTGGGACAGACCGACCAGGAGTTTCTCTCTTTCTTCACCCTACGGCTGCCTCCCTACATGGCCTCAGAGCAGGCAGGTCTGGAAGCCTTTTAGGATGCTGTCGGGGCCAGCTAAAAATAGGCCAGAGGGGAGGGATGGCTGAAGAGTGGGTTACGTCACCAGCTTTTGGAAACAAGAGAAAACGGATACTGTTTGCACACACAGAGGAAAATTCCTCCTCTCTCCCACATGAGACATGACGGCCCCGGCCAGGGCTCCCAGAGGACACACTCGCCACTCACCCCCCATCCCCCGTTCCCTTCGGTCTTTACCAGCCCCCAGTGGTGGTGGCCAGGCCTAGATCTTCTGTGGGCTGCAGAGTTCAGAACCCAGTGGGCAGTGGGGCTGGGGTAGGGGTCCTGGCAGGGATGAGGAACACAGAGGAAGCTAAGGAGGGGCAGCAAGAGAATCTAAGGGTCTAACACCCTCGTTGTACAAATAGGAAAACTGAGTCCAGCCCCAGGCCCAGGGTGGGGAACAGGAATCCCAGGTGGGGAGAAGTTCAAGGCTGCCCTCACCTCGCCCAGCAGCATGGGGCATCTGGGGCTCCCCTCAAGGGAGGCCAAGGCCCAGAACACAGGTCCCAAGCTGAATCATCTCTACTGGCCACGCTGCCCTGAGGGGGGCAGGGGGCTCAATTCCAAAGCCGCTGAGCAGAGCAGGGACAAGGGAGAGCCCGGTGTGGCACTGGCTGCAGCCTGGCTCCTGAGGCCAGCCTCACTACGGCATCTTGCAGCAACACCAGGGGCAGCAGAGGAGTGGGCAGTGAGGGTTGAAGATGCGGGCACCCGGGGACATCTCTCCTCCACACACACTCATTTCCAAGACAGGCTTTTGGGGATAAGGCCCAGCCCCTCCTCACTTTTCCTTTAAGCAAACTTCTTGTGAGGAAGGTGGGGCAGGGGTCAACAGACCCATTGAACAGACGGGAAAAATGAGGCCCAGCAAAGGAAAGCAACTTGTCTCAAGTCAACTCAGAGCGAGAACTTAAGCCACGTCTTTGGATCTCCAGACACATTAGCTGTAGTAGCAGTAGCCACTGATTGGCAAGCACAGTCTGAGTCCCACGCACTGGGCTCAGTGCCTTGTACACATCTCATCGGCTTTCATGCGAATTATTAACACTCTCGGGTAAAGAAATTTTCCCCAAACCCATTTTGTAGATGAGAGAGCTGAGGTTCAGAGAGGTGAGGTAACTTGTCCAGGGTCACACAGCTAGTAAGCAAGGATGGGACTCAAGCCAAGCTCATGCTCTAAAGCATCCAGTTTCCAACTGTGATATGCATGGGAATCACCCAGGGAGCTTGTTCACGTGCAGACCCGGATTCAGCAGGTCTGGTGTGGGGCTCATTTCTAATGAGCTCCCCTGCAGAAGGCACTTCGGTGGCCCCCTCGCCTAAGCTGCACCCCAGTTGAGCTTGCACAAATGACTTCATGGGCCTTTTATTACCAGAGCTGGATAGGTGGGCAGCCGGTGCACCTGCCCCCAGCAGACCCAAGAAGGACCCCTGTGTGCTGACAGCAGCTGGCTTGACAGACCAAACCTGCTGCCTACGCTGACCTCCCCTCCCGGCAGCAGCGGGAAAGCTTGGCTTTGCCGGCTTCAATGTTGACAGTGCAGAAAAGCTTTGCCCTTCAGCTGCTCTGGCTGACCGGGGTGAAAGGATGGTCGAGTGATATTTCTTAAGGCACCCCAGATGCCCTGCATTTACTGCAACTCAGCCCAGAGAGAGGGAGCATGCAGCTTAACCAAAAACTGGTCAACCATGTTGTGGGCTCTGACGTTCCAAAACCTGCTTCCCAGGCACAGCCCCCTCTCCTGACCTGGATCTGCCCACAGGAGTAAGGTTTCAGCAGGATGGAAGTTTCAGGCAGCAGGACCAACATAAGCAAAGACGGGCCAGCAGGAAGGCCAGGGAGTAGCCAGCTGCCACCAAGAGGGGACACACCTACCACGGGTCAGGGGCTGGTGGATGTCATGTCATTTAAGCCTTTGCCCTCCTGACTTTCATGTGTGGCCCACTGCTGAGCACAGGAGCTCACACAGTGGGCTGTGGAGCTGCAGAGAAACCTCCTCCCCATTTTACAGGTGGGAAAATGAAGGCCCAGTGCACACAGAAACTCTAGCCAAGGCCAAGACAGCCTGAATCACTTAGATCCATCCCTGCCCGCCCTGACCCACCAGCTCATAAAACTTCCAAATTCTTTTCTCTTTCTTTTTAAATTTATTTGTATTATTTTTTAATTTTTGGCTGCATTAGGTCTTTGCTGCTGCGCATGGGCTTTCTCTAGTTGTGGCGAGCAGGGGCTACTCCTCATTGTGGTGTGAGGGCTTCCCTGGTGGTGGGCGCCACCAGGGAAGTCCCCAGATTCTTTTCTCTCGAAGGGAGTGGAGAGAGGGACATTTACTGGTCACCTTCTTGGTGGTGTACACCATGTTGGGCCTTCATATACATATAAAAGATAAGGGACTTCCCTGGTGGTGCAGTGGCTAAGAATCTGCCTGCCAATGCAGGGGACATGGGTTCGTTCGCTGGTCCGGGAAGATCCCACATGTCGCGGAGCAACTAAGCCCGTGCGCCACAACTACTGAGCCTGTGCTCTAGAGCCCGCGAGCCACACTACTGAACCCACGTGCCACAACTACTGAGGCTGCGCTCTAAAGCCCGTGCACCACAACTACTGAGTCTGTGTGCCACAACTACTGAAGTCCACGCGCCTAGAGCCGGTGCTCCGCAACAAACGGGAGCCACTGCATTGAGAAGCCCGCGCACCGCAACGAAGAGCAGCCCCTGCTCGCCGCAACTAGAGAAAGCCCGTGTGCAGCAACGAAGACCCAACACAGCCATAAATAAATTAATTAATTAATTAATAATAAAAAAAGATAAAATATCACTTAATCCTCCCCTAAGGACGGTCCCCATTTTGCAGACGAGGAAACAGAGAATCAGAGGTAACTCGATTCCCCTTTCCCTCCCTCCTCTTCAGCCTTCTGAAATCTATCCATTCTCCCAGGCTCGTCTCAAATGTCATCTCTTCCCTGAGCCTCCGCAGCCACCTCCATTGTTCTCCCTCCTTGAGCTCAGGCTTGAGGCAGCAGACCTCAGGAGGCCATCTTTCCCAGGCGGCTTGGCTGTGGCATCTCATCAAGCATGGCTCTCACCCAAAGAGCCGGCCCACGATGCCAGGGACAGCGATGGACCACCCTCCATCTTCTCCACCTCCAAAGAGTGCTCAGGCCCCAGATCTAGCTCCCGCCCCGACCACATCACAGGGACCTTCTCTCGCCCCCAGCATCCTCTCACTCTCCCCCCAGCTGCAGACACCCTTCAACAACAGCCTTGTAGGCATGCCAGCTCCTCAAAACGCTCTCAGGCTATGGATGCTCACGCCAGCCCCTGAAGCAGGTGGGATGGATGACGGTGGTGGTGATACTGACGCTGCTGCTGCTGCGATGATGTGATGGGGCAGCTAACACAGACTGAGTGCTTACGACGTGCCTGGCACCGTCCTCAGGGGCTTCACAGGCAGAGCCTCATTTTAGTTTCACAGTAACCTCTAAGTCGGGTTATTATTTTCTCCATGTCGTTGATGAAGAAGCTAAAGTCCAAAAGCATGAAGCACCTCCCCCCAAATCACACAGCCAGCAAGGGGGGGTTGTTTCTATTTTACAGAAACAAGAGACTCAGAGAATCTCCAGAAGCCAAGGCTGAAAAGGGGACCAGAGTTCCCCTAGACCACGCCTCTGAGTGTACAGATAAGGAAACTGAGGTGCAGGTCACCCAGGGAGTGGACAGCAGAGTGCCCTCCCCTCCCCCAGCCCAAGCGGCACTCATGAGGAGCGAGGTGGAAGGACACGAGTCTGAACCCCAGCTCTGCCTCCCCCACTCAGAGCCTCCATCTCTCCATCTGTCAGTGAGACACAGTGTGAGCCCAGCATACCCCAGGCTCGCTCCAGAAAAGCCATTCTGTTCCCACACTCTCTGACGGTCATATGACTGGCCCCCAGTCACGGGCTGGTTCTGGCCGGACTGGACCCCAGGCCCATCTCCCAGCCCCAGCCCAGCCTCCTGCCCCTGGACTCAGTCACTCCAATCCCCCTGCTTACCAGTGTCCAAACCCACTGGGTGTGATCCACAATACGGCAGTGCTGGATGAGGGTTAGTCGTGGGGGGCCTCTGTGCCAATGCAAAGGACAAGCAGGGGCTCAGACTGGGGAGCCCACAAATCGGGAATGTGAATGTGGGTACAGGTAGCACCCTGGTGCCCAGGCCAGGTGCCCTGGCCTGTTGGAGCACAGAGGAATCATGGGGGAGACACCTGTTCTAGGTGGGAAAAGGGGCACAGGAGGGCTGCCACTATACAAGTCATCGGAGGAGTCGGTTCTAAAGCTGGGGGTCTGCCCACTCCCCCAGCCGGAGAACTGGTTATAATTATCATTTCTGTGCTCACTGCTGTTCTCCCTGCACCTAAACCCACCCACACTTGGTAAGGAGTCAAAGAGTTATTGAATGGATTTGTTGAATGAATGAATGATCCCAGACGCAATCACTCCTCAGCCCCACTGCTTGCCCCTCCCCAGCCAGGGCCCCTTGGACATCCTCAATCTGCACAGCCCCAGCTTGGGGACTCGGCTGCTCCGTCCACTGGCTCCTGAGCTTCCCCTGGGAGAGGCCAGGCCAGCTGGAGGGCGGGCCAGGGCAGGAAGTGGGCAGGGAGAAGGAGAAAGCTTCCCTCTCCCACTTCCCACAGCTCCAGGCCCGGGATGGGAAAGCAGGGATGTCAGGGCAATGAGCGGGGAGAGGAAATGACTCCCCAGCCCTACACTGCTGCTGAGATCTCGGCGGGGCTCAGCCACCATCTTAGCAGAAGGAGCACATGTGTGAGAGGTGGCCAGGAGGGGGAGGTAGCTGCCCCGCCTCAGCCAGATGTGGTCTCCCCGCATTCCTGAGGAACCACCGCTGGACCACGTGATGGACGGGAAGTCTCAGCAAGCCACTGGGGGGAGGGGATTGGCAGCTTCAATGCCAGTCCCCACCCCCAGCTGACACTCGGGGCCAGTGTCTCCCCTCCCCCATCAGCTCGGGATGACACGCAGACCCACCGGCAAGGGGCCACAAAGCCTGGCCTACTGAGGGGCGGAAAGCCAAGCTGAAGTCACTGGCAGCGGGACTGACTCACAGACTCTGCACTTCCTGTGCAGTCACAGAAAGAGGCTCCGGGGCTCCAGCTCCAGAGGAAAGTGGGTGCAGCCCCAGGAGACAGCTTAGCTCTGGGGTAGCCCTGGGGCTTCTGAACAGAAAGTCCTAGAGACTCCCGGGCAGCAAGACACTGGGTTCGAATACTGCCCCTGCCGCTTCCCAGCTGTGTGACTTTGAGAAAGTCAATTAATTACCCTCTCTGGGCCTCAGTTGCCTCATCTGTGAGATGGGAAGCACACCACCCCTTTCGAGGGTGGGCTGTGAGAACTACATGAAGTGGGATGGTGTGGGTGAAAACACCCAGTCCCACCTCTGGCACACAGCAGACGACTGATGCTCCGAGGCTCAATTCAAACTGCAGAATCCCACAGCTGGCTCCAGTGGCCAGACCACAGAGAGCTGGAAGGCCCTCACAGGGATGGTCCGCACCTTTCCAAGGAAGGTCGGCCGCCGGCACGCCCAGGCCGACCCACTCAGGTGATGGAAAGCAAACTCAGGTGAGGCTAGGCCAGAGCTGTCAGTGGAAAACTTCATTCTGGGCCAAGCATGGGCCTTGCCTCTGGCGGAGGGTAATTTTCACCCGGGCACGGGGAGCTCACCCCACAGCAGCACAGCCGGCTGCAGGCTGCCGGGGGTGTGCTGGAGCCACTCCACACACCTGTCCCCAGGGCTCTGCGCTGCCCCTGGCTTCTGTGCGAGCCCACCCACAGGTGCAGAGGTGCCTTTCCCCTCCCCGCGTGGATGTGCCTTGCGCCACCCTCGCTGCAGAGCTGGGGCTGAGCTGGGGACCTGACTGGCAGGTCCTTCTCTAGACTTACATCCGAGCTAGAGGATGAGGCAGACCAGGGGAACCCTTCTTCAAATGCAGTTTTGCAGAAGCCGATGGGTAACAGATCAGAGTGGGCACGCGGCAGGCCCCCACCCCTTAGCTTCTGCTGAGCTCCCCCTAGAGAGCTTAAAAATCACAACTGGGTCAACTTCCTCATTCCACGCCACCACCCTTGTTGAAAATCACAAACAATTCATGTTTGTGGCAGAAAAAAAAAAATACAGATGAGCAAAAGGGCAGTGGGAGCGGGGTGGAGCCAGGGATACACGGTGAGAACCCACTTTTCTCTGAGGGAGATCCTCCTTCCGGGCAGCCCAATGCTGAAACACTTGGAGCCTCATTTCCTGACTGCCTCCCCTCATCTGCTTTGCTGTATCTTCCCTCTCCAGTAAAAGGAGGGCCGGGCCGCCCAGCCTGCGAGCCGAGAGGCCCTCCATCCCCCCGAGCCCCGCCCTCACGGGTACCTCCCGGCCCCCTCCCCGTGGACCCTGGTGCTCCCATAGGCACCCAGCCCCTCATCCGGGGAAGGGACTCCTCCCAGACGTGCCTATCCGAGGCGCAGCTGCCCAGCTGTACTCTACTGCTCGGAAGGAAACACAAATTAAACGTCAGCTGATTGTCTCTGCAGAGGAGGTATTAATTTAATGTGAGCACTTAACCAGGGCAGCTGATTCCATTACAGGCGGGCAGTAACAGCCCGGGCAGGCCAGAGCACAGGCTGGGAGCTGGTGATGGGCCGGGCTGAGCAGCCACCACATCAGGTGTGCACCTCTCCCGGCATGCTGCCACCGCGCGCGCACCCACACGCACGCACAAACGCACACGGACTTGCTCTCAACCTGAAACACCAGGCGCCTCCAGGGATCCCAGCGGAGAGGTCTGTGCAAGGATACTCGGGGTGGATGGGGGTCTAGCGTCCATAGGGAAGTACCCAGTGGGGGAGAGGGTTCTGGGCGAGGGGGCAGGAGATCCTGTTTCAAGTCCTGGCTCTGTTGCTAATTCACTGCACGACCCCAGCAAGACCCTTCCCCACCTGGGCCTCAGTCTTCCCATCTGTAATATGATCTCTAAAAGTCCCTCTGGATATGATGTGCAGACCCTGGATGTGGCCCTTCCTTGGAGCCCAAAAGAGGAGACAGCCTCAGGGATGTCACCGCCATCCAGAGATACCCTGGGTAACAGCATCAGGCCGCTGGCCCCTGCCCTCATCACCAGTGACCAGCAAGCAGGGGGTGGGATGGCAGCATGCACTGA
Organism: Monodon monoceros; assembly: GCF_005190385.1. NCBI lineage: Eukaryota > Metazoa > Chordata > Mammalia > Artiodactyla > Monodontidae > Monodon > Monodon monoceros. The sequence goes on along the minus strand of NW_021703774.1, from coordinate 166,695,625 downwards.
TTCAACGTTTGTCCACTCACTCATTCCATGATTGGTTCTGCAGCACTTGCCACGAGCTGCTCGGGCCTGATAGAATCAAAGGCTACAGGAGTCTCCACCAGCCCCACTGAGAAGGGCAGCAAACTGAGAAAGCCATCTGCCACTGTGTGGTCCCCGGAAGGTCTGCTTACCACTAGCTAGAAACCTCAATTTCCTCCTCTGTGAAATGGGGGTAGCAATCCTACCTTGTAGGGCTCATGGACATTAAACGAGCTCGAGCGAAGGTACACAGGTGCCCTTGCTGGACGGCCATTCTCATCACTGGCGTTGCCCTGCCTACGCCTGTCTGGGGGAGGCAGGGACAGGTGGGTGCGTAAGGCCCGGACCACCTAAGCAGGGACACTTCTCCATCCCGCCCTGACCCTCTGGGGATCTAGAAGCAACTGAGAGAGGTGGCGAATGAATTTTCCCAGCAAGTTGGTGATCGCAAGCCTGGCCAACGGACAGCGGTGCTGAGCTGCGTGGAGTCACTCTCCCTACCTGTTTCAGTGACCACGGGTACCCTTTACAGGGCAGCTGGCTGGCCTCTGGGGCTCTCCGCAGGGAGCCACCAGGCCTTTAGAGAGGAGGGAGGGAGAGACTGGCAAGCCTGTCCCTGGACCGCATTCCCCAGACCCACACCCCCTCAGGCAACGAGGCAGCCTGCGTTGTGCAGGCAGCCCTGTATCTGGTCCTGTCTCTGCCCCTAACTTGCGGTGCGACCTTGGGCAAGTCCCTTCCCCTCCTCTAGCATCACTTTCCCATTCTTAATGCAACGGTGTCAAACTGGATAAATTCGAAGGGCCCACCCAGCCAGGCCAGAAAACAATTTCCACAGTGCCTGGACAAACACCCCACGCTGACGGCAAAGCTATCTGATAAACTACAGAGTGTCAAAGCCAGCTGGGACATCAGCCTTTGGGTTCAAACCAGTGTGTGTAGTGGAGGGATGGGCAGGGGCTCTGGAGCCACAAGGTCCTGGGGTCAAACCCCAGCTTTACATCTTGCAGCTCTGTGACCTGGTGCAAGCTGCCAACCCTCTCTGAGCCTCAGTAAGACCACCCATCTCACAGGGTTTTTTTGCAAATAGTCAGTGGACTCGCGTATGACAGGTGCAGTCAGTGACATCATTCTCACCCCCGTGACCTCCCAACGGCAGATGGTCAGAGACACTGGGAGAATGGTCCTGGACCACACTGCAAGTGACAGGGCCAGACCTGAACCCAGGACTGGCTGACCCCACAGCCTCTATGCTGCCATAACCATCATGTTGATGATGGTGATGGGAAAGATCTAGATGCCACCATCACCTGGCTGGGGGACCAGGGGCACAGGGGGCTGGGGGTGGCCAAGGGAGCCAGATGCTGACACCACCGATTCCACTGCCAGCAAAACCCAGCGAGTGTCCTGCTTCTGCCCGCCATGCCCCCAGACGTGCCCCAAGAATGAATGGGCACGTGCTCAGGCTTTGAAGTCTGTCCTGACAAGGGCTGCCATGACAGCAGATGAGACTGAGGCAGGAGGGGTCCCTCCAGCCAGAGCCCAGCTATTCTCATGGGGCCACCCCAGCAGGCACAAGGCATTGAAGGCCATTCTCCCAGGCCGACAGGTGCCCCTGGTCACCTGTCCCACTGCCAATCCGAGGTTCCAGCTGTTTACACCAGTCTTCCATTCCAGTTACCCAGTGTCCATATCTGCCCAGGTGCATAGCATCACTCCCACTTTGGTGTCATTTATTGAAAGCCCCTTTGGAGACCCGGCAGCTCCGTGGATGCCGGTAACCCAGAACTCTGGGTGGGGAGGGGGGAGGGTTAGGTTGCTGTCCTTCCAGTGCTTCTGTCTAGAAACCACACCCAAGTGGGCACTGTCCCCCACCAAGCAGGCCGCTCCGAGAAGGAAAGTGGCTCAATGAGCATCTCATGGTGAGGAGGAATCTGTGTCCCAGAGTGCAGGCCACCGTGAAGTTTCTGGGGCACCATTTCCAACCTCTTCTAGGCTTGCGACACCTTCATCACCTCCTCCAGGAAGCCCTTCAGGACTTCCCCAGGATGAGTCACTACATCCATCCTAGTATTTCCAGCCCCAGCACATGCCTTCCTCACGGCATGCAGGTGCTGTTAAATATTCACTTCTCTGCCTCTCTCATCAGACTCTGCTCTCCTGGAGAAAGGGAGGACTTGCTTTCACTGTAAAATGCTTATTTTGTGCTAGTCTAGTCACTTTACTCCGACCATAGCTCTGTGAACCAGGCGTTATCCTTCCCACTTTACGGGTGAGAAAACTGAGGCCCAGGTGAAATGACTTGCTCCAGGCCCAGGTCCATCTGACTCCCATGTCTGAGCAGCCTCGCAGTAGTCAGAGCATCTCATCGGTTCCATAAACCCCACTGCCTACCATGCCTCCCAGTACGCTGCTCAGGAAACACCCCCAAATTACCCTGCCAGGGTCAGCACCGATGTGTACCCCTGGGTCACAGTCACTGACTTGGAAGAGAGCCGCTTAGCCAGGCATTTGCTTTGCCTGTTTACTCACTTCCTGGGCCCCAGAACCCAGGTGGAGAAAGGCCCTAGCGTTCCACCTCCACTGGCCAAGACACACCTGCCCACAGCCCTGCCACCCGTCCCACCCCTACGTGGCTGCGGCAAAGCACTGAACCTCCTGTGCTCCTGATTCCCATCTTTAAGGTGGGGGCCAGTGGAAGCACCTGCCTTGTGGGGCTGGTGTATTAAATGAGTCAGCATCCGCTATGCGCTTAGCACAGAGCTCAGCTCCTAGTAACGCTCAATAGATGGACACTGGTTAGCCACGGAACGTGGTCTTTATGTTGTCTCTCCTGCCATGGAGGATGGGCAGCTCAGCTTGGGGGGGCAGCTCTGCTGAGTGGACGGTCAGGGCCCCAGGCACCAGGCAGCATCCCCGGGTACCAAACCAGACTCCCTGCTCTCAACGCCTGGTGACACATGGGGCCGTCAAACAAGTCTTTGGAGGCTTGTCTCACTTCAGGAGGATGTCTCACCCCCCTCGTGTCCAATCCAGCGCCACATTCCAGCGCTGGCATAAGAGCCGGCACCGAGGACGCCCCAGTGAGTGAGTGTGGGGTGTTTCTGGGATGCCCAGCCCAGCAGACTCAGGGTCCACTGCAGCCCAACCCCTCTGGCTGTTGGCTTAGATTCTATCTTCTTTCTCCCACGACAGATTCAACAAACATTTCCCAAGTGCCCACTTAGAAGCACAGGACTGAATCAAGAACACTCTCCTCCCACTGCGAGAGGGACAGCGAGTGCCGGGGCTTTCCCCAGGCAGGACCTCTGCCCCATCTCCCAGCCTCCGGTCCTCAATCCCCCAACCCAACAGGGCTAGAAGCTCTGGGCACCGCTGCCTCGTGCCCTGGAAGTGGGGATGGGAGGGGGTGCTCATCCCAGGCTCTTGGAGTGGAAGGCATCTTTGCTCTGCTCATCAGTGAAGGGGCCTCATCCGAGTTGCCCCTGCCCAAGGTACCCAGGGCAGGAGGGCGGAAAGCAAGCAGTCTCCACCATGACACTGAAAACAGTGGTTGCCTCCAGAGGGGGAGCCTTGTGGCTGGGGACAGGGTGGGAGGGAGACTCATCACTCTGTCCCCTTCTGTACCATTTTCTAAATTGTAGTAAAATTCTCATAATATAAAATTTGTCATTTTAACCATTTTTAAGTGTACAGTTCAGTGGCATTAAGTACGTTTACACTGTTATGGAAACCCCACCCATCTCTAGAACTCTTCATCTTGCAAAGCTGAAACTCTGTCCCCGTTAAACAGTAACTTCCCATTCCCCCTCCCCGCCAGCCCCTGGCAACCACCATTCTATATACTTTCTGTCTCCAGGAATCTGGCTACTCTGGGTTCCTCATATAAGTGAAATCATACAGTACTTGTCTTTTTGTGACCGGCTTATCGGTCACACTTAGCATAATGTCCCCAAGGTTCATCCATGTTGTAGCATGCATCCAAATTTCTTCTGTATCGTTTAAATTTCGAATCATGTAATGTACCTCCTAGTCAAAAAAAACAAAGCCATTAAGACAAAAATACCCATTCGTTTTCCCCTTATTTTAAATTGCCTGAGTATTTTACGATTACACAAGAAACAGAAAAAACAAAAAAAATCAGGTAAGCCAAACAAACAAAAAAAGAATTGAAAAACCCACCCAATCCTCCATCCCTGAGAGAATCGCCATTAACACAGGCTGCACATCCTTCCCAATGCTTTCTTATGAGATTTTTTGTTCTCGTGTGAGATCTTTTAATAGTGAAAGTGGGATCAGACCATGTGCGATTTTCAAGTGTGCTTTTCCCACTTAACAACACGTAGCAAGCACCCTTCCCAGCAGGTGATACAGCGGGTGGCCGTGGCACCACTGACCTAATGGGTCCTGCAGTGTCATTCCCAAGTCCTGGCAATCTAATCAACACCGTAAGAGGATCTTAGTACATACATATCTGCATATTTGTCTAGTTACCTCCATGGAGTGGGTTGCTGTCTCAAGGGTATGGACATGGAAGAGGCTTCTGTGAACCTCAAAAGCTCTGGATGTGACAAAGCTGTACTCTCATGGGGCTCAGCAGCTGCCCAGCAAGCCAAGGAAAAGCAGGGTCCCTGGGTCCTGACTCCAGCTCAGCAGCAACATTGTTTTGTGCCTCAGTTTCCCCATTAGTCAAAAGGCTGCCTCTCCCATGGGTGGAGGAAGACCCCACCATAAATACTGTCCTTCCTCGCCCTCACTGGGTGGCACTCTGCCTTCTCCAAGGAGCAAGGGCTGTGCGATCAGGCTTATATGAGAAATGGGCCCCATCACCTCTCTTCCAAAAGGGTAGACATTCCCACCTGGTGTGTGATGAGCCCCGGAGCAAGTGGCCACGTGCTAGGGTGGGGCAAGATAAAACAGCGTCCCCTAGGGCACCTCCAGCCCGGCCTGACAAGCTGCATCGCACCTCCAAGCCTTTGCCTGTGCTGTATACTCTGCCTGGAAGGCTCCCTCTACATGCCACTTTGTCATTTCTTTCTCTGAAGCTTTTTCTGAAGCTTATGCCAACTTCAGGCCTCAGTTTGTATACCCGCTCCTCCAGGAAGCCTTCCCTGGCTCCTCAGTCAGGGTCAAACGCCCCTCTTCTGTACTCCAAAGGCACTGGTCATTTGCTACTGAGGTTATCTGTTCACCTGTTCGTTTCCTCTACTTAACTCAGCCCTTGTAAGATGAGACCCATCTCTGGCTCCCAGCTGCAACTCCAGAGTGCAGTATAGATCCTGGTACACAGTAGAAACTAAATATACGTTCGCTGGATAAAGGGCCCATGGAATATCCCCTCCAGGGCCTTCCTTAGGAGACCCTATCTGGAGTCAGTGTAGCACCAACTCACTGTGTGGCCTTGGACATGACCTCCCTGCCCACCCCGCCCCTCCCCGTCAGCCTCAGTTTCCCAGACAACCTCCACAGTCCCCGCCAGCTCTTCTAATCTCCTCCAACAATCCCCTTCCCTCACCTTGACACCCGCGCCTGCCTCTCATGGGGCCCCCGATGGGCAGGTTAGTGCTCACAGCTCTCCGTCCCCAGGACTCAGCCTCTCTGCCCAGGCCTGGCCGAGCCCCCAGGGACCCTCCACCCAACCCCCATCCCTGGTGTCAGCAGCTCTCAGCCTCTGGGACTCCATCTCTTGTTCATATCCAGAAGCCAGGAGGGGGTCTGGACACCAGGCCAAGAAGCTGGAGGCCCAGGGGGTCTGTGCCCAGGAGGCTGGGGGAGCCCCACCCAAGGATATGTTTATAGCTTTGAGGAAAAACAGCAACTCCCAAGGCTATTTTGGAAGCCTAATGTGCACTTTGGATCTCTCTGTTGTTTATTTCAAGTGACCTTGCCGTCCTGCAGGTAAATGCCCGACACTGCGGGTCTGCAGCTCAATGCCATCTCCCCATCACAGCCATGTCACTCACTCCGAGCTAAGCACGCCTGGACCAATGAGGGGTCGGCAACCAAGCAGATCCCACCAGGCAAGGGTTGGCATACACCTCATCCTGGGTTTAAACCTCCCCAGGTCACCTCTCTGTGCCTCAGTCTCCTCACCTGTGAAATGGGGGAGAATGACCCCCCTCTTGGATTAAATGAGGATTGGCAAGTACATCAGGCTCCAGGCGTAATGGGCGGAAAAAAAATCACAGAACATGAGCCCTCAGGACCTCAGAAGGGGATGCTCAGAAGCCCAGGCCATTTGTAAATGAGAAGCCCGAAGCTCAGAGTGGTGAAGTGACGTGCCCAAGGTCACACAGCCAGGCAGCGCCAGAGCAGGGACTGCAACCCAGAGCCTGTATGTTTCCTGCCATCCCGCTGGGAGGGAGGAGGACAGTCCTGAGCAATCACCAGGAAGGAAGGAGGGAAGAGTGACAAGGACCCCAGGAACCAATTACATGTGCAGCTGGTGCGACAAGGGATGGGTCATGGCAGCTACCACCTGCATGTGGAGCGCCATCAGTGTCATAACTGGCTGGGAAGGCTGCAGGCACAGCCGGGACAGGTAATTAGAATGCAGTCACCACACCAAGCGGGATTAGTGACTACACACAGCTCAAGGGGACGGACTCATGACTTAATACCAGCCTCCTGCCACCATGCAGCCCTGACATTCAACGTGATGTGAACCAGTGGGAAGGGCACTTCACACACACACACACACACACACACACACACACACAGCGCTCCTCCCATCCATCCACAGGGCTGGGGTACACCTCTAGAGGAGAGAGAGGTCAAAAATAGCAGACTCTCAGAGAACCTTCTGCGACAGTAACACCCCTGGCAGAGCACCTTATTGGAGCCTCTAGTTTCCTCACCCCCATTCTGCCAATGGGGAAACTGAGGCTCACAGAGGTAAGGCAACTTGTCCAGGTTCCCTAATCATAATAGTTAACAATATGAAATGTTAGGATGTGATAGGCACTATCAACTCATTTAATCCTCACAACAGCCTTATGAGGTAGGTGCTATTATTATGCCCATTTTACAGATGAGGAAACTGAGGCCCAGGGAAGTGAAGCAATGTGTGCAAGGTCACAGAGCTCAGAAGCGGTGGAGCCAGGACTTAAAGCCAGGCAGTCTGGCTCCAGAGCCCAAACTCATAACCACCAGACTCGCCCGCCTCTGCTCTCCATATGCAACAGCAGATGCTGCAGTAGGACACAGGTCTCTCTGACCCCAAGGCCTAGGCTCCTTTTCTCCGTGCCAGGTGGCGCCATGATGGAGAAGGTCAGGGAGCATGTACCTCAGTCTCCTGGGGGTCAGAATAGACCCCAAGTGGCATCACCTCCAAACTGTAAGAGCGAAGCACAGAGCCCCTACCCTGGGCCCCACTAGGCCCCAACAGAGGGGTTGCTGAAGTGAGGTTCTCCTAGGCCTGGCCCAGCCCCGAGGACCCTCAGATGGGCAGGGCTTCCTGCAGACACTAAAGATCCCCAAGCTGCCTGGATCCTGCCAGGTGCCCAGCCCAGGGCGAGGAGGCAGATGACCACCAATCCCAGCCCCGCCAAGGGACCGGCACAGATTCCCTTCTCAACTCAAACCCAATCGGGGCCTCTCTCCCCCTGAGACTCGGTCCTCCAGCCACACAACCCCTGGCCTGGACTCAGCAAGAAGCCAAAAAGGAGATGGTCCAAGACAGAGGGATGAGAAGGAGAAGCCTGGGGGAAGGGGTGAGGCCACTCACACGGCCCCACTGCTGCCTCTTTATCTCAAAAGATTTGTAAGTCAGAGAGAGAGACTCAGCCATGGCCATGCCCCAGCTGGTGACCTGGTAAAAGCGACTTTACCTCTCTGAGTCTCAGTTTCCTCATCTGTAAAATGGGATAACAGTACCTACCTCACTGGGTTGTGAAGATTATACAAGATCATGAGTACCAAGCATCTCATGTTACTTTGCTCACCTTAGTGAGCAGATCCCACTTCCAGCTGCTGGGGCTAGGGGGTTGGTCCAGGGTCCAGGGTCCTGGGCTTGGCTGAGATGTGCCATTTTGCCCCTCAGAGGCTTCATTCTCTGCGCCCCTCTCCCCCACACTGGGACTGGGGCGCTGTCTGGTAGACTTGGATACCAAGTACCCAGCACATGCAGGCCCTCAACTGGTATTTATGCACCGGATGAATGGATGAGCTTGGGGGCTGAAGCCCCGGGGAGGAGCAGCTAGCAGGGCCTGGGTGCAAGTCCCGCTCTGCCTGTGTTCCAGCCCGTCCCGGGACCCATCTGCACAAGGAAGCTCTGACCATCCCTGGGAGCTCAGGCTCTCCCTCCACCAGCCACCCCCCTGGGCAGCCTGCCAGTGGTGGGCCCTTTCCCAACCTGCCTGGCCTCCTAGGGACAGACGGCTGGTCCACGCCCACCCCAGCAGGCCCACAAAGAGAGCAGGCGGCTTCCTCCTGGTGACTTTGCCTTGGGAGAGATGAAACTTGGTGTGACGTCTGCCAAGCCAGATGGCCTGGTTGGCCTGAGGGGCCAGGACACCAGCTGGGACTCCTGCCCCAGCACACAGAGCTGCTCAACCCATTCCTGCCCTAGCACGGGAGCTAGCATCCCCCGGGCAACTTAATTACCGTCGTAACACTCAGGCCTCCTGCCCTCCACCCTTAGAGGTGAGAGGCCTCCCAGGGGCCAAAAGGGAGTCAGCGAGGCAGCGGGGTGAGAGGGAACCACGGAGCATGTGGGAGTGGAGGAGGTGCCACTGCCCGGCTCTGAGGGGTGGCCTGGCCCGCCAGGAATCTGCCAACCCAGAGAGTGAGCGGGGTGGGTACTGGCTCCTGGCTGTGGAGGACAATGAAGCCAGCTGCCTCGCTTCCAGGACACCCATCTGGGGCAGTGACTGCCAGGTCTGAGGGCCACCAGCTACCTTTAGCAGGCTGGAAAACCCACTCCCCGACCCAAACCCCAGAAACAGCACTGCCCTGTGAAGGCTGTCTGAATGGCTGCAGACATGCTAGCTCAACCTCTCTGGGCCTCAGTTTCCCCATCAGGAAAGGTGGGGCCAGGGTGATCCCTGGGCCCCAGGGCCACTTCCGGCTCAGAGGGCTCCATGACTCCAGGAGAAGAAATGTACCTCCTCCCTGTGCCCCGCCCCCGGCTCCCCCAGGAACTTGTGGAATCCTAGAGGGACCAGCCAGATCCTTTCTACACAAAAAGCATGTCCCAACGAGAGCATGCATGAGTCAAGAGGAACTTCAGGCAGGAAGAAGGTAAGCTTCTGAGATTCGGTGGGGGACTGATGCTGCCTGGAGAACTCAGGAAGGGTCTTCACCAGGCAGTGCCCACCCATTCCCCTACTCAATGGAAGGCTAAGCAAGGGGAAATGCAGCGTATGGGATTATGGCTAGAGACCAGGAAGCATTTCCCAATGGAAAAGCCTACAAGGATGCTAGAAGGCCCTGGAATGTCCTTCCCAGGCAGTAAAACCTTTAAGTGGGTTTTGCAGAGGTCCTACCCTCAAGGTGAGGGAGGAACAGATGACCTCTGGAGACCCTCTGGGGACAGCAAGCTGGAGTCCACAAGCAAAGCAGGGCCTCAGAGTCTCTGCACTCGGGTGCCCAGCCAACCTGACATTGCAAGTGGACAACGGTGTCATCTCAGGGTACAGCACAGCCAGGCCCAGCTCCAGCCTGGGGCCTGTACGCTGGTCCAACCAGGATCTCTGGATGTCTCTCAGGAGAGAGGCTGCAGAGGACTCCAGAAAAGCCCAAGAACACATCAAAACAGCCAAGGAAGGAAGGGCCAGGTGAGAGGGCTGCCAGCCAGGAATGGAGCCGTCTGTCAGCACAGCAGAGATGCAAGAACATGGGGCTGGGATCCACAGACCTGGCTGTGAGTCCTAGGTTTTCCACCAACTTGCTGTGTAACCTTTAGCAAGTCACTACTCCTCTGGAAAGTGTGTGCTGGGGGAGAAATCAAACATCTCTAAGGACTCTTGCAAGTCTGATTTCACAGTCATTTGGCAAGCTCCCTAGGGATAGAAGTCTGCCTTTCCAGTCCATGCAGCATCATCCCCAGGGCCCAAGCATAGGGCCAAGCACAAGCAGCCTAAAAATGATGGATGGATGGGTGGATGGATGGGTGAATAGGTGGATGAATGAATAGATGGATGGATGGATGAATGAATGATCAAGCAGAGTAATTCCTGAAAAAGAAGAGCAGAAGGTCCTAGGTGTCCCCTGGGATGATTCCTTACACTTGCCCTCAAGGGCTCCCTGGAATCACCTTTCCATGACTATAGACCTTCCAGCATCCAGCCCCCTTCTCTAACTTGTGCTCACACCCACACACACATTCTTAAATATGCAACACATGCTCCAAGCACCGTGACCCAACATCCTGAGAAGAGAAGCTATGGATCCCATCAGCTATCTGCTCCAGCCTTCCCCTGGGGCGCCTCAACCTCCTGAAGCACCCTCCCAAAGCTGGGTTTGAAATGAGACTGGACAGTAATGGAACCCCAGTGACGATCTTTTAAGACCCAAGTTCACATGCCAGCTCTGCCACTTTCTGGCCATGACAAGTAACAAGTCATTTCACCTGCCGAGACTGTGTCCTCATCTGTACAGTGCGCATTAACCACAGCTACCCTTCAAGAGTCTTACGAGGTTCAAGAGTCTTGTGCAGTTCAAAACATCCGTGAAGTTTTGAACAGGCACATGGGATGTGCTCGGGGAACGGTGAGAGGAGTATAATGGGGTTATGAGATCCTGGCTTCCTTCCTGGAGGAGGTGAGGGTGAGTGAAGCCTCCCAGAGTTTCTCTACAATCCCTTCCACCTCACTTCCCACCTCAGGAGGGTGATATGCCTGGACTTAAACCCAGCAGAAGCTACAAAGCAGCCTTTGTCTCAGAGGCGAAACCCTAAACCAGCTGCCTTGACATCAACTCTGGAAAAACAATGCCAGGACAGCCTTCAACGTCCGTCACCTCTCTGCCAAGGTCTGGGAGCGGGTGCTTCACCCACAAGGACTCGCAGCGATAGTCAGTGGGCTGGACAAGAACCCGGGAGCCATATTCCCATGGCCTTCAGGAAGAAGAGCTGCCCCGGTGATCCCTGAGGTGTAAGATAGGACTTGAACTCCTGTATCTCAGCCCAAGGGCCAGGGCCAGGAACATGCAGCCCATTCCTCAACCTGAAAGACTGAGCCTGGGAGTGTGGCCAGAATTATTCTGGAAGAGTCCACCAGATTCAGGTTCAAATCCCAGCTCTGCCCCGGCCTCACAGTGAGACCTCAGGCCAGGGATGGGTCCCAAGGCTGCCTCCGTATCCGCACAAGGATGCTGGGACTTAGGGGGTCCCTCCCCAGGGAGGCAGGGACACAGACAGACTCCCCATTCAAGACCGCTCTCCAGCAAGGCCACTGGAAGCCACAGGCTGCAGGTGACACAGAGTGCCGGCCACAGCCTCGAATGCTAGGTCTTGCCCTACCAGTGATCCTGTTCTGACAGTCTGCTGGGGAGGACAGGGGATGCGACCTCCTCCTTGCCAGCCAAGCAGGCAGCTCTGCTGGGGAAAGGAAGTGCTCTGAACACAAAGGCCGCTCTGCAGCTGGAATGGGGAGGGAAGAGGCAGTTCTCACTGTGTGGGGGCTTGGGGGCTGGTGAGGGCCAGGCTGGGACGGAAGGGACAGAGCAATAACAACTCAGGGGCCGGCACCCCACTCAGCCCTCGGCGTGCACCATCGCACTGAACCCTCTTTACTACCCGTGAGCTAAGGCTGTCGTCATCCCCATTTTACACCCATCCCCGAGGTGGTGATGGGAACCCAGGCGATCTCACTCCAGGATCAGAGCTCCCACCCGAGTGAAGGCCCCGATCGCAGGCTGACAATGCAACCGAGGAAGAGTGAACAAATAATTTCTTTTTAATTCCCCATGGATGTACTACGCCTTAAGGCCCAGAAAGGAACAACCTACACGTTGGGGCTTCCCTGAACTCAGCATCAGGTTAATCGTGGCTCTGTCAGTAGCCTGGTGAGCTCTGACCCCAGTTTTCCCAACTTGAATAAGTCCTGATGTTTTAAACATCAACACTTTCTTTAAAGGCAAGTGTCAAACCAGTTGCAATGTAATATCAAGACTTTCCATAGAAAACTGTGTACAGATCCAAACATACTATTTGTTAGGGCCCAGCCCCAGGCTGGGGACTCAAGAAACATGGTCTTTGTAAAGACTGGGGGATCAGCCTTTGTGGTTCACCCAACTCCTCACCGTGGGCAAAGTTCTCAGACCTCCAACTCCAGGGCTCACCCCAGAGAAAAGGGGATGGGAATGGCCCTCAGTGGGCCAGGCTCATCAACAACCCTGTGGGTCTCGTCATCCCATTTTATACAAGAGGAAACCAAGGCACAGAGAAATGCACAGCTGAGCACACGGCTGGCAGACAGGGACAGTAGGTCAGTCGGCCACTCAGTCAAGACGCCAACGCCAGGCCGATCTCAGGAAATTGCCTCTGGTTACGAGGAGACAAACCCAAGGTGACCTCAGGTGTCTCTCGTAGGCCAAGAGAGCCTCATCTGCAGCACTGAGGACCCGGATGTCTGGCCAAGGGTCACGGCTCAGTCTGTGTGGGCTCCACTTTGACAGGCTCCGAGGCCTCTTCACTCTACGTTCTCTGGCCTCTGCAAGTTTTCCAAAGCCCTCCTTAAAGGACCAGCAGCCTCCAGAAGGATCCCTTAGCCCAAGGGTTTCAAAGGAACTCTGTTTAGGGGACCTGGGTTCTAGCCCCTACTGTGCTGTGTGACCTCAAGGGAGCTGCTCTCCTTCTCTGGGCCTCAGTTTTCTCATCTGTAAAAGGGTCATGGGTATGTGGGTGGGGGTAGAGAGAAAAAGATAAAACACTGAGGGACGGACTCTCAGAAGGTCTTCTTCAAAAGACACCAGGCACATTTAGTCATCTGGGATGACAGGGGAACGGCATCTCCTAGAAGCAGGGGGATAGATTAAATGACCTCAGAGAGAGCCTCAAACCCTCTGGGCCCACCAGGGGGTATGAGGAAGGCACAGGTGTGAGGGAGAAGGGGCAGGTGGGGCAGTCAGGCGGGAGAGGTAAGGTGAGCAGCTTAGCCTCCCCAGCTCACTCCCCGACCGACCGGTGTCTAATCACAGGCCGAGACCTTGATAGGGGCGGGGGAGGCTGAGGCCCCCATGACGGCATTGACCTCTAACCTGGCAGCTATCCCTCTCACCAGGCAACCCCCCCGTCACCCAAACTGATGTCAAGACCCCAGGCCCATAGTACAAGGGGTCTGCCTTGGACAGAGGTGGGGTCCTGACCCCGGGGCCTCCAAGTCCACAGCGGGTAGAAAGAGGCTCTCAGCCCCATACTCACAGACACACGCGCACACCCACGGGCTCACGCACGGGCTCACAACGCCCCAGCAGCAAACAAAGAGCCCCCCACCAAGGCCTGGCATTGGGCGGGGGTGGGGGACAGAGACCCCCTCACAGCCCTCCCCTGCCTCCAGCCATAGGGAACAGAGACCAAAACAAGAAAGAAGGGAAAGAGGGAAAGGAGAGAGGAGGAGAGACAGCAAAACAGAGCAAAGAGAGCCAAGGAGGCCATGAGGAGGGAGGCAGGCCAGAAAGGCGGAGAAGAAAGAGCAGGCAGGCCAGGTTCTGGCTGTGTCCTGACTCCAGCCCGGGCCTGGGTTGTGCACCAGCATGGCAATCTCAGCTACAGGTCTTTGCACAAGCTGTTCTCTCTACCAGCAGCACCCTTCCCCCTTCTCTTCCACTCTTACTGGACCTTCAAAACACAACTCAGCTGATGTCTCCTCCAGGAAGCCTTCCTTGACTGGCCCTAAGCTGGCTCAGCTGTCTTCCAGAATCCCTGGATTTCAGGCACTACAGGGTCCCACCAGTGTCCCGCCTAGTGCTCCAAGGCTCTCTCTCTGGTCCAGTGTTCTGACTTTGCAACAAGCTTTCCCCACATCTATTCCAGTCTCAGTCTCCACCCACACCCCGCCCCCAGATGGCCTTCTGCCCATTAACCACAGCAGGCGGGGACAAAACGGGGGTGCCAGTGGGCCCCGGGAAGATATACCGACTCTGCCCAGAGAGAGGCCTGTCTGCTGGGGAATTTCACAAGGTCCACTTAGACCCAGCTCTTCCCCTCCCCCTAGACGGCAAACAGGTGGCAGCGAGCCAAGAAACTCCTTCAATAACCGAAGTAATAAAAATGCCAATTAAGAGGGCGGAAGGCAGTGTCTCCACTGTGGGGGTGTCTCTCCGTCGCGCAGCAGATGAGCAGGGGCTGTGTGCACCTGTACATCCTGCAGTCAGAGCACGCAGGCCAGAGAGCGCTGAGCAAGCATCTCAGAGCCGCCCTGGAGACAGCCCCGACCCAGCACAGCCCAGGCCGGGGCCCCAGTGCCACCGGAGTGCCCCCTTGCTTCTCTCCCCAGGACCCCCAGTCTCACTGAAGAATCACCATGGCACATATATACACTACTATGTATAAAATAGATAACTAATGAGAACCTACTGTATAGCTCAGGGAACTCTACTCAAGGCTCTGTGGTGACCTAAATGGGAAGGAAATCCAAAAAAGAGGGGATATATGTATACATATAGCTGATTCACTTTGCTGTACAGTAGCAACTAACACAACATTGTAAAGCAACTATACTCCAATAAAAATTAATTTAAAAAATCATCACAGCAGCTGCCAGTGTCTGAGGGCCGTCACCTCAGTCCCTTTCTCATGCCACCCATGCAATATGCCTATCCATCCCCATTTTGCAGGTAAGGAAGCAAGGACTCTCTCAAGGTCACGGAGCTGATAAGCAGTGGAAACACTCTTGGACTCCTCTCTTCCCAGCTTCCAAGTTCCACACAAACGCTCTGCTCCGAGCTGTTTAGTTCCAAAGGTTTTTGTCCTTTGACTTGGGATCTAGGGGAGATGTGATATAAAGGCAAGGGGAGGACAAGACCTTTCATGGAACTTCAAGTAGCCCCAGGTTGCATGAGAAGTTGGAGAAGAAACAGCAGTGTGGGTGTGGCCCAGGGCTTCCGATCACTTAGTCACCATGGGCACAGCACTCAACAGTTTATAAGATGCTTCCACAGGCATCACTTCGTTTAATCTTCCAAACGGCCTCATGAAGCCAGATTTATTACCCCCATTACACAGAAGGGAAAACTGAGGCTCAGAGCAGGAAAGCTGCTTGCAATGCACATGCCCCTTCCCGGGTACCACACAGGATAAAAGGTTGGATCTGGAGCCTGACTTCCTGGGTTTGAATCTTGACTCGCCACTTACTGTCTTGGCCCGGCTTCCCTCAATGTCTCTATGGTTCAGTTTCAGCATCTCTAAAATGGGCTAATGATAGTATCCAACTCATAGAGTTGTTATGAGGTCATATAAATTAAATATTTGTAAACTGCTTTGAATGGAGCCTGGCAAAGGGTACATGGTATATAAATATTTTTTAAATTAATTACTATTTATTGTGCCTCTAGTATGCACAGGCACTATTTGGGCAGGTACTTGTCACGTGACATTGTCCCATTTGTCTGTGTCCCCAGACACCGAGCTCCTGAGGGCAGGGGCTGTGTCTGCTTCACCCCAGTGCCCAGCATGGGGCCTGGCACACGGTGGGTGCCCAGCCACTGTCCAGAGAACAGAACCTTGGTTTCTCAGACACCCACATCCAGCAACCTCATCTTCCCCAACAAGAGGCACAGAATGACTGTAACAAGTTCCCTATACCCTGGCAAAGTTCACAGCACCAACCGAAAGCAAAAGTCAGACCTGAGCCCAGGGTGGAGGCCAGCTTCCCTCTGGCCACCAGAATGTCCACTGCTCTCTCCTGCTCGTCATCAGGCAGTGAGCCCCTGACCACTGACCTGGGAGTGCTCAGGTGCTGGGCATGAAAAGGAGCATTGAAACTTAGAGTCTGAGACCCACATCCAGTCCTGACTTTGCTGTGTGACTTGGGGCAAGTTAATTTTCCTCTCTGAGCCTCGGTTTCCATCGTGCAGGGTTGTCACAAGGTTTAAATCAGATCACATGGAAAGTGCCTGACAGGTAACGATTAGTGTTCCTAGCTCGCCATCCCTTCCCCCACCCTCACCACCAGGTCTCCCAGCCTAGCTTTGCCAACCCAGGAACTCCCCCTCCCCAGAGCTCAATCCTCAGAGATCAGGGGGGCTGGCCTGCCCTCTATGGCGGCCCAGGAGGCTCATCTGCCTGCGTTGCCAGTGATTCATTGGCTTTGCCAGAAATAATTACTCTAAAGTCACAGCAGGAAGTCTTCCCTGCATGGTGGCCACCTCCTGTTCCGCCACCCGCCCCGGCAATATTGTGACAGGTGCCGGGGAGACCCACACCTCAGCCTGCCTCTCGTCTGCTTCCTCCACCCTGTGCCAGCATCACCAGCCTCCAGGCCGCATGAGACGAAGCCAGCCTGCGTCTCTGCCAGGCAGAGCACTGAACTTGGGGTCTGGAGACTGAGGCTGGACTCGCTGGGAGATCTGGGGCAGAGTTCTTCACCCTTCTGAAACTCTCATCTGTAAAATGAACAGAATCAATCCTACCTCTTGGAATTGCTCTAATAATTAAATCTCACTTATTTAAAGAATTCATCACAGAGCTTAGCACGTAGTAGGTACTCAATTAATGGTGGCTATGAACTCACTATGATTTATTTTATTTTATTATTTTTTAAATTATTTTATTTTATTATTTATTTTTGGCTGTGTTGGGTCTTTCTTTGTTGCTGTGCACGGGCTTTCCCTAGTTACGGTGCACAGGCTGGTTATCACGGTGGCTTCTCTTGCTGTGGAGCACGGGCTCTAGGCTCGCAGGGCTTCAGTAGTTTTGGCAAGCAGGCTCAGTAGTTGTGGCTCACAGGCTCTAGAGCACAGGCTCAGTAGTTGTGGCGCACGGGCTTAGTTGCTCCGCGGCATGTGGGATCTTCCCGGACCAGGGATCGAACCCGTGTCCCCTGCACTGGCAGGCGGATTCTCAACCACTGCACCACCAGGGAAGCCCCTCAACTGATTCTTATAACAACACTGGGAAGCAGAACGCATAAGAAAACTTATCCCCATTTTACAGAGCAACACATCAAGGTGCAAGAGATTAAATGGCATGCACAGAATGCAGATCACTCCAATAGAGTTATAGAGACAACAGTGTTCCTAGGGCACTGGGCGAGCCCATCTTCCCAGTGTCCCCACGCCCAGGTGGGCAACACCCTAGGCAAGCCAGGACCACGACCTGGACTCCACAGGGCTCTAACTGCCCCCTGCTACACCCCAGGGGGCTCAGCCAGGCCACAGGCCCTCAAGGGAACCTGAGGCATTTGCCAGATTTAGTATTGGGTGACAACTACTCTTGTACCAAGAACTAGAGCAAGAAACTACATCCTGCCCAGGAAGCCAAGCATGGGTGCCCACTGGGGTTGGGAGGGCACTGCCCTGGCAGGCAGGCGGCAGCATCAGAAATATTCACCAGCCTCCCACCTGGCCTGGAATCTTCTAAGCACCAGTCCTGCCAAGAGGCTTCACAACCCCCAGATGCTGCCAGCAAGGTCATGGACTACCCTCTCCCCAGGTTCAAGCCCCGTTCTTGACTTCTGCCCAACTCACAAAGCCAGCACTGCTCACCCCTTCTGCCCTGTGAAATCTGGCTGTGTAACTCTTGGAACTTCACCACCTACAATGTACTGTAGCTCTGTGAGCCCATTTACTGCTCTCACAATGTTGGGACACAGATCTCAGCATCCCCCTTTTCCAGATGAGGAAACTGAGGCTCAGAGAGGCAAAGTGATAGCCCAAGCTCGTTCAGCTTTTAACTCCTGCACTGGCGGCCCAGCATGTGGCACCAGGAGACAGGTATTCATTCAAACTTGTTGAACTGATGTGTCAGGACTGGAGCGCGTGTCTCCTGACTCCAGGTCCAGACCCTGCTCTCCACAAGCTGTGAGTCCGCCGGATGTAGAGTCCATGCGTGTCAGTTATCGTGTCAACCCAGCCTCACTGGGGCCTACCAGCACGCAGCAGCCGGGCACAGAGCGCCCCTCACTGCACAAATACTTGCTCAGCATGGACTCTGCCCAGGCCCTGGATGGGTTCTCTGTGTACAAGGCGAAGAAGACAGACCCGGAGCCGGCCCCCACAGAGCTTACAGTCAGTGGAGGGGGCAGATACATCCCAGCCAATTACAATTCAGGGTGTACGGTCCTGTGATGGGGAGGCAGTGGGTGCTCAGGAATGCCCAATGCAAGAAAGTCAGGGGAGAGCAACATATCCTGACCCTGAGGTTACAATAGGGCTGCCTCCTTCCCTGCCGTGGGCCTCCTGCCATCTATGACCTGGGAAATAAACGGAGCACCAACCCGGTTGAATCTCATCAACGTGATCGAAAGCCAGGACTCCACATGCGAAGTCCGCAGCCTCCGGTATCACTGACACGTGGCATGGTTCAAATCAATTCCCTTGGAAGTCCATGCATCTCTTAGCAGCAAGGGATGTGTGAAAGTTCTGGGTCTACCCTTCTATGTCTTTCAAATACCGACACGTGTGGGGATGCAGCCACGGGCTTGGAGAGAGAGCCTGAGAGCACGCTTGTGCGTGCGTGCGTGCATGCGTGTGTGCGTGTGTGTCTGTGTGTGTGTGTATGTAAGCTGGTGGGGCCCAGGGGCCTGTATCCGGTGGCCAAGGCAAAAGCCCCGCCTCAAATTCCTGGGAGAAGGAATCTTCAGCGTCAGCTGTATCCCTGCTTCCTGCTTCCTGTTTCCTTTTCTTTTCTGGGACCTCATTCCCCTTCTTCTAGCATGAGGCTCTGAAAAGCCCTCCCAAATTTGTTCCCAAAGAGTCTGCCAGCCTAACCCAAGAGACTTGGAATACCGAGGAGCTAAATGAAGGCGGGGTTGGGGTTGGGGGCGGGGGGCGGGGGCGTGCTTCTTTTAAAGGAGGTTGGGAGAAAGGGCAGAGGGTGGCCAGAGATTCCCGGAGGCACAAATCAACCACTAAGACTAGGAAGAACAGCCTCCTTAGATGCTGGACAAAGAAGTAGCCCTTTCTCCCTCCGCCCCCAGCACCATCTCTGGCGCCTTCCACAGGACAGAGAGCGACGATGGGTCCTGAAATGGATATGTCAGTCCAGCGCTGTGCTGAGAGATCCTTGTAAATGAAGGGAACAGATATTGCAGGGGCGGGGGGAGGGCTCTGGGATGGGGGACGTCCCGGGAGCTTCATGTGCCTTAACACATGAGCTTATTTACTCCTTTCAGATCCCTAGGGGAGTTATTCTCCCTCTTTTACAGAAAGCAGTGTCTCAGGCAGCTCAGAGAGGCCAAGCAATTGCCCATAGTCCCACAGAGAGTGGCAGAACCGGGATTCAATCCCTTTTTCCACCATCCCAGGCTGCCTCCCAGGAAAATCAGAAATAAAGACTCCATATCAGCAGCTTCGGAAACAATGGAAGTGGCAGGGAACGAAGCCCTCTGACCAGCTTTCCAGGGCAGTCTTGTGGCTTTGGGGCACTTAGGGGCCAGCACCCACCTGCTCAAGGGCCTCCCAGCACATGACGGGAAAAGGCAAGGGACGCTCCAGCTGGCTCACCCACCAGCCCTTTTTGGAGCCCTCCATTCGGGCCCAGCCGCTTCCGGCTCATGATCAGAAATAGCTGTGACAAAAGTCCCGCCTATCTCTGAAAGTGGCTTTTTAAAAAATGCTTAAAGGCAGACACATAAAAAGGTGGAGAGAATTCTGCCAAGCCCCAGTGGAAGGCAAGTGATGCGGCCATCACCTCAGGGCAGGGAAGAAAGCTCTCAATGGCAGACAGAAGTTCTGCCTGGCTCGGCTTTGTGGGTCAGCTCCCTCTGGGCCTCAGTTTCCCCAACTCTAAAATGAAAGTATTTAGCTGAATCAGTGATTTCTTTCTTTCTTTTCTTCTAAACTGTAAAACCCTGGTTTCCAATTGAATCTCCCTCAGAATATTAATCTGAGAATCATGAAAGTGGAGCTGCTGTGTTTGATGTTGGCCGAATCCTAGGTGGTCAGCCCCCCGGACTGTCCCCAGAATCATCCCCAAGACACCCTCTTCTAGACTCCAGGGCTCCAAAGAGTCCACTTGCAAACCACTAGGCTAAATGATCACTGTGGTCATCCTGGCTCTCAAACAAAGCTCCAGGGAAAACAAACCAAGAACTTTCAGGCTGACTGGAGTCAGGGGCACAGACACTCAGCAACTTGCAAGGGGAGGCAACAAAACCAGCTGGTTCCAAACCACACGGGGCCTGAGGCAGGAGAGGGGGAGGCCCGGAACAGAGAAAGGCCACACTGTCATCTCAGGAGGCAGAAAGAGCAGCCCTGAACTGGGCCCCTCCAAATCACAGACCGAAATGTAGAGCGAGCTGGCAGGGATCACCTAAAGGAACCCTGTTGTGTATAGGTAGGGGACCTAAGGCTCAGAGAGGGCAGGAATTGGCCTGAGGTCACACAGCGCCTAATGGTAGAGCCAGACCTGGAGTCTGGGTCTCTAGGATGCCCATTTAGAAAACTCTCTGCCTGTCTAAAGTTTATCTAGTTTCAGCAGGAATCTCCCAGGGAAAGCTTGCAAACTCAGAACAGGGTATTTTGGTGGCACTGCATGGTGACAGGGTAGAGATGTTTGTTTTGGTTTTCAAATCAATGCTTGACAACCTTGTCGGCTACAGTTTCAGTGACCACATTTCCCTCATGGTAAAGAGCTCAGAGCTGATTGGACCAAAAGGAAACCAAAGCAGGAGTGATCGGGGCCAGGGCCCAGTCACCCCCAGGCCAGGGGCTCTGGTTTGGGTTGGTATTTCCAAAGCACGGATCCTGTAGCACTGACAGCACACAAGATGATGTGACGTAGCACACAGGTGACTTGTTAAATTTACATTTTATTGACTATGTATGTGAATGGATATACAAAATGTAGTCTACCCATACAGTGGAATATTATTCAGCATTATAAAGGAATGTACTGCTGATATAAGCTATAGCATGGATGGACTGTACAAGCATCATCTAAGTGAAAGAAGCCAGACACAAAAGACTACAAACTGTATGACTCCATTTATATGAAATGCCCAGGAAAGGCAAATCTATAGAAATAGGAAGCATATCAGTGGTGCCTGGTCTGGGGTGGGAACAGGGATTCACTGCAAAAGGGCAGAAGTGTTGCAAGTGTTCTAGAACTGGATTGTACTGATAGTTGCACAACTCAGTGGACTGGCTAAAAGTCATTGAACTGTACACCTAAAATGGGAGAATTTCATGATATGTAAATTATACCCCATAAGGCTATATAAAATATTTTACGTAAGAAATAATATGGATGGTGGTACATGAATATGGCCACAGTTCATGGAGGTGGAACCCCAAAAGTCCCCAGCTTGGAGAACACTGAGCTACACAACCCAGGGTGCCCTTTGGAGACGCAGAATGAACATCTCCAAGGCTGCGAGTTCCTCCAGGTGGACCAGAGGAAACCCTGGAACCTTTCCTTTCCTGGCACAGGCTCCTTCTGTTGGCCACTGCTTGGGGCTCCACGCTAGACATCCTGGAACGATCTGAAGCCTTCAGTGGCCAAGAGCCCAGGTAAACACCTTGGGCTCATTCTCTTACGAACAGGAGATCAGAAGTGTGCAGGGAGTTCAAACTCAGATTTACATATTGTCAAGGCTGGGAAGACCCTTTGAGATCATCTAACCCAGTGGTTCTTAAGCTTTTCAAAAAGCTGATCGTATGCCTGCCCTCTTCCCAAAAGAAAATTCTTATGATAAACCCAAATACAGAAACAAGTAAAAACAGAATGTTACTTGTATACATTTATATTGTAGGCTCAGTGATATAGCAGTTACCTATTCTAAATTCAATCCATGAGGTTGATAAGGCTATTTTGATCCATTAACATTTAGAACTGGGATTATGGATGACAGGTCCACCTTCGCTTTAATTCTATCTCTGGTTTTGGCTACAGAGTATTAAGAAAATCCTGACTCACGCAGATTAGTAGCTACAAACGGGACCAGCTTTAAGCAGTTTGCTTTGTAATCTCAGAGTACTCTTCTGACAAAGAGAAGGCAGGGGAAGGCTCTAACTTGAGGCCAAGTACTAACAAATCAATGTTAAGTAGACTTCCATGAGTTAACAGTAAGAACTTAAAAGTGACTGAGCACACCTTTATGACCATTTTAACATTTTTAAAACATTAACTTTTATTTAATATTCAAGGAACTGCCTAAGGTATCTCTGAGGCAGCCGGGGGCTTCAGGGACAGTTCTAGACCACCCTCCTCTCGCTTTTACAGATAGGGAAACTGAGGCTCAAAGACGGGAGTAAACTTGCTTTGAAAAAATCCAACTTGAGCCCTGAATCAACTTCAGAAAAGATGCGCCTCCCCAGTTCACAAAAAAAAGAAAAAAAATGGGGAAAGAGAAGGTACACACTCACCCCAGAAGGGCGAGAAGAGAGACACCCACACTCCACCTGTCTCAGCAGCACCCATGTCACTCCAGGCCAGTGCCAGAAGCTGACATCACACCCCACACCCTGGGTGCAACTTGAACAGGGCATTGCTCAATGCCGACCCATCTCCCTCTAAGATTGGGCACGGTTTTTTCATCTCCTTAGTAGCCAGGTCCCAAAAGCACACACACAATAAAACAAACACAGCGCAAGCCTGGGGCATGACGACACAATCAACAGTGGCAGACAGAAGGGCCCATCCCTCCAAGTTTCACCATCGAGAGCAAGTGCCTGTTTCTCTGCCCCACCCCAAGGAAGCTGCCCACTAGGGGCAGAGAGGTGGCCGCCGCATGGCGAGGCACCAGGCCATTCTCAAGTCCTCAGGAGAAACAACCAGCCCAGAAGAGTAGCTTGCTCCCCGCAGGGTCCAAGACCTACCCCCAGGAAGCCAAGCCCTGCATGAGAGACCTGAGACTCCAGGCAACTGCTCCCTGACAGCTTGACAGAGCTGATCATCTTTAATAATGTCAAGTTGATTACTGTATACCTTCCAAAAAGCATCACCAGCCTACTCACCCCTTGGGCAACTGTGGATGGATTTTATTATTCCCATTTCTCTGATAAGTAAACAGGCTTCCGAGTGGTTCCGTGACCACGTGGTTCAGCCAGTGGTTCTCACAGGCAGGTAATGGAGCTGGCACGTGAATCCCGCCCAGTGGCCAGCCTGCCAGTAGAGGAAAAGGAAGGAGACCCATGCCCAGCTCTCTGTGCTCATGTGAGCACTAGGACTCGAGGAATGGAGGAAAGATGCTTCTCAGTGCATCCTCCAAGCCCTGAAGTTCAGAGCCACAGCTCCCAATGCAGAGTTGCCCATGCCTGGGACAGCAGAGGGCCCTGCCCCTATCCATGCCTGAGATGCTACAGACAGACCCCTCTACTCTTATCAGAAGGCCGATTTGACAATACTGTCAGCCAGGTTGCAGGCAGGAAGCAATGTCAGTTTCCCAGCTAGGGAATCTGGGCTGGGCAGGAAGGTGCTAGCCAGTTCAGCAGGCAGTCTGTGCCATACTCCAGCAGAGACAGTGGTCTGGGTCCATTCGGTGCCCAGTCTTCCAGCCTAAGGTTATCTCCTTCTGTGGGCCTTTAGGGCTGAGTTTGTTGGGGTCCAAAAAACCATGAGAATTAGGGGTGGGGAGAAGAGAGGTGAAGGTAGCTGTTTCTAAAAGCTCGTGGCCAGTCTGATGTAGGTCTGGTTATCCAGCCCAGCCAGCTGGACCTTACAGAGCTGGAGCAAGACAGCAGACCCTGGCCTCGGTGGACAGATCCAACCATTCTTAAACACATGACTTTTTAATTCAAGGAACAAGAAGCCAGTGGATTACTTAAGAGTTATTTCTTTTCATCCATTGACAGAGGAGAGCCCACCTTCTACATCCTTGGGAAAATACCTAAGCTGGAAGACAGACTAGCCAGGTAGTATTTCACATCCTGGCTTCACCACCTATTAGCCAAGCCATCTTAGGCAAGTCACTTGCATCTCTGTGCCTCGGTTCTCTCATCTACAAAATGAGGATAAGAATGCCCCACACTTTGCGTTGCCATGAGGATTAGATGAGATCACGGAAAACACCAATGGTCACTATGTCACCTAGAAAACAATGTGCCTGGTCCAGTGACGGAGCGGAGGTGTCCCCCACCATAGTTAGCGCCCGCTCCCATTCTTGGAACTAGATAACTGAGTTTTTCCAAGCGTGTGTAGGGCGTTCTGCAAATACAGCTTCCAGCCCACCTGCCAGGACCAGCTGCCGCACCCGGCCCCTCCCGAACGCACACATTCCTTGGCCGCGGAGACAGGGAAGACCCCCCCCCCGGCCGGGAGTGCGGGGGCAGGAGCGGGGCCCCACTCACCTCCGCTTGTACTCGTCGCGCTCGCGCTTCACCTTGGCCAGCACGTTGTAGAGCGCGCGGATCTCGGGCGTGATGGTGTCGATCTGCACGCCCACGCCGTCGGGGTGCACCCACGACACGCCGGGGCCCTGCACGGTCTCCACGCCGCCGCCGCCCGTGCGCCGCACCTGCGTGTAGCTCCAGATGGTCCCGGGCAGGCGGCCGTAGTGCTGCGGCTGCGAGCCGCCGCCGGGGGGCAGGCCGCCCAGAGCCGCGGCGTTGGCGTTGGCTCCGGCCGCCGCGCCGCTGCCGTGCCCGCCGCCGGGCGCGGGTGGCTGCAGCAGCTCGGGCCCGGTCTGCACGGCCTGCTCGCGGGAGAAGGTCTTGTAGCGCAGCCTCCGCTCGCGCTCGCTCTGCTGCTGCTCCAGCTGCTTCTCCAGCAGCCGGTTGCGCCGCTCCAGCTCGTGCACTTTGGCCAGGAAGCAGCGGAAGCGCACGTTGAGCCCCTTCAGTAGGTGGATGTTGGAGCCCAGGTCGTCCCGCAGCGCCGCCGTCACCGGCGATGGCCCTGGCCCGGCCCCGCCGCCGCCACCCGCGCCGGGGCAGGTCCCCCCGGAGCCGCTCGGCGGGCAGACGGAGGCCAAGGCCATCTCCCCGAATATCAGCGAGTTCACCATGCGCCGGCTACGCGGCTCAGGGACCCGGGCCCGCGGCTCCAAGTGCGGCTCCAGCTCCGGGCAGGGCTCCCGGCGCGGCCGGGCCAGGGAGGGCGCAGGATCCAGCGCGACCTGCCGGTCGGTTCCAGATGCACACCAGATGCGGCCTCCGCAGAGACAGCGAGCCGGACCGCCCCCGGATGTGGGCGCCGAGGCGAGGGACTGGACTTGGGTCGTGGTGGAGGCCGCGGCGGCTTGTGCGAGGTATCGAGGATCGCTGATACCGGCGCCGG
Source organism: Monodon monoceros (assembly GCF_005190385.1). Lineage (NCBI taxonomy): Eukaryota > Metazoa > Chordata > Mammalia > Artiodactyla > Monodontidae > Monodon > Monodon monoceros. The sequence continues at coordinate 166,670,289 of NW_021703774.1, read as the reverse complement.
GGCTGTCAGAGACGCTGTGGAGGCTCCGCGGTTATTAGCGCGCAGAGGACTCTCAGCCTGCACTGCCCCTCTGCGGCGGGCCCCGCCCACTGCAGACACAGGCCCCGCTCCCAAGCTCGCCCCGCCCACCCCGCCCTCCTCTGCGGCGCTCCCAAAGCTGGAGGCAGGGTCCCCGAAGCCCGCAGCGCCGGGCCCCGCCCACGGCCCCGTGGCTCCTCCCATTCCCGGGCTCCACCGTTTTCTCGGCTCGGTGGACTTGCTGTCTGCAGCTTTGGCTCCGCCCAGCTCCGGGCTGGACCACTCCCTCCCCTGCGCCGGGTCCAGCCCTCCAGCCGGGCTAGGATTCTTTGCCCGGGGACACAGACCGCAGAGCTGCACCAGGCACGCGGTTAGGTGGAACCGCCGCAGAGCCAGCCCGGCCTCTTAAAGGGACAAGCAGCCACGGCAGCGCTCGTTTCCCCCTTTAGGAAGTCCCCTCCCCCACGTCCTCTGTCAAGGAGACCCCGCTTCTCTTCCACCCCACCCCAACTCCCCGGCCCCAGATTACCACGAGGTGAGGGAGACCTCGGCCTGGAAGAGCCGGGGGACCAGAGCCTCCGAAGGTGTATCCGAACCCCACCCCCACTCCAGCCTGGGGCGGCCTAGTTCGACCTTCCCAGGATAAGGCAGCGTTTCCAGCGGCAGGTCCCCCACGCGGTGGACCCGGGAGCGCTCCTCTACCGCTTGCCCCCGCCTCTAACTGCGGGCCTCGTCGTCCCGAGACTGGCCTGGGCAATGCCGAGCCCGCTGGTCCCCGGGTCCAAAGATGCGCCGCACGGATGGTGGGGACAGGAGTGGGGAGACTGAGCGAAGACCCTCCCGGAATGTGACACGCGCAAGCTCAGCCTGGGCTGCTGCCGCGCCCCCGCCCTGAATGACCACCTCCGCACCACCGCACACTCATATGCTGAGATGCAGCTGACCCCAGAGCGGGCCATCGAACTGCTTGGGGGGCAGCTTGAGGGCAGAACAGGTATAGAGGGCGGAGCCCACCAGAGGACGCATTCATTCATTCATTCACTCATTCATTCAAGTCTGTTTTCATATTTACCACCGTAAAGACGAAGTTCTCCAGTCTCCTGGTGTCTCTTAAACCAGTTTGCAAACATCTATGGTAATTTTTTGAACGCTAATAGTAGTTCCCATTATTGAGTGCTAAGTATATGTCAGGTGCCATAGTTGTTATCCCGATTTTACAGAGGTCGCTGAGACCAGAGGAACAGCGATCCATCCCCAAACACATGCTCTAACCCGCCTACCGATGCTGCTGGCCTCTTGTCCATTTCCCCGTTGGATCCTCACCACAAACCTCAGAGGGCCATCATCAAAAAATCTAGAAACAATAAATGCTGGAGAGGGTGTGGAGAAAAGGGAACACTCCTGCACTGCTGGTGGGAATGTAAATTGATACAGCCACTATGGAGAACAGTATGGAGGTTCCTTAAAAAACTACAAATAGAACTACCATATGACCCAGCAATCCCACTACTGGGCATATACCCTGAGAAAACCAAAATTCAAAAAGAGTCATGTACCAAAATGTTCATTGCAGCTCTATTTACAATAGCCCAGAGATGGAAACAACCTAAGCGCCCATCATCGGATGAATGGATAAAGAAAATGTGGCACATATATACAATGGAATATTACTCAGCCTTAAAAAGAAATGAAATTGAGCTATTTGTAATGAGATGGATAGACCTAGAGTCTGTCATACAGAGTGAAGTAAGTCAGAAAGAAAAAGACAAATACCGTATGCTAACACATATATATGGAATTTAAGGGGAAAAAAGATGTCATGAAGAACCTAGGGGTAAGACAGGAATAAAGACGCAGACCTACTGGAGAACGGACTTGAGGATATGGGGAGGGGGAGGGGTGAGCTTTGACAGGGCGAGAGAGAGTCATGGACATATACACACTAACAAACGTAGTAAGGTAGATAGCTAGGGGGAAGCAGCCGCAAGGCAAAGGATATTAGCTCGGTGCTTTGTGACAGCCTGGAGGGGTGGGATAGGGAGAGTGGGAGGGAGGGAGACGCAAGAGGGAAGACATATGGGAACATATGTATATGTATAACTGTTTCACTTTTTTATAAAGCAGAAACTAACACACCATTGTAAAGCAATTATACCCCAATAAAGATGTTTAAAAAAAAAAAAAAAAACTAAAAATAGAACTACCATATGACCCAGCAATCCCACTACTGGGCATATACCCTGAGAAAACCATAATTCAAAATGAGTCATGTACCAAAATGTTTATTGCAGCTCTGTTTACAATAGCCAGGACATGGAAGCAACCTAAGTGTCCATCATCGGATGAATGGATAAAGAAGATGTGGCACATATATACAATGGAATATTACTCAGCCATAAAAAGAAACGAAATTGAGCTATTTGTAGTGAGGTAGATGGACCTAGAGTCAGTCACACAGCGTGAAGTAAGACAGAAAGAGAAAAACAAATACCGTATGCTAACACATATATATGGAATCTAAGGGAAAAAAAAGTTCTGAAGAACCTAGGGGCAGGACAGGAATAAAGACACAGACCTACTAGAGCATGGACTTGAGGATGTGGGGAGGGGGAAGGGTAAACTGTGACAAAGTGAGAGAGTGGCATGGACATACATACACTACCAAATGTAAAATAGATAGCTAGTGGGAAGCAGCCGCATAGCACAGGGAGATCAGCTCGGTGGTTTTTGTGACCACCTAGAGGGGTGGGATAGGGAGGGTGGGAGTGAGGGAGATGCAAGAGGGAAGAGATATGGGAACATATGTATATGTATAACTGATTCACTTTGTTATAAAGCAGAAACTAACACACCATTGTAAAGCAATTATACTCCAATAAAGATGTCTAAAAAAAAAAAAAAAACCTCAGAGGGGAGGTAACCCGTACCTTTGAACGCCTGCGGCTTGCACTGTGTGCACATAACCAGGTATGTGGCATGTTCCACATTCTTCAGGCTGCATTTTTTCAATTGCAATTTAATTTTTGTCTTGTTATTAATTTTTGTGTTTGTTCCATTTCTTTGTGTGTAAGGTTGCGGGCAGGTAGTCTCACAGGGACAATGGCTTGGTGTTCTCAGTGACAGAAGAGACACAAAGGAGACACAGGCATACTCTGGGGTGAGGTCGTGGCTGTGATGTTAGTCGGCTGTTTAGTCACAGGAGCCAACCCTCCCCAGTTTCCTTCCCTCAACCCCCAGTTCCTTGCTCCCTTCTGAAAATAGGCTCACCTTTCCAACACTCAGAGCTGAAACTCACCTGTCTTGAAACATTTCTCTTTTTAACCCAACCCAATGTGGTCACTGCTCTTCACTCTTTGTTCTCTCCTCTCTTGGTGATTTTCTTGTTTAACCTAAAGAATCAAAACCCTTTGCCTTAAAACAGGAGTTCACGGACCCTGGGGGGGATGAGGATAGAATTCTGAGAGGTCCATGCCATGGACAAAAATTATATCTTTATTTTCATTAATCCCTAAATGGCATTCAGCATCTCCCTTGATCATGAATGCAGGCAACAAATAGAAGTCCCTGTGATTTTGTCACTAATAGAAATCACAGGTATTTTCACATCACCTTCAGTTTCTATATATCTCAAAGTATCACTTAAGCTACCACGCTCTGAAATTAAGATCGTATTCGACTCACCACTAAATCTTACTTAATGTATTAACACATGTTACTATATCACAAATTTTTTTAGTACTTTGATAGTTGTATTTTAGTAAAATTGTTTTCACTGTTGTCCGAATGCAATTTTTAAAAATTTATTATGAGGTGGATCCACAGGCTTCACCAGATGCCTAAGGGGCCTTAACCCACAGAAAGGGTTAAGAAGCCACACCTGGGGAGTGGTTCCCTGCTGTCTTTTCTCTGAAGGATCTGCCCTGCCAACAGCATTGCCCTGGAATTGGAGTGTGAAGCCCTCCTGGAGGGGCGGGGTGGGGTGGGAGGCGCCCAGCCCTGTCCTGGGCCTGGAGAGATCCAGACATTCCAAGATTATTTTTTGAGCTCCTGCTTTAGCACAGACCCTGCCCTAACACTAGAGAAACAGCCGTGAGCAATGCAAGAGCTCCAGGAGCCCTGGGGGAGCTAATGGAGACAAACAACCCAACGGACCATCCTGAGACCGGGCCGAAGTGCAGCGGAGGGAAGCCTGACCAGGAAGAGATGGCTGCGCAAGGCCAGGAGATCCAAAGGAAATGGACGAAGTGGTACCTGGACTTGAAGGGCTTTTCAACTGAGTCCTAGAAACATGATTTGTACAAACAAAATGGCTAGAAAGTAGTTCTGTGGCCACATAGGTGCAAAAGCGAGATGCTATGTGTCTTGCTCTTTGTGGGCAAGATGAGAGGGGAGGCCAGCCTAATGCCCTTGCAGCTAGAGTGACCAACTGTCCCCATTTGCCCAGGATCAAGGAGTTTTCCTTGATGTGGGGCTTTCAATGCTAAAACCCAGAAAGTTCCAGGCAAACCGGGATGAGTTGGTCACTCTTTTTCCAGCCCATATAGTTCCTGAGACTTCTATAGCCAGAAGTCATGGTCATCAATGTCAGCCAGACAGAGCTTAGAGAGCAGCAAGCCCAATGCTCCCATTTTAGAGACAAGAGAATTGAGGCCCAGAGAGGGGTGGGAACTAGCCCCAGATAATTAGTGGCAAAGTCTGGTCTAGAATTCTGGCCCCCACTCCCTCTCCAATGCTCAGTACCACCCCAAGCCAGACAGTGAAATCAGTGGTCCCTTCCCTTCAGCCCTGGGTACCCTCACCTCCCCCATCAATAATCCAAAGGGGCTACAGATGGGCCCTCACCAGGTGGAGGGAGGAGTTGTTCCAACAGACAAGGGAATATCCCCAGGAAGGATGCCAGCCTCCACTTGCTGATCAAGGATGGGTTTTCTTAGCAGGATACCTACCCGTGGCCCTCAGATTCACAGCAGTGTGTCTGACCTGCCTGGCCTCTTCTTCCAGAGATGGGCTTTTGAACAAAAGCTGGCTTAGGTTTGTATCTCTGCTCCAGCTGTGTAAACTGGCAAGTCACTTGACCTCTCTGAGGCCCATCAGTGAAATGGGTATGACTTCACCCACAAGGCCCTTATACCCTCTGCCTCTGCCACCTGCCCTGTCAAAGTGCCAGGCCCCTGGCAGACTGTCAATAAACAGTTACAGAAAGAAAGAAAGAAAGAGAGAAAGAGAGAAAGAGAAGAAAGAAAGAGAGAAAGAGAGAGAGAGAAAGAGAGAAAGAGAAAGAGAGAAAGAAAGAAAGAAAGAAAGAAAGAAAAGAAAGAAAAGAAAGATAAGAAAGAAAGAATAGTCAAACAACTTTCATTTTCCCCACTGTAGCCCTCTGCCATTTCACCAGCTAACTACCCCCTCATCCTTCAGGTCCCAGCCTCCCTGTCCTCCCAGCACCTGCCAGGTCTGAATGGGGTTGCTTCCTCTGGGCTATACCAGCACCATGCCTACAACATGACAGCCCCAGATACACTCTCTTGCCATTGCTGGCTTTTTCATTGTCATCTCCACCCCACCCCCGCCCTACTCCCCAACACCTGCTAGACCGTGATTTCCAGCAGGGCAGGGATCTTGAACAAGAACCAGGTCCAGTTCACTACTGTACCCCCATGTTCTGGCATGGTGCCTGGCACATAATAGGTGCTCAACAAAGATGAGTTTAGGTAAACAACTGAATGAGCTGTTGGCACTGGAAAAAATTCCTGTAAAGTGCCTAAGAGGTGTTCAATAAGGGTTAGGTTTTCACATTTTAATTACATTTCTTGGTTTGACAACTTTATTGAGGCATTTTTTTACATATCATACAATCCACCCACTTCAACAGTTTTTAGTGCATTAACCAAGTTGCACAGCTATCACTATAAATCAGTTTTAGAATATGTCACCTCTCCCAGTATGATCTCTCACTCACGCCATTTACTGTTACTCCTTGTTTCCACCTCCTGCCCTCGGCAACCACTAATCTACTTTCTGTTTCTTTAGATTTGCCTTTTGTGGACATTCCCTATAAATGGAATCATACAATATGTGATCTCTCGTGTCTGGCTTCTTTCACTAAGCATCATGTTTTTGAAGTTCATCCACATTATGGCATTGGTAGGGCCTTGCTTTCTATTGCCAATCTCTTTTAAAATTTTGGTAGTTTGAATTTTTCATTACCTTATTTACTTTACTTTTCTGCATATCAATTCCCCATCTGGAAATAGGACTAATAAGAGTAGTTACCCCAGAGGGGGGTTGTAAGGGTTAAATGAGTTAATGCATATAAAGTCAGCATGAAGTAAATGCTCAATAAATATTAGCTATTATCACCATAATTTTTTTTCATTCTTTTTGCTTATGCCAGTGTGAAAAGCCCATAAATGTCTTAAGAAGCAGGGGAAAAAATAAGCGTCTCCCATGATCCCACACCCAATGGCCCTCTCTGACATCTGAGCCCAGTCCTACTGCCAGGGAGAATGAACTGCCCTCCCCCTGAGTCCCCCATCCCCAACCCCAGGCTGCAGTTTCTAGAATACTCCCATCAGGTTTCTTCATGGTGAAATGAAAGAAAGCAATCAAACATGATGGCACAGAGGAAAGGGAGTGGTTATTAGTCCCACGTGATGCTACAGGTGAAAATTAATCCTTTACAAGGCACAGGGAAATTCTTGAGATGGCCCATCTCACCTCCCCAAAAACAACAGTGACAATAAAAACAGTCACAAAAAAAAAAAAACTCTGGCAGAAAGGGCGACTTCGGCAGCATGTTGCCCAGCCTCATCCCTCCTGGACATCTGCAGGCTTACAGGCGGCTTAAGCTGCCTGTTGGCTCAACAATTATTCTGGGTGGGTTTGCCTTCCTCGTAAAGGGTGTGGGTTTCACTGATGTCAGGGCACCAGAGTGTCCTGGCTGCCTGGACATCCCTGATCTTGGTCAGCAGCCTTGGGGGAGCCCTGGTTGCTTCCAGCACCTTCTCCAGGCCTCCGCAGGCCTCTCTCATGAAGGCCAGCTGGGCTGTATGGCAGTGTGGTTACGAGCAGGGGATGCAGGTCCAGGCTCAATCAATTAACTGTGTGACTGTGGGTAAGTTACTCAACTGCTCTGTACCTCAGTTTCTCCCTCTGTAAAATGGGATGGTAGTCGTTCATGGGGTTACCCTGAGGGTGAAACAAGTCCACAGAGCTGAAAGCAGCACCTGACATGTATTAAGCACCGGCTGTCATGAGTCAACATTCCTCAGCACCCTGCCAGGCACCGTTCTAGGGAGTGGTTTGAGCTCCACGAGGTAGGAAATCAAGGCTGAGGGTTGCAGAAGGCTAAGCAGGGTCATGCTGGATCATTTTAGGGGGAGCCACAAATTTGGGGAGGCCCTTGCTTTCAGGCCTTATTCCTTCATTTCCACATGACTGGCATCTGTTAAACATCTTCTCTACCCTGACTCTGTCACTGAAACCCTACCTGTTAAAGATCCATCTTACAGATGGGGAGGCTGAGGCTTAGGGGGTGAAGGGCCTACCCCAAAACACACAATTAATGGAACAGTTGAGCTTTGAACCCAACTTTTAACTCCAAGTCCCATCCGACCTGCTCCAGCTCCAGCCTCTTCCTCAACAACCCAAAGATGGAACAGTCAGATGTTGATCTGAGAAGGGAGCCATTGAAGTGAGTTCTGCCACCCTGTTCCACGGTGACGGCCTTCGAGTGAGTAGAAAGGGGCACAGGGAAGCGAGGGGCAGGAGCTTCATCAGATGAGCGCAGAGCCACGATGAGAAGCAACACCATGCAACCCTGCCTCTGGGCCTTTGCACATGCTGGTTCCGCCTCCAGGGACACTTGTCTCCTTCTCACTAGCTAGCACTTACTTATCCTCCAGATCTTGGTTTTGGTAGCAGTCTCCTTCTTCATTTGCTGTCTTGTTTTGACTTTGCATTAAGGGATAATGTACGTTCAGCAAATATTCTGTGCATGGCTCAACGAATTTCTATGTATGCACACCCCAGGGTACTCCACACCCAGCTCATTTCCCACACACAGAAGGCTCCCTGGTGACCCCATTCAGAGACACCTCCCAAAGGTTATCCGGTTCTGACTCTTCTCACCATGGATTCCTTTCTAGCCTCATGCACACAGAATCAGACAGTAAGTTTTTTACTTCTTTTGCTCAATCTTCTCTGTAAGAGATCCATCCATGTAGTTGAGTGTGGCAGCATTGTACTCTTCTTCTTTGCTGGGTAATAACACACGCTATGAACATGTCACAATGTATTTGTCCATTCTACCACGGTTGGACATTTGGGTGGTTTCTAGTTTGGGGCTATTTGGAGTACAGCTGCTGTGAGCCTTCTCATCTCTCTCTTTAGGTGAACATAGCACTTGTTCTTCCTGGGTGGAAATCAAGCGACGGGATTGCTGTGTCGCAGGATATGTGTATGTTTAGAGTTAGCAGATCCTGCCAGTTTCCCAAGTTGGCTCTGTAAATGTACCCCCTCAGCGGTGTATGAGAGTCCTGACTGCTCCAGATCCCAGCTAATACTTAGTACAGAGATAAACAAGCAGGACTTACTGAATAGCACAGGGAACGATATTCAATAACTTGTACTAACCTATAATGGAAAATACTCTGAAAAAAATACATTAAAAAATCACATTGCTGTACACCTGAAACGAACACAATATTGTAAATCAACTATACTTCCATTAGAAAAAATATTTAGCATAGTCAGTCCTTTTTTATTTTAAGGGTTAGGGTTAGGATTAGGGTGAAGGGTAGCACTTCTCCCTAGAACCACTCTGCACCCCCAAAACCAGGATAGGTAGGGGCCTCTTGCTCTCCCCCATCGTAGACTCATCTATCTGTAGCATTCCCACCAATTCCTTGTCTCCCTCATCTCAAGAAGGGAGGGCTCCTTGCGGGAGGGAAGGACACCGTCTATCTGACCCGGAGCTCCTTGGGAAAGAGAAGTAATATCCTGTCGCCCCAGTCCCAGGCCACTCACCCTTTGCCAGTGCAGCCAGAAGACCAGCCCCAAGGATGCACGGCCCCTCTCTTTGATGTGCCCTAATCCATTTTGAGCCCAGAGCTTAACAAGATGACTCCTTACTGGATGTGTGATACAGGACCCCTCTGAGCCTCAGTTTCCCCATCTATAAAATAGGAATGAAACCTCTGCCCTATAGGGTTGTGGTAGGGGCTAAGTGAAATGTTATTAAGTTCCTGGGAGGGAGCCTGACGGAGGGGGATGGCTCTCTGAGGTCACTCTAAAGCCCACAGCCCTCTCTCAGAGGAGATGACCTCTCAGGCCTCATTCTTCTCATCGTCGGAAAGCTCTACAAAGGGCTCAGCTGCGTGATGCGACATGTCCATCTCTGTCCAAAGAGATGGGCCCCTGACCTCAAGAACCAACAGGTACTGAGAGTCTTCGCTCTGCTTCACATGTGGCATTTCACTTATTCCTCACGTTGTCCTGCTCAGATCAGTTCCAGCAGAAGTAGTTTGTGTGCCAGGCATCGTATACGTGCTTCACATGGATCATCTCATTCTATCCAAACCTCGTCAATTTGACGGAAGGACCTCATTCCCCTTTTACAGTTGGAGAAACTGAAGCTTGGAGAGGAGAAGCTAGATTCTTTGCCCGGTTCCAAGGCCTGGAGATCCAAGGTCCGAAACCTTAAGCCAGGTCCTGCTTGGATACTGCAAAATCCACACCAACCTCAGGGTGAGAGAGGGCCCTGCAGCTTCATGGGGGACCAGGATGTGTGGATTGTTGCCAGGGAGGCCCTGGGAGTTCCAGAAACCACAAGGCAGGCCTGACAGGGGAGTCCTTACCCCGTGGGGACGCTTCTGCTTCTCTACTGGCTTGCTTTGCTTCCATTAGGAGGTGAGCTAGGTAAATCCCCACGTACCTTACCCCTGATTTCTGGTTTGCAAACAGACTTTGACGTGTCAGGGAAATCCCTCAGAGGAAGGCAGGCAGGTCCTCTGTGACCTCGTGGTCCTATTTCTGCTGAAACAGACATCCCAGCAGTGGGGACACCTCCCACCTCCCAGGAGGCGACTGTCAGCAAGGAGTGAGTCAAAGCCCTTCTTCCCAGTAGGCCTGCCACTTCCAGCGCCATGAAAAGGAGGAATATGTCTGAACTCATCCCTCATCTGGTAACAGGACCAGCTCCCTAATTGTCCTTAACGAAAGTTTGAAATTATTCGCCACAGAAGTCACCACGTCAGCCTTCTTGGTGACTTCCCCAATGGCTATTTCGTAACTGCAGAGACCTCAGCCAGCCAGAGGCTTCCTCGGTCTACACCTGCCCTGCACCTTCCAGCCCAACTCAGATGATAGGCAACATCTCGGTGTCCAGCAACTGGGGATTGACTACGTATGTCATGGCACATCCATAAGAAGTCATACTCAAGCGATCCTAAGGATAATACACACTTATCTTTATTGGCTTAGAGAGAGGTCCTCCAGTTATCACTGAAGTGAAAAAGCAGACTGTAAAACCGTATCACTTATATGTGGAATCTAAAAAATAAAACAAACTAGTGAATATAACAAAAAATAAACAGACTCACAGATACAGAAAATAAACTAGTGGCTGCCAGTGAGGGAGAGGGAAGCGGGGAGGGACAAGACAGGTGTAGGGGAGTAACAGGTATAAACTATTATGTATAAAATAAGTAAGCTACAGCAAGGGAATACAGCCAATATCTTGTAGTAACTGTAACCTTTAAAAATTGTGAATCACTATGTTGTACACCTATAACTTATGTAATATTGTACATCAACTATACTTCAATTAGAAAATGAAAAAAGCTATAAAACCCCACTTTTAAAGTATTCATCTTATGTCTGTGGGTTTGTCTACGTGTATAGACATAGGAAAAAATCTGTAAGGACATGCAAAAGGTCAGCTGATGGTTTTTGTTCTTTTACCTACCTTTCTGTGTTTTCTGAATAATAATAACATATATATATATATATATATATATACAAAACATATATAATAACAGTTACAAGCCACAATGGTAAAGACGACACCACCATCACCTCATTTAAGCCTCACATCATTTGACAAAGCCAAATTCTTTCCCCATTTTTTTTTTTTTTCGGTATGTGGGCCTCTCACTGTTGTGGCCTCCCCTGCTTGCAGAGCACAGGCTCTGGACACGCAGGCTCAACGGCCATGGCTCACGGGCTCAGCCGCTCTGCGGCACGTGGGATCCTCCCGGACCGGGGCACGAACCCATGTCCCCTGCATCGGCAGGCGGACTCCCAACCACTGCGCCATCAGGGAAGCCCTCTTTCCCCATTTTAAAATGAGCACTTATTGCTTTTAAAAGGAGAAAAATAGAAAAGGTATTTTCCTTTGAAAAAAAAGTTATTGCATAACATAAAAGGCACTGGGCCAGGTGGAAGATCTAAAGATGCATGGGATGTGGCCTTTGACATCAAGAAGGTTCCAGCCCCAGGTCCCTGAATAACTAGACACTAGTTCACCTCTAGTAAGTGGGACCAAGAGAGGCACCAAGAAAAAGTGTTATGAGGACACGGAGCAAAAGATATTGCTTTAGGGGCAACAAAACAATTTGGTTAGCACCTACTATGTGCCTTCTGTTCTGAGCATCTTATCTCATTTGGGGCTCACAATGGCCCTTGAGGTGGGCATAACTTCTGCCGTTGTACTCACGAAAATATCCAGCCTCTACAAGGCTCTGGGATTTTCCCAGAGCTGTGAAGCTAGCAATAGTGGAGATGGGATCCTAACCTCTGGCTCTAAAGCCAATGCCTTCTCTCCCACTTCTGACACTCCCACTATTCCTGGCTGGGAGGGGTGTTCAGGACAAAGCAGCTTCTGATTCTAAACTTGCTTTATAAGTAATATTGCAACAGCAGGAGAGGCAAGAGAGAGCAATTCTCTCTCCAGGCCTCCGTTTTCCCACCTTTAAATCAGAGGCAATAATACCTACATCATAGGGCTAGTGTGAGGGTTAAAAGAGAAATCCAACGTATTGCCAGACAGAGAAAGTAGAGACAATCATGTGTATAAAGCATCTTGAAAACACGCCTGGTGCACACTGAGTGCTCGGTTAAATAGAGGCTGTAGTGGGCTCTGAAGTCAGGCTGCCTGGGTTTGCGCCCCTTCTCTGCCACTTACTGTGTGACATGGGACTACTTACTTAAGTTCTCTGTGCCTTACTTTCTTCATCTATAAAGTGGGGTGACAATAAAAGTCCCAACTTCATGCTTTTGTTGGGACAATTAAATAAGGGAAAGCACATAAGGGATTCAGAGCAACGTCTGGCACATGGTAGGTGGTTCATAAGTGGCCATTATTGTTATTAATATTATTTTGCACTGCAAAGACTTCTGAAGTCACCAGAGCCTGATCCTTGCTGTTAGGGGTTTCAAAGGACTGCTTGAAATGAAAACATCCCCGGCAGGAGCAGTAACATCACTGGTTTCCATCTGCCCACCTTTTGCAAAGAGGAAGGTGATGGTGTCACAGGTAACAGTGAGAGATGGAGAATCGGGGGTCAGAGGGGCTTTGGAGGGAAGGGGAAGAACCTCTCCCAGGAGAGCCTAAACTGGGAGGAAAGGTCACCTTGGGCATAACCCTAACATTTAGCTCTTCTCCCAGCCCAATCCGAGCAGCTGAAGATCAGGCAGAAAATGGTGATTAATTATAGCTCACCTTGCCAAGCAGTTGTTAAAGATCAGGCACTTACTTCCCTCAGCTTTATTCACACAGGCAATCATTTAATCCTCATGTGATGCTATGAGCACATGCTCACATCCCCATTTTACAGATGAGGAAATCAAGGCCCAGGAAGCTCAAATGACTTGCAAACGTCACACAGCTAATTTGTGGTCCAGACAGTATTGCAACTCGGGCCATAAAAAGCCAAAACCCATATTCTTTCTCTAACCCCACAGTCTGTCCCTTTGACTTGTACATCCCCGATACGGTGGATGGACAGACCCCTCCCTTTATCCCCTGGTTTCCCAAAGTCAGACGGTCCCCACCTCCCGTGCCGCCGAGGCAAACCTCTGCCATTGGGCTGGAATCCATCCTCGGGACCTTCTGGTCTCCTTTGGAGACAATGACTGGGGTCGTCTGGGGGGAAGAGCTAGTCTGGCCAGTTGTCAGGAGCCTCCAGATCCACGCCCTCCTCTGGTGGTCCCATTCAAGGTTAGCCACCACGCCTACCTGTTGGGGAGGTTCAAACCACCTGGCCCACAGGCAGGATTGACGTCTGTTTTGGAGGAGGCTTTGGGGAGGCATAGCTCATCTCCTGTGACCCAGACATTGGTCACCTGACCTGGAGTCCAGACCCGCCTCCCTGTGCCCAGCCATGCCATGGGTCAGATAAGAGGGTGGCAAGCAGCTAGAGAGACACCTCTGGGGGAGCCAGTAGGATACAGGGTCAAGGCCCAGGTCTTGTGACACCTGTTTCTGTCCTGCCGCTCACTCAAGTGTGAATCGCCCCTCTCTGGGCCTCAGCCTTCCCAGCTGAAGAGTGAGGGGTTGGAATAGGCAATCTCCCAGGACCTTTCAACTCCCCCCAAATTCAGTGTTTCTATGATAGAATTCCCTGCCTTCTTGGTGTCCACAAAGGAACAGGAAGGCACAATCCCTACTCTCAAGGAATTCAAGTCGGGTGGTGGGGATAGTGGGAAGACAGTGAGCTTTGTAACCCCCCAGTTCAAATCCCAGATCCAAGTGTTACCAAGTCCAAGCTGGTACTGCTTACCGCATGACAGGACAATAAATCAAGAGACAAGTTGTTGGGGCCAGGAATAGCGACTTTATTTGGAAAGCCAGCAAACCGAGAAGGTGGTGGACTCGTGTCCCAAAGAACCATCTTGCCTGAGTTAGAATTCAGGCTTCTTTTATACTAAAAGGGGAGGGAGTAAAGTCAAACATTTCCTGGCTCCAGTCAGCCTCTGGAGTCATTCACAGGTAGGCCTGGTCAGGATGTTTCCTGTGAGCTAAACAAAGGTATTTGAGCTTAATGTCATTACCTGGGAGGCAGGGTTCTCAGAGAGGGGCCACTATGTATAATTTAAGCTTATAGGCAACATCCCTTTAGTGATTCACTTGTAATAGAATACAAAGGTTCTTCCCTATAGCACAAGTATGTGACCTCAAGTTATTTAACTTCTCCAAGCCTTAGTTTCCCACACTATAAAATGGGGCTATAAGAGCTACCCTTAAATTTATAGTGTTACCACATGATGTAACACTTCATCCCCACGAGGATGGCTATCATCAAAAAAGGTGGGGGAGGGGGCGGAAATAACAAGTGTTGACCAGGATGCAGAGAAATTGGAACCCTCATGCACCGCTGGTGGAGTGTAAAATGGTGCAGACATGACGGAAAACAGTTTAGTTGTTTCTCAAGAAGTTAAACATAGAATTACCAGCAGTTCCGTTCCTAGGAATATATACCCAGGAATTGAAAGCAGGGACTAAAACACATACTGTACATCAATGCCCAGAGCAACGTTATTCACCATAGCCAAAAGGTGGAAACAGCCCAAGTGTCCATCTACAGATGAATGAATAAACAAAATGTAGTAAAGACATCCAATGGGATATTACTCAGTCATAAAAAGAAGGGAAATTCTGACACATGTTATCACATGGGTGAACCTAGAAAACATTAGGCCAAGTGAAATAAGCCAGACAAAAAAGGATAAACATTGCATGATTCCACTTACGTGAGGTATCTAGAATACGCAAATTCATAGAGACAGAAAGTGGAAGAGTGGTCAGGAGGAGCTAGAGGGAGGGGTAGGAGGAGTTATTATTTAATGGGTACAGGGTTTTTGTTTGGGATGATGAAAAAGTTCTGGAAATGGATAGTGGTCATAGTTGCACAATATTGTAAATGTACTTAAATACCGCTGAACTGTACAGTTAAAATGGCTCAAATGGTAAATTTTATGTTATGTATAGTTTACTAAAATAAAAAAAATTTAATATACCATCTGAAAAAAACTCGGGGGAGCTGAAATGAGAGAGGTGTGTAACCCCCAGTATATTCTCTGGCAAAAGCAACGTCATCCCCATACATTTCCTTGCCAAGAAGGGACAAGAGACCCACCAAAGTCCACCACCTACAGGCATGCCCTCTGCTGAGCCCCAGAGCAGGCATGGGGTGAGAGAGGGTCTTCAAGACCCTACTGTCTACTCTCTCTCGGACACCTGCCCTCAAGGAGCCTCCACTGCCCAGGGAGGGGACCAGGCAGGCCCACCAGTGACACCCACAGAGGGTCAAAAGTGATGAATGACAAGGTCCAGAGTGCTCCGGGAGGTCAAAGCCGTTCAGGGGAGAAAATGCAAACACTAGACTGGGAGGGGCAGCAGGTGCGGGATGGGATGTTGTCCCATAAACCACAGTCCTGGGGAATTTGAAAGTAAAGATAAGGACAATGGGGCTGCTGGGAACCTGGGGAGGCTTCTTGGAGGAGGTGGCCTTGAACTTGGTCTTGAAGGAGGCAGAGATGGGATGGATCCATGGGGATCCCCGGTTTCCAGCAACCCCTCTGCTTAGGCTGGTTGCGGTGAAGAATCATTTATGGAGTTTCTACCCAGCACTTAGCTCACTCAGTCCTAACAGTGACTGTGTGAGGTGGCTGTCTTTGTGCCCAAGTTATAGATAGGGAGCCTGAGGCCTGGAAGACTGCATAACTTGTCCAGGGTGGTGGCCTGAAGGTTGAAAACCAGGCTTATCTGACCCCCAAACCCGTGCCATTCCCACAACACAGAACTGTTCCCCAAGAATTAGACCTGGTCCCACTCCCCACATGACCCCATCCCACTTCAACGTCCAGGCTCAATCAGCTTCCCTATTTGCTGTGTTACCTTGGGAAATGCACTCAAATTCTCTCATCCTTTGTTTCCTTATCTGAAAAAATGGAGAGTTGAAGAGTTTACTTGGAAAGATTTCTGTAAAGATTAAACAAGATACTGTATCTGATGTGCTCAGTAGTCCCTGGAATATTATAAATACCCAGCAATTGATAGCTACTTTATTATTATTATTAGATAATGAGGATGGTGAGGATGACGACAACTACTGTTTCTATTATTGTTAAGACAAAGAGCATCTGTTAAGCAGGGATCATCACTCCAAATACCTACAGAGGCTGAGTAGGCAACACAAATCTGTGAATTGGGCAGTGCAAGACAATAAGGGTTGGTGGGGTCTGTGGCAAAGTAGAGAGCCTACCTGCTCCTGCTTGAAGACTGTCTGTGGTATAATAAAAAATAATATTTGTTCTTTATCCACGGTTCCTGGTTCCTAAACCAGGAGCTTCTAAAACCCTGTAATTTACTGCCTTTTGTATAGTAATGAGATGACTCATGGAGGGGGAGCCCTAGATAGTTTCAGGATGGGTGCTGGTGGCCAGAAAGATTAGAGGGTTGGGATCTTCAGCTCCTCCTCCCCAAAGAAAGAGGGGCTGGAAATTGAGTTCAATCACCAATGGCCAATGACTTAATAAATCACACCAAGATAATGAAACCTCCATAAAAAACCCTAAACAGCATGTTCAGAGAGCTTCTGAGTTGGTGAACACATTGAGTTGCTGGAAGGTGGAACCCCTGAGGGGGCAAGGAAGCTCCATGCTCATCACCCTATGCCCATAACCTTGACCTGTGCATCTCTTCCACTTGGCTGTCCCTGAATTGTGTCCTTCATAACAACCAGTAAAAGTAAGTAAAGTGTTTCCTGAGTTCTGTGAACTGTTCTAGTGAATATCAAACCTAGGGAGGGGGCTATGGCTACCCCTGGATTTATAGCCAGTTGGTGAGAAATACAGGTGGCCCCCAGGACTTGTGATTGGTGTCTGAAGTGGGGTGCAGTCTTGTGGGATTGAGCCCTTAACTTGTGGGGTCTGTGCTAATTCCAAGTAGTTAGTGTCAGAACTGAACTGAATTGCTGGACACTTAGTTGATGTTGAAAAATTGGTGTGAAAAAGAACCCACATAATTTGGTGTCAGAAAAAAAGATATCACACGGTCAAACTAAAAAAATGTTTAAATGGTGTCAAGTGATTGGAGGAGACACGAGGGGGTCCCGGGGGTGCCTACCATGTCATGCTCTCTTTCTTGGCCTGGCTGGTGGTTACACAGCTGTTTGCTATGTGACAGTTCACTGAGCTATATAATTACGTACTGTGTATGTTTCTGTCTGTTTTTATTACTTCATAATATGTAACATTATGCTGTTTTTTAAATTTTAACTTCACCAGTGAGAGAAAACACACCTAAGGGCCAGATTTGGCCCCCAGGTAGCAAGTTTGCAACCCCTGAGTTAAATATTTTCTCCCAGGTGGAGAGCACCTGGCTGGTGAAATGACCAGAGCACCAGGATTTGAGTCTCACATCAGGGAAGAACTGGCAGCACAGGAACACGACCGCAAGGGCTCACCTGGTCCCGCCCCCTTTTTCCTGCATGTAAAGTATTATTATCTGCATTTCTCAGATGAGGCCACTGAGGTCCAGGATCCCCCAGTGAGAGGCCCCACATCAAAAGTCATCATCTCATTTGGGGCCTCACAAATCCCAACAGCCTGAGTATCTCATCTTCATGAGCCTTCTGCAGCCCCATTGTGGGCCTCTGCCTGGAGGGGCAGGTGGGATCCCGAGTCTTTCTCTGTTGCCTTTTCCACTGGGCCTAACTTGCTTTCATGACCTTGACTCACCCTTGCTGCAATTTTAATTATTATTTTAGTGATGCTTTTCAATGCTCGGAGACCTTTGGGCACTAACCTCTCATCAGCCTGAATTCATCGCCATTATTGTGATTAGTATTTTATTAACGATAATAACTCCCTGCACTGGCCATCAACTTGTCATTAGGTGATTATTTCAAAACACTTATAGAAGTTGACTCACGCCCCACAGGCAGATCAGAGACAGCGTTTTTCCTCCCCTGATAGTAAAAGACCCCAGTTAGAACTCAGGACACCATGCCTCCATGAGCGGTCTAGAGTACCACAGCCGGGCACTGTACTGGCAATTCTGGGATTACATCAATGTCGCCTCCCACAAGAGGATGTTAGACCGTACAAGATGCAGCATTAAGCACCGACTTATATAATGAGATACCCTCTTGTTCATTCCTTTTCCATATTTTTTTCCTGAATTTGACCAGGAGAAAGTCTGTCTCGTTCTATTTGTCCTTAATACCTCTCTATGTCTCTTTAATACACACAGGACAGGCCCCAGGCTTGGACCCTTGGGCTGGATCATGTGAAAATTTAATTACATTAGTTTGCTTTTTGATGTTATTTTCATGGTCACTTTCTATTCATGTTAAGTGGTGTTGATGTGATGTAAAGTTTCCTTTTCAAATGAATTTATTTAAGTAGAACAAAGTGAATCTAAAGAAAGTACTAAAGAAATAATAGTCTGGGTCAGGGGTCCACAAATGTGACCGGCATGCCAAATCTGTCCCACTGCCTGTTTTTGTATGGTTCATGAGCTAAAAATTGTTTTTACATATTTATTTATTTATTTATTTATTTATTTTTGGCTGCATTGGGTCTTCATTGCTGCACGTGGGCTTTCTCTAGTTTCGGCGAGCGGGGGCTACTCTTCAGTGCAGTGCACAGGCTTCTCATTGCAGTGGCTTCTCTTGTTCCAGAGCACGGGCTCTAGGTGCACAGGCTTCAGTAGTTGTGGCACGCAGGCTCAGTAGTTGTGGTGCACAGGTTTAGTTGCTCCGCAGCATGTGGGATCTTCCTGGGCCAAGGCACGAACCCATGTCCCCTGCATTGGCAGGTGGATTCCCAACCACTGCACCACCAGGGAAGCCCTGTTTTTACATTTTTAAATAGCTGGGGGAGGGAATGGAGAATAAAAAAAAGAATAATATTTTGTGACACGTGACAAATATATGAAGTTCAAATTTCAGGGTCCAGAAACAAAGTTTAATGGGCACACACCCACGTTTATTGATTTATGTTTTGTCTATGGCTGTTCTCAAGCTACAGTGGCAGAGTTAAGTAGTTGCAACAGAGACCAAATAGCCCACAATGTTTAAAATATTTATTATCTGATACTTTAGAGAAAAAGTTTTCTGACCCCTGGTGAAGGTGGTTGGCTGACATGGCCAAGATCTTGGTGATGGTACCAGAGTGAATCAATCCCTCATCATTTGTTTCCATCCAGTTTACAGGTGAGAAGGTGACTGAGGCTCAGAGAGGTTTAGTGACTTGCCCAAGGTCACACAGCCAGTCAGCAGCAAGTCGGAATTTGAACCCAGGTCAGACTCCAAATGGGCATTTGGTGGGCAGGGCTGAACATCACATATGCTTTGCTGATCTTTCTTCCACCCCTTCATCTTCTTCATGTCCCCCAGATAAACGTGGTACTTTCTTTCCAGCCTCTGCACCTTTGTTCCGACACCTCTTCTTCCGGTTGTTAAACCCAGCAAAATGGTCTCTCCTCTAGGAAGTCTCCCCCACGGCCCATCCCTCCTGGACCCAGGGCAGACCTCCCTCCTCTGTCCTCCCCACACTGGTACCTGCATGGTGGTGGATTATTCATCATTTCCTGATGATGTGGCTCATCTCCGCAAGCTCAGGAAAGGCCCTGGAGGGCAGGGACTGTGTCTTATACGAAGTCCTAATGATTTAGCAGAACAAGACAGGTCTTCCACGCCTTGCTTCTGGTCTGTGACCTCACCTCACCTCTCCCCTGCTTCTGCTTTATGCTCCAGCAGTACTGAACCACTTGTAATTCACCACACCCATCATGCTAGCTCAAGCCTCCCTGCCTATACACAGGCTAATCCTTCCTACAGAACACCCTTCCTGTCCATTCTGCACCTAACTCCTACCCACCCTTCAAAGCCACAACCAGACATCAGTATGGAGACCGCTGCATACCCCACTCCCACCCCAACAGAGGAGACCTTTCCCTCCCTTGGGCTCCCGCATGCCCCCTGCCCCTGGTGAGGCAGTAGAAGGGGAAGCTTAGCCTGCAGACTCTGGAGCCAGACAGCTTGGGGTCAAATCTGGCTCTTCTCAGCTCTAGTTCTGTGTCATTGCACAACTGAATGAGGCTTGCTCTGCCTCAGCTGCTTCACCTGTAAAACGGGGGCAGTGACAGCAGGCTGTTCCTGGTATCGGTGTGAGGATTGGATGAGGTAAAGCCTGGGAAGCCCCTACCTACAGGGAGGCTTATCATCATCTGCTGTTATTACTGCACTGTGGTTGTGACTGTCAGTTTCTTTGTTTCCTTGCCCTCCAAGTGATGGGGGTTCTGCAAGAGCGGGTACTGGCTTCTGTCTCCGTGACTGTCCTGTGCCCAATACAGCAGATCGGGGTTAGGTGCTCAGTAAAAGTGGGTTCCCTCCACCTTCCTCCTCCTCAGTTCCTCCCCCATCCGTGCTCCCAGCTGATCAAAGCAAACTGGCCCCAGGGGTGGCGCTCAGCCTTTCCAGGTACAAGTCTTCTTTCTCACAGCAGCCCCTGACCTAAAATCCAGGGCTGCAGGCCCCAGACTCCCCAGGGCCACCCTGAGAGCTATCCCCACAACAGCCCTTCCAGCCCCTTGCAAATCCGAAGAGTGTACCCCATAAACTTGGTTTATGGGCCAGGAAACAGATTGACACTTGCCTTGTTCATGAGTCACTGGGACCTCAAAGAAGGCCACACCAGCATCCTTGCTCCCCGTCCAGCACCCGGGCTTTCTCTCGAGAGTGGGCTCCCCCCACTATAAATCTGTAAAAAAAAAAACCCAGCCAACCAAAGACACATCTGAATGGTGTTCTTACAGCTGGGCTCAGGGCCACTGCAGCAGCAGGCAGAGCAAACCAAAACCTCCCCTAAACCAGAGTTTTCATAAGTCTAAATGGAAAGGAGGTGGGTCAGCTGCTTAGCAGGGCTCCAAGAAAGGCAAGGTAGTACCATGGCCAAGAGCTCAGGCCCTGGGTTCAAATTCAAATATCACAACTTAAACACTGTGTGACCTTGTGCAAGTCACTTCACCTCTCTGAGCCTCAGTTTTCAACTCAGTCAAACGAAACGCGGAGTTGCTGTGAGGATTAAATAATACATGTGCAGTGTTTGCATGTAGTGCCAGGCACCAAATAATCTTCAATCCACCTAGTTATCATCACCTGGAGAATCCTTGGGTCCCTCTCTTTCCTTCCCTGGGCCTCAGCTCCTTCCAGGGCAAGTCCTCCCTCCTCAAAGTGGAGTAGAGTACAGAGCCCAGGGCTGTACAGCACACTGGGAGCAGATGGAGACGGGCCAGCTGGGTCAGGAGACTGCATCAGCCTCAGTGGGACCATAATCACAGTGCTTGGAAGCACCGCCTTGGACAGGGCACCCCTAAAAGCTGACCCAATACAAGGATTCATGTACCTAAACACGTAGCTTACTGGGGAGGTGATCCCAGGAAATGCCAGTAGGAGAGTGGGGAAATGAGCAGGAAATGGGGAGGTAGTAGCAGGCAGCTAGAGCTCAATCCCAATGGGGAAATTCTGGAGCCGGTGTAGAATCCAAGCTGAGAAATCTGGGGTCTCTATGCACCAACTCCTGTCTATCATCTAGTGTATCTTGGGGGCAGGGAGCTGTGAATTCCCCAACACTTCACGCCTACTACAGATGTGGCATGAGAAAGCCCCCAGGTGAAGACCTGGAGGGGCAGTGGCCGGAAGTGGGGTCAGAGTGCTGTGGAGTAGTGAGGATATGGGTCTATGGGGGCACTCACTGCATCTGCTACAAGCACCTGCTATGCTCCAGGCACGCGGGTACCATATGCACGGTTTCTCACTCAATCCCCACAACAACCTTGCAGAACAGACATCACTGTTTCCCTGCTCTTTTTAAATAGCTTTACTGAGATGCAATTTACATACCACAAGATTCACCCATTTGAAGGGTGCAATTCAATGTATTTTATTATATTTTCAGAGTTGGGCTACCATCACCACAATCTAATGTTAGAACATTGTCCATTTACAGTCACTCCCCACTTCCCCCAAAACAGCACCTCCCACCAGCCCTAGGCATTCATGAATCTATTTTATGTCTTTATAGATTTGTCTGTTCTGGACATTTCACTCTACATGGAATCATACAACATATCGTTTGAGGCCAGCATCTTTCATTTAGCATGTTTTTGAGGTTCATCCATATTGTAGATGTTTCAATATTTCAATCTTTTTTTATTCTCAAATAGTATTCTACGGAATGGAAATACCACATTTTGCTTCTACATCCACCAGATGAAGGACATTTGAATTGCTTCCATTTTGGGCCATTATGAATAATGCTGCTATGAATATTCACACAAAAGTTTTGGGGTGGATGTATGTTTTCTTAAGCAGATAACTAAGTGTGGAATCGTTGGGTCATATGCTAACTCTATGTTTACTATTTTGAGAAATTGCTTTTCCAAAGCAACTGCTCCATTTCACATTCCCACCAGCAACACACCCAGGTTTCAACTCTGCACACCCTTGTCGACACTTGTTATTGCCCAATGGGTGTGAGTTGTATCTCACTGTGGTTGTGGTTTGCATTTTCCTAAGGACTAAGGAAAACTTAGTTTTTCATGTGCGTATTGGCCATTTGTCCATCTTCTTTGGACGTATGTCTATTCAAATCCTTTGCCTATTTTTTAATTGGGTTATGTGTCTTCTTCGTCATCCCCCTTTTACAGATGAGAGGACTGAGGCTCAGAGAGGCAGAGCAGCTAGCCCACAGCACCACAGCTTGTTGGGGGAACAGGCAGCCTGACCCCTAAGCTCCACCCTTGGCCTCACTGCAGGCCACCTGCAGATCCGCATTTGACCGTATTCCCTACAGGCTCCTTTGGAGCTTGTTGGGAGTGGAATGTTTGGTTCTTTGAAAATGAAGGGGCTGGGGGACTCCTCACATCTCTCCTACCTTTACAAGTCTATGATCCCCAGAGAGAAAAAGACTTCGCAGCAGCCTGTGCCCCTCCCCAGCATGAGGACCAGGTGACAGCAGAGTCACTCTGCCAGGTGTTCAGTGTTCAAAGACATGCGTCCTGGACCATGCGGCTCGGCCCCCACACCCCCCCTTCCCCCTCACTCCCACAGCCTCTCCATCCGTCTCCCTCTCAGCCCTCCACTTGAGAGTGTGGTCTACTTTCTCCTGACCTCAGGCCTTGGCTCGGTTTCCTGGCCACTGTTCCAATTTCTTCTCCACAGTCCAGTGATTCCACTAATGGCACTCTGGGTACCACCCCTGCTGGCCTGACCCAGCTCTCCTCTAGAAGCCCTCGGCCAATCCTCTTAGCAGACACTGTCTTAACTCCTGCTTGGTGAGGGACACCAGGGACTCAGAAAGGACAGGACATTGTCTGTGCCCTTGATGGAGCAGATGAGGCAGCAACATAAATGACTGAGAGCCAGTGAAGTTTTATAGGAGCTGTAACAGATGAGAGAAGTCTGTACAGGGGATTGTAGGGTGAGGGACAGGAAGTAGAGGGAAGCAGACGTTGTGGACAGACTCCCCATAGGAGGGCATAGGCAGGAAGGGCATTCCAAGCAGTGGAAAAAGCAAGAGCCATGGCAGAGAAGTGCAAAAGCTGTTTGGGGGAAATGCAAGCTGCTCTGGGCTGTTGGGTGTAAAGGGCAAAATTGGGATCTGGTAAACCTGCTGTCATGAAGGACCTTGCCATACAAAGGAGTTTAGAGCAGGGGGAGTGAATAAGGGTTTTAAGCTGGGGATGGACATAGTCAAATTTGTGCTTTAGAAAAATACAACCTTGGTGATCAGTCTCATCAAATTCAGCCCACTACTCTCCATGGGGTATTTTGTGGCTGCCAGCCCATCCCATTCCACTTCCCAACCGATTCAACTCTCATACTGTCCTAGATGAGCATTTCACACGTTCCCATTCTCAAAGCTCAGGCATCTCTTCCCCATCCTCCTTCTCAGCTTAATGACATTCCTTCCTATGTACTAAGGAAGCAGAAGCAACCAGAAGAGATGGCCCACATCCATCCATCACTTCATTCCAACCTATGTGACTCTGCTCTGCATTCCCACTGTGACCATCAAGTGAACTCTCCAGCTCGTACCCGAGCCCCTTCACTCCCTCTGTGCACTGGACCTGTCTATTCTCCCCTATACAAGGACATTGCCCCATCAGCTGGCCCCTGTCTGCTGGGTCGTTCTCATCACCATACAAATCTCTTTCTTACCTTGAAGTAATTTCTCAACCTTTTTTTTTTTTTTTTTTGACCCTACATCTCCTCCAGGAACTGGCCCATTTCTCTGATCATTTTCACAGCACAATTTCTCAAAAGGGTTACATATTTTTCTGTAGCCACATTCAATTTCAAGAATTGAATCAATTCAAAAAAGAGTCAAACTGAACATGGAGCAAGAGATTATAAAAATGACCATGGAGTTTTGAAAATGAACCCAATAGAACTTCTAGGAATGAAAAATACATGAAATGAAATTTAAAAATCAATGGCTGGGACTTCCCTGGTGGCACAGTGGTTAAGAATCCACCTGCCAATGCAGGGGACACGGGTTTGATCCCCGGTCTGGGAAGATCCCACATGCCGTGGAGCACAACTAAGACCATGCGCCACAACTACCAAGCCTGCGCTCTAGAGCCCACAAGCCACAATTACTGGCCCCTGTGCCACAACTACTGAAGCCCATGCACCTAGAGCCCATGCTCCACAACAAGAGAAGCCACTTCAATGTGAAGCCCATGCACCACAATGAAGAGTAACCCACACTCGCTGCAACTATGGAAAGCCCGCATGCAGCAACAAAGACCCAACACAGCCAAAAATAAATAAATTAATTAAAAAAATAAAAATCAATAGCTGGATTAAATAGCAGATTATTTAGGGCTGAAAACGTAACTTGGGAAACTGAAGATATATTTGAAGAAACTATCTAGAATGTAGCACAGAGAGATAAAATTATAAACTACAGGATAAAAACCCTAAAGACATGGAGGACAGAGAGGGAGGATGTAACATACATCTCATTGGAGTTCAGTGAAGTAGGCTGAAAAATGGCCCCCCAAAAGATATCCATGTCCTAACACCTGGAACTTGTGAATGTTACCATATATGGGAAAAAAAAAAAAGGTCTTTGCTGTTGTGATTAAGTTAAGAGTCGAGGATGGGGAGATTAGGGTAGATTATCCAAGGTCCCTAAATGCAATTACCTGTATCCTTATAAGAGGGAGATAGAGGGAGATTTGACAACACACAGAGAAGTCCACATGAAGATAGATATGAAGATGCTGCCCTTGAAGACAGGAGTGATGCTGCCGCAAGCCAAGGAGGGTTAGCAGCCACCAGAGCCTGGAAGAGACAAGGAAGGTATCCCCTTTTACAGCCTCCAGAGGAAGCATGGCCCTGCTGACACCCTGATATCAACTCAATCATACTGATTTAGGACTTTTGGCCTCCAGAACTGAGAAAGCATAAATTTCTGTTGTTTTAAGCCACCAAGTTTTTGGTAAGTTGTTACAGCAGCCAGAGAACGCTAATACAATGGGAAAGAAGCAATGATTGAAAATATAACAGTAAGAATTTTTCAGAATTGATGAAATACATGGGTCATATTCAAGAAGCACAGTAAATCTCAAGTAAGATCAAAGCTTAACTTCACATGTATGTATAATACAATGCACCTGGAGGAGAGAATGGCCAGAGAGAAGATACAGTCAGAGAGGGCGACAACTGTTGATTAACCAAGAAACAAGGATTCAAGGGCAGCTAACTTTTCAATGTTCACGACTATGGCTGGAAGCCAGTGGAATAATATTTTCAAAGGACCAAATAATTGTCCCATAGTGAAAATACTTGTCACTAAGATTGTGTACCCAGCAAAACTATCTTTCAAGAGCAAGGACAAAATTTTCAAACAAACCAAAACTGGGTGTCTTGACCACCAATAAACTTTCACCAAGAGTAAGTCAAACAGAGGAAGACAAATATCATATGATATCACTTATATGTGGAATCTAATTTAAAAAATGGTACAAATGAACTATTTACAAAACAGAAACAGACTCACAGATCTCAAAATCAAACTTATGGTTACCAGAGGGGAAACATGGGGGGAAGTGATAAACGTGAGGGGAAGTGATAAATTAGGAGATTGGGATTGACATATACACACTACTATATATAAAATAGATAACTAATAAAGACCTACTGTATAGCACAGGGAACTCTACTCAATATTCAGTAATAACCTATATGGGGAAAGAATCTGCAAAGGGATGGAGAGATATATATGTATAACTGATTCACTTTGCTGTACATCTGAAACTAACACAACATTGTAAATCAACCATACTCCAATGAAAAATTTTAAAAAACTTTCACCAAGGGAACTTTAAAAAATATACCTCAGGTCAAAGGAAAATGATTCCAGGTGTAAGGTCAAAACTGCAAGATAAAACAATGAAAAAAAGGACAACCATGCAGGTAAATATAAACCAATGTTAACTATATAAAATATAATATCTGCAGAAATTAATTTACCATTCAGTGCAGTTCCAAATAAAATCCCAACCAGGTGTTCATGCCATATGACAATCTCTTTCTGTAATTTATAAGGAAGGACAAAGGGCCAAAAGGAGCCAAGACATTCCTGAAGAATTACAAGGAGTAGGGCTTGGCCTACCAGGTATCAATACGTACAATATAAAGTGATCATTAAGACATTTTAAAGCATTAGTAATTGGAGTAGTATGGTTTTGGCTCAGAGATAGACACATAGGCCACTGGATCAGACTAGAGAGTCCAGAAACAGACTCAAGGATAATGGAAATGTGATCTAGAGAAGAGGTGGTTTTAAAAATAACGCAGAAGATGAACTATTCAATAAGTAGAGCTAGAACAGTTGCTTACCCATATGGAAAAAAACCTGAAATTACATCCTTATTTATATAAAATCAATTCCAGTTGGCTAAAGACCTAAACGTGCAACGCAAAACTTTTAGAAGAAGATACAGGAAACTATGTCCTCAGGGGAAGGAAGGATTTCCTTAAAAAGACACAAAAAGCACAGACCACACAGGAAAGCATCAATAAATTCCACTATGTTAAGAATAAGAATTTCTGTTCACCAAAACACACCATTTAGAAAGTGAAAAGATAAGCCACAGATTGGGAAACGCTACTTGAAAGGCATATAATTTACAAAAGATTAGGATCCGAATATATAAAAAGCTCCTAAAGAATCAATAAGAAAAAGACGACACAGCAGAAAAAGACTAGAAACTTAACCAAACGTTGCACAGACAAGGAAACAAGTATTGCCAATAAATATTTAGTCTCATTAGGAATCAGGGAAACGCAAACCTAAAACCTCCGTAATATGCCAATTTACACCTACCAGGTTGGCACCTGTGTTAAAGTCTGACAACACCAAGTGTTGTCAGGGTTATGGAACAATGAAAGCTCTGTACACCATTTGTGGGAGTGTTGTTAGTTCATACGGCCGCTTTGGAAAGCAGCTTGGCATTGTCTGGTCAAGTTGACATGCACATATCTTCCAACCCAGCATTTCTATTCCGTGTGCCTCACCTGGAAACTCTTATACATGTGCATCAGGGGATGCAATAAATATTGATTGCAGCAGCCCTATGTCCATCAGGAGGAGAATGGATCGGTGATCTTTGGTTTATTCACACAGTAGAGTGCATTACGGCAGCGAAAATGCATGAACAACAGCACTACTCAACAATATGGGTGAATTTCAGAAACAAAATGTAGATCGAAAACAAACGTGCTGTCGGAAAACTCAGACAGCCCATTTCCATTTCTCCAAAGTTCAAAGACATGCGAAACTAGACAGTGTATTGTTCAGGACTGCATCCATCTGTGAGAAAACTGTAAAGAAAAGGACAAAGAAATGATAAATACAAAATTCAGGTTATTGCCTCCAGGTGGGAGGGACATGCAGAGCTCAAGGAGAGACATGGAGAAGCTTCAGGAATTAATAATGTCAGCTCTTCTAAGTAGGATGGTGGGTATATGAATGTATTATTATTATTATTTCACTTATCTGTTTTACATGGATGAAATGTTCTTAATTTAAAAAAGGAAATGCAGGGAATTCCCTGGCGGTCCAGTGGTTAGGGGTCCACGCTTCCACTGCTGAGGGCCAGGGTTCAGTCCCTGGTCAGGGAACTGAGATCCCGCATGCCAAGTGGCGCAGCCAAAAATAAAACAGCAAAAATTTTTTTTTTATTGTGGTATAGTTGTTTTACAATGTTGTGTTAGTTTCTAATGTACAGAGACGTGAAGTAGAGTTCCCTGTGCTATACAGCAGGTTCTTATTAGTTATCTATTTTATACATATTAGTGTATATATGTCAATCCCAATCTCCCAGTTCACCCCCTCACACACTTTCCCCCCTTGGTGTCCATACGTTTGTTCTCTACATCTGTGTCTCTATCTCTGTCTTGCAAACTGGTTCAGCTGTACCATTTTTCTAGATTCCACATATATGCGTTATTATACGATATTTGTTTTTCTTTTTCTGACTTACTTCACTCTGTATGATGGTCTCTAGGTCCATCCATGTCTCTACAAATGACCCAGTTTCATTCCTTTTTATGGCTGAGTAATATTCCATTGTATATATATATATATATATATATATATATATATATATATACCACATCTTCTTTATCCATTCATCTGTCAATGGGCATTTAGGTTGCTTTCATGACCTGGCTATTGTAAATAGTGCTTCAATGAACATTGGGGTGCATGTGTCTTTTTGAATTATGGTTTTCTCTGGGTATATGCCCAGGAGTGGGATTGCTGGGTCATATGGTAATTCTATTTTTAGATTTTTAAGGAACCTCCATACTGTTCTCCATAGTGGCTGTATCAATTTACATTCCCACCAACAGTGCAAGAGGGTTCCCTTTTCTCTACACCCTCTCCAGCATTTGTTGTTTGTAGATTTTCTGCTGATGGCCATTCTGACTGGTGTGAGGTGATACCTCACTGTAGCTTTGATTTGCATTTCTCTAATAATTAGTGATGTTGAGCAACTTTTCACGTGCATCTTGGCCATCGGTATGTCTTCTTTGGAGAAATGTCTATTTAGGTCTTCTGCCAATTTTTTGATTGTGTTGTTTGTTTTTTTGATATTGAGCTGCATGAGCTGTTTTAGAGATTAATCCTTTGTCCGTTGATTCGTTTGCAAATATTTTCTCCCATTCTGAGGGTTGTCTTTTCATCTTGTTTATAGTTTCCTTTGCTGTACAAAAGCTTTGAAGTCTCCTTATGTCCCATTTGTTTATTTTTGAAACTACCACTCATGGGCACCCCTACTCCCTGGCAACCATGAGGATGGTGTGAACTCCAAAGAGAGAAACTGGAGAGGGGAGACCGGCCATGAGGCTTTGCCTCTGTGGAGTCTTGTGTGTATTAAGTGAAATCACGAATGTTAAAATGCTTAAGACAATGTCTAGCCCATGATAAGGTCTATATAAGCATTCACTCTTATTGCAGTGATGAGGGTTTGGCACAGGACGATGGCCGTGGGAATAGGGGAAAAGGAATATATTTGAAAGATCTTAGAGTGTTTGAATGGGAGGGTGAGAGGGTCAATAATGACACTATGATTTCATTGTATTTCTTTCTGGTGGCGCGGCACGGCTTACAGGATCCTGGCTCCCTGTCCAGGGACTGAACCCGGGCCACAGAAGTGAAAGCGCCGATTCCTAACCACTGGACCACCAGGGAATTCCCACATTGTATTTCTTAATACACTTAGTATTTACAGAAAACCAAGCAGGGACCAGTAGAGGAGAAGCAGTTGGGGGTTGCAGGGATGGTGGTTGCTCCTTATGTCACGTTTGGGTCATTTGGTGATGGTTATTTCCATCAATGTGCTGTGTGCACTGGCCTGAAGAAAGGTGGATGGAGAGGTTTTATAAAGGGTGGAGAATCAAGGATTTGCTGGAGGAGTCTTCCTCAAGCCTGCCCTGAGAGCCAGGCACAGACACCATAACTCATGGGTCAAGGCTGCTCTAGCCCTTGGGAAAACTCAGAGTTTACTGGTCACCTTTGGGGCTCACCATAGAACCCTTCTATCACATGACTTCCCCCTTGCCTCTTAAAAATGCCCAGCATCTTATCTGGAGAGGTATACACAACTTTTGAGGTGGTTACCTTTGGAAAGTGCAGCAAATCCATACTGGAGCCCTGTCTTTGTGGGCCTCAAGGGAACATGACTCCTGACAGGGCTCTCAGATGGCAGAGTCTCTGAAGATCCTCCCAGGGGCTTTAGCCCTCACAGCCAGATGTCAAAGTTAACCTTGATGCAGCTTGTATGGTTTGTCTTCTTGTTATTGGAACCTCAGATCAGTTGTGGAAGGGACTTCAAAAGGTTATCTGGACAGCTCTACCTCTGAAGACCAACCCGGACCAGACATAACGCTTCTTTCTCTGAAGGTCTCCTATGAGAGAAACGCCACTGATTCCCTCTGGATAAGAAACTACTCTTGAAAATCCTTGAGGCAAAGAGGACCTGTCTGGAACATACTGCCTTTGCAGTCTGCAGTGGGTTCCCATTTATGGAAGGCGACTGGGCATTGCGTATCAAAGGCTTTAAAATAGCTTCATCCCACATAGTTTCCAAATAAAATGATCCTAAGTAAACAACTGGACAGCTGTATAAAGATGCACTTACAAGGTTGTAGATAATAAAGAAAACATATAAACGAGCTATGTGTCAACCACAGGGGATTCAAGTGCGTGATGGTAAATGTAAGCAGCATAGGACATTAAATGCACCCATTAAAAGAAAACTTGGCTTAACAGACTGAGAAACAAATATCATATGATATCACTTATATGTGGAATCTAAAAAAAATGATACAAATGAACTTTTATATGAGACAAAAACAGACCCACAGACATAGAAAACAAACTCATGGTTACCAAAGGGGAAAGGGAGGTGAGGAATAAATTAGGAGATTGGGACCAACATATACACACTACTATATATAAAAGAGATAACCAACAAGGACCTACTGTATAGCACAGGGAACTATACTCAATAATCTGTAATAACCTATACAGGAAAAGAATCTGAAATATATATATATATATATATACACACATATGTATAACTGCATCACTTTTCTCTACACCTGAAACTAACACAATAATGTAAATCAGCTGTACTTCAGTATAAGTAAATAAATAAAATATGTAAAAAGTAAAAAAAAAAACTTGAGAGAATATTTATTGACATAGAGAGACACAATATAGTATTTAAAAAGAAAGTCATAAAACAGTATATTTAATATACGGTTTTTTTTATTTTTGAATCATAGGAAAATACAGAAAAGATTCAGAAGCATGTGTAGTAAGATCTTAATAATGGTTACCTTTGGGATGTATTTAATATACGTATTTTCCCCTTCATTTGCATAGCTGTTATTTTCAGAGGCTTTGCAATGACTATATATTAGTTTTAGCTTTAACTTTTTAATTACACCAGTAATGCATGAAAATAGATTCGGGGTGAAATATTCAAACAAAACACATAAGGGCAGCAGCATCTTTAACCATCACCCACCCTAGTGTCCATCCTCTCCCACCAGTGACCACTGTTATGAGTTTAATGTCATTCCTTTGAGTCTTTTTCCTATGCATTTTGCATAGATGTGTGTGTACATTTAGAAATGGACAGCATTCTTTAGGGTTTTTTCTTTTTTTACGTATCTGATATGATAATGTACGTACTGTACTGATATGTAACTTGTTGTTTTTTTTCACTTACCCGGCAGACCTAGAAGATCTTTTCATGTTGGTAATAAGGAGATCTACCTCAATTATTTTAACTGCTGCATGGTATCTACATGGATGGACCACAGTTTGTCTGCTTATCCATAATTGATGGATACTTAGATTGTTTACAGTTTCTGCTATACAAACACTGATACAGTGAAAATCCTCATCCAAGCTTGTATGCATGCAGGTACATACTCATTTCTCTAGAGGAGGTTCTAAGGAAGTCTGTGGTCATGCACATTTTAAATTTAAATAGATAACCCCAAAGTATGTTCCAAAAAATAAGATTTACCTGTTGATTTTCCCACTAATGATAAGTAAGATACCTGCTCCTTGCCCACCTATGACATCATCATCAATCTTTTAAATTTTTTGTGTGTTACTTCAATAATCAGGAAGAAAAATAGGGTTATCAAAGGTCATTCTGTTCAACCTCCACCATCTGATACTTGACTAAGTCTTTAACACCCTCCAAGGAGTCCACCAGCCTTTCTCCCCACCTCAAATACCCAGAAAAACAGTTTTGTGCTCGGTGCCCTGGGTGGCTGGGGTCACATGTCTGAAGGCTGGATGAGGAGTGCCGGTTGGGCTGTAGACGAGAGGGGAGGTCCCAGAAATGTAGGAATCCTCTTCCATCTCCAAACACTATGCACGGAGTATCGGTCTGCCTCCAAAATAAACGTCAAATCTGTCTCTCTTCTGGTGTCATCACCACTATTCCAGACCCAGCCGTCTTCATCCATCACATGAACCCCGAAATTGTCTGCAATTGTCCCCCACTTCCACTCTTGTCCTTTCAATCCTGTTCATTCTCCACCCAACAGCCAGATTAATCTTTCTTCAAATGTAATTCGGATCCCATCACTCCCACGCTCAAAAGGCTCCTATAGCTTCCTACTGGACTGGGAATTACATCCTAGCGTTTTTCCATGGCTGCAGAGTCCCGCACCATCAGACCCCACCTCTAACTTCATCTCCTCTGCTCTCCCCCTTGCTCACTACCGTCCAGACACCCTGGGTCCTTTTCTACTCCACATAGATCCCCCAGCTCCTCCATACCTCAGGGTCCCTGCCCGTGTTGCTCCCTCTATCAGGGACATTCTTCTTCCATTGCTGGCCCCTGCTCATCTTTCAGGTCTTAGCTTAAATGCCATGCAGTCTAAAATGGCTCTGCCCCATCTTGTTCTTATTTTCCACCTTTGCCTTCATGGCACCTGTCACAACTAAAATGTAGAAGTTAATCTGTGTGTTTGTTTCCAATATCTCAGGTCCATCTTCCCACCAGACTGGGAGCCCATGAGGGTAGAGACTTGTCCACCATTTCTTCCTTGTATCTTAGCACCAAACACAGTACCTGATAATACTAGATGCTTGGTGAGGAATGAATGGACGGATGGATGGATGGATGGGCGTACAAGAAAGAGCTAAGAGAGGCAGCCTAGGAACCAGGGAGGAAAACAGGAGAAGTAAGGAGGTACTTGAGGGAAACCTCACTCAGAAAGGAGCCCTGGGAGGCAATGGGGGCCCAGAGATGGCTAAGAGGATGAGCATCTAATGGTACCTTCCAACTGTTTGCCGTTCTGTGATGTAATTCTCTCTGTGGCCCCAAATCTCAGTAAAAGCCTGTCCTGCTCAGGTGAGTGGCACCTTGAGAAGTTAAAGGAAGACGGGCTACTTCTCAGTCCACGTGGGGATGGAGAGACAAGGACAGCTGCAGGAGATGGCTCAGAGAAACACACCCCCCTGCGAACCCTTGGCGGTTCAGGACAGGTGGGGACACCACGGGTCCCCATGGTGGGGACTCATTGAAGGGAAGAGTGACCCCACATGGCCAGAGGAATTTGGTGATTCCGTTATTCTACCAGGTTCCCCATTTTCTTCAGAGGAAAAGAATATTAGAAAAATATCAGGAAGGGCTCCAAGAATGAGGTGGCTTTTTCCTCTTAGGAGGAGAGGTGGCGGTACAGAGGCACGAGCCCAAGCCCCGGCCTCAGCTAAGTTCTGGGTTCCAGGGCCAGGCCCGCCTCTGCATCTCTACTTCCTCGTCTGTAAAGTGGGCAGGACAGTCACTGTCTACATCTGGATGTCGACAGATGACATGAGTTAACATATCTCGAACCTTGGCACTAGTTGACACACTTTTCACCTCGTTCACAGAGGGTGAGAAGGGAAGGCATGAGTCTAATGCCAACAGCAGGGACCTTGTGTGTTTGCGCGGGGAGAGGGTTGGCTGCCCGGCCTCATGACCTGTGCAGTCACACAGGCCCAGGGCGCGCAAGGGACCTACACTTGGTTAATGATCTGCTTCAATTATGCCACCTTTTTTTTTTTTTTTTTTTTTTTGCGGTACACGGGCCTCTCACTGCTGTGGCCTCTCCCGTTGCGGAGCACAGGCTCCGGACGCGCAGGCTCAGCGGCCATGGCTCACAGGCCCAGCCGCTCCGCGGCATGTGGGATCTTCCCGGACCGGGGCACGAACCCGTGTCCCCTGCATCGGCAGGCGGACTCTCAACCACTGCGCCACCAGGGAAGCCCAATGTTGCCATCTTGAAATTTGTAATTTTTGAACAAGAGACCCTGCATTTTCGGTGTGCGCTGGGCTCTGCAAATTAAATTGTGTAGCCGTTCGTGTGCGTGTGCGTGCGTGTGCACGTGCGCGTGTGCGTGTGCGTGAGAGAGAGAGAGAGAGAGAGAGAAGGATGCTGCTGTGGGTGCTCAGTGAAGAGATGAAGCGATGTCCTCATCAATGAAGTGATGTTAATTGATGGTAATACCCACCCTATGGTCCCAAGCCAACACCACTCACCAACAAGCTGAGACATCACCTAACAATAGCCCTCTCAGTTCCAAACACCAACAACCAAAACAACCCTTCCTAGACTTTGGGCTGGTACCCAAACACCTCCACACCCACAGGCTGAGGCCCAACACCCAGTGGTACCAGGTGTGGACTCCCAACAGATTTTCCCAAGGACTCAAACAGCCCGGAGGCTGTTTGCTGGTGTTTCCATACATGAGGCACATGATGTGTCCGCTCCCACAAGCGCTGCCCACACCACCCTGCGGGCACCCTAAATGGTGTGTTCACTGCTCTGTCCTCCCTGGGCGAGACGGTGAGCTCCTTGAGGGCAGGAGCTGGGCCAGCATCATCTCGGTGTCCCTAAGGCTGGTTGCAGTGCTTAGAACACAGTGGGTGCTCAGCAATTTATGCAGTCATTCTACAGACATTTATCATCCGGTGGTGGAGATGACCACAGACAAGATGAATATAAGATAAAGGGACACTAAGAAGTTTACAGCCTGAGCAAGCATTTGGACTCTTACTACCAGAGGCTCTGCCTTCTGCCGGCTGGGACTCTCACTGCTGAGAAGTGGGGAGTAAGAAAAGGCTTCTGTCTCCAGCTCCACTTCCAAAATTGCTGCTTCTGGGATTGGCGTTCAGTGACCTGCTCAAAACAGGGCATTTGTCGAAGTGGAGCAGAACAGCCCCGACAGAGTCAGGAGACCTTGGTCCTGCCCCCACTCAGCCCAGTGCCCTTGGCCAGACTACTCTTCTCCCTGGACCTTCCTTCCCTCTCCATCAAGTGAACTTACTGCATTAGGGCTGCGCTATTCAGTACGGTAGCCGCTCACTTGAAATGCGGCTAATGAGACTGAGGAACTGAATTTGAGATTTTATTTATTTTTAATTAATATGAAATTTAAAACTGATACACAGTCACTGGAGAAGTGTTAGGTACATTTGGAACAAAGGGATTTTTGTTTTTGTTTTTGACGTAGCGATCTTCGAATGTATTTTTCTTCACCTGAAAAATAAAACTTTATAAAAACATACAAGACTTTTTGAGTACAGGTGTATCTTTTTTTTTTTTTTTTTTTTTTGCGGTACGCGGGCCTCTCACTGTTGTGGCCTCTCCCGTTGCAGAGCACAGGCTCCGGACGCGCAGGCTCAGCGGCCATGGCTCACGGGCCCAGCTGCTCCACAGCATGTGGGATCTTCCCGGACCGGGGCACGAACCCGTGTCCCCTGCATCGGCAGGCGGACTCTCAACCACTGCGCCACCAGGGAAGCCCTCGGAAGCCCTCAGGTGTATCTTAAATGGCTGAATTATAAATAATGTCTCTGGTGAGGCTCACAGCTAGAGTTGGCTAATGTTCCAATTCCATTGTAAATTTGATAAAATTTCAACACAGATGAAGTATTTCTGGAGAAATTTTAACATTTGGGCTAAGATGTGCTGTAAGTATAAAATACAGATTTTGAAGACTTACTATAAAAAAAGAATACAAAGTATCTCATTAACACTTTTTATATTGATTATATACTGAAATGATAATATTTTAGATCTAATGGGTTAAACAAAATATACTGTGACAATTAATTTCACCTGTTTCTCTTTTTCGTTTTTAATGTGGGCACTAGAAAACTTAAAGTTGCATCTGTGGCTTACACTCTACTTCTTTTGGACAGCACTGGATTAGGGAATCTCTAAAAGTACTTCCTTTTTTAGAATATTCTAACATTCTGCAAAACAACAGACTTCTATGCTGGGCAACCATTGAATTCTAGGTTTGCTTGTCCAGCATCATACTCCTCACCCCGTTCTTCTGTTGGCACCTTGACTTTCCGAAGGAAAATTGCCTTGGGTAGACTCATCTTCACCCCCAGCTATAGGGAGGGGCATATGACCAGGTCTGGCCAATCAGAGAAGAGCATCCTCTCTTTGACCACAGTGATTGGCTCAGGAATGACACATGACCACCAGTCAGTGCCAATAAGACTCCATTTGACTGAAAGATTGGCAATGAGCCCAGCGTTGTCCCTGGGATTGCAGAGGGAGTAGGATGGAAGCCTAGACTTGCAGGCCACCATCCTGCCCGCCCACGCCCCACTCGCCTGCGAGAGAACAGCCTGCCTGACAAGGAGGCCAACACAGAGAAAAGAAGAACCAGGAGAGAGGCCAAGTCATGTATCTGAAGTCAGGATCTATCCCTGGAAGAAAATAATTCCTTTTTGCTTAAACCAGTTTGAATCAGAATTCTGACCCTGGAATCTTGAATAACACCTGGACGATCGGTTAGGGCTAGGGTTAGGGTTAGGGTTAGGGTTAACCCCAGCTCAAGTGATCGTGTTCTAAAACCACTGGGCTGCCCTCAACCCCCTCCTAAGCTCGGCTTTCCCATACTCCCAACCTCTTCTCTTGGGGCCAGTTTCACCCTCCTATCAGCTGGAATAACTTGTAGTGACATGAGCCAGCCCACTTGTCTTCCTGCATTTTCATATCCCTGCATTTCCCACTGCTTGGAAAAATCTTCTCTCTCTCACTCCCCACCCCCACTCTGCCGCCCGCCTCATAGGACCTGGCAAACTTCTCATCTTTCAAGTCTCAGATACTCTTATCAAGGTCACCGATGACCTCTGTGTTGCCAAATCCAATGGTCACTTCTCCATCTATCTCTTATGCAACTTTTTGACAACATTCCACACAATTGACCATTCCTACATTCTTGAAACCTTTCTCTCGGCTTCCATGATACCTTATTCTACTCCTCCTACCTCATTGACCACTCCTTCTCAATATCTTCATTTATTCCTTTATTCTTTCATGCGTTCCTTCAGCAAATCTTTACTAAGAGCCTACTACTTGCTAAGCCCTATGCTAGGTCCTAGGCAGTCAACAGAACAAAACCCTGCCCCATGGAGTGTATGTTCTAGGGGAAGTCTACTTTATTGATTCTCCACCTCTCTTCAACCTCCAAATGTTGGCTATGCTGAGGTTCATCAGGGATCCCTTGTTTCCATCTTATCCACTCTTGTGACTTTAAATTCCATCCACGTGTTGCTGACTCCCAAATGTTTATCTCTAACCCTGGTTATTTCCCCTGAACTGCAGACTCATAGATCCAACTA